>NC_029790.2:68933493-69082988 GCF_000816755.2 Arachis ipaensis
TATTCCAACATTTGAATTGATTATTATAATTTGATTCATGAATTATTCCATGTTACAGACAGTTATTTGAATTAATGATATTTGAGGTATTTTCAGTTTATGATTGTTCCCTTTGATTTAAGTTACCATTGCTTCCCATCTAAGGATATTTTTATTATTCCAGCAATTTTACTTTTCCCCCTTTTGGTCCTGGTTAAGAATTCAGTAACTCAGCAGTTATTAAACTCAACATAACTGATAATCGTTATCTTGCTAATTGAGCTGAACTTAAATAATCCCAACCTTTTCTTAGGAAATAATTAGGATTCAAAGGTCAACTTAGTTAGTCCCTTAACTTTCCTTTGCCCTGGTAAAGGTTGACCAAGTGGAATTAAGATACAACTTTCATTATTGTTGAGAGAGATAACTAAGTTGGCCTTCTAATTTCCCTTATCTTGCCAAAAGTTGTTTCACTGTTATTATTTATTTTTAATTGCCATTTAATTCACTCGTCATTTAAATTACTTGCTTCTCACCTTCTAAACCTCGATTACAACCTTTATAGCCAATAATAAGAACACACTTCCTCGCAGTTCCTTGAGAAGACGACCCGAGGTATGAATACTCGGTTAACAATTTTTAAGGGGTTTGTTACTTGTGACACCCAAAACATTTGTATGAAGGGATTTCTGTCAGTTTAGAGACTATATCTACAACGCGACTGTTTTTATGACATTCTTTACTGGCAAAAATCCTAACGTCAAAATGGCGCCGTTACCGGGGAACTGCTAACGTGTGCCTTATTATTGGTTATTGTAAATATTTTTTCTTTTCCTTGTTTATTTATTTTTGTTCTTCCTTTTTATCTTTATTTGCTACTATGAACTCTCACCCCCCTCGCTTTGAGTTTGGTTCTAATATTGTTAAAGGAAATAGAAGTTACAGTAGGAATGTGCATCAAGGTCAGACCAATCAAGGATGGATGGAACCAAGAGGATCTAATCAACCCTTTTGGCAGCAACACCCTCCGAGATATCATGGGCAAAGACCATTCTACCGTGCATACCCAGCTGAAAGACATGGTGGACAACCTTGTAACTACTAACAAGCCCCACCCCGTGCATATGAACCATCCTTTCAATATAAGCTCGAACCACCACACTCACAAGCTTCTCTTCACCATTCGCCATCATATGGTCCTTCCTTACCCCAATACCAATCCAATCGTTCCCAATCATCACCACTTTCCTTTGTATCATGTTTAAGTCTGGAAAACCGTGAAGCAGAGGATCGCCTAAAAGAAACAGTGAGTAAATTTCAAACAACCATTCAACAACTGGAGCAAGCACTAATTCAATGGGCCACTAGACACTCAAATATACAAGGACCAACCACAGCTCCATGTGGACAGCCCGATGAAGAGCGTAGCATGAAAGAAATACTAGAGACTCCAGTGGACAAGACAGAGAATGAATTCGTACTAGAACAAGTGGAAGAAGCTGTCATTGTTCAAGTAGAAGAGTTGGTTGAAGATCTAGGAGATGCTGAACTTCCTTGGGAATCCAGAATTGAGGAAAACTTTGTCCAAGATGCTACAGTTGATGCTAAGGAGGATACCGTACAATCTCCAAGGCAAGTCGTTTACGAAGAATCAGACGGAATAACCCAAGAAGCAAATTTCCTTCATGATGATAGTCACAAGTCTAGTTCTCCTAGTGATGAACTTGCGCCCACAAGTGAATTCTCTGAGATTGAAGAATTTTCACCAAATGAATATGAGGATGATGCGGAGGTAGATTTCTCTCAACCTCCAATCTACGACTCAAGTGATGAGGAAGACACCGAAGATTTTGACCAGGACACAGATACAATTGAAGATCTTTGCAAAGAAGTGGAAGAATTCACAGAAGAGCACAAGGAAACGGAACTTGCAGAACCACCAAAAACACCTATCCCAAAGCTATTACCACCTAATACAAGCTTCAAGTGGGTACAATCCTTAACTTATAATTTTACTTATTCACTTGAATATGGTTTGCTCGAAACAGATGGCCAACTTAAAGCTCTCTGCGGCTTTAAGAGTAAGAGGGAAATGGCTCGTACTCAGAGCTGGTGCATAAGGTTCAATAAGGTTCCACGCTTCACTTCAAAGTACACAGATTGGTATCATGCTCAATCACATGGATCACAGAAGACGTTTGGTCACCAAGGTGAGATTCTACTTTTTAACCTGCCCGAATGGAGACATGTAGATCAAGACGGAGGCGGATTTAAAAGCAAGGCTTGGAATCCTGGAGTTTATTCTGACATTTGTCATCCCGGGAGCCTAACAATATATTTAAAGTTGTTCGGAAGCTTTGCGTGCTTAGTTTGGGACCCCGGAGGCTATTGGTATTCCAAGCACTGGTGGAAATTTTTGGACAAATTTAAACATAAGCCAGCATAGCAGGATACTCCTCCAATCCGCGCCCCCCTCTCTCTCCGCCACCCAACCGCACCCCCCTTCTTCTATCACCAACCCAAAACCCTCGCCGCAACTGCCCCCATCAGCAGCCACCACAACGCTGTGCACCACCACCGCGCCGGACGCCGCCGAAGCCACCTTCTTCCCTGTTCCACCCCTTCCGCTTACCAGGTTCTGCAACACGCAATCCTTTTTATCCGTTCATCACTTTTCTATATTTTTTATTCCGTTTATGTTCATGATTAGGATAGCTAGACTTGCATGTTGTAGTGGATGTTTAGGTTGTTAGGTAGCTTAGGCTGTGGTTAGTGGATCTAGGTCTGTTTACTTACACTGTTCTTACTTCTGTTTTATCATGTGTGCAAATATGTTGCTGCTATAATCATGTTTCATATGCTGCTTTCTTGTATGTTGCTGCTGTTTACATTGAGTTTTTATGGTTATTTTATATCTATGTACATGCAGCTTGATTTTTTAATTCATATGAATTGATATGATTGCAGTTTATTTTCCGGGACAATCCAATTTTAGCCGGAATGCTGCCCAAATTTTTTTTAAAAAAATTGTTTTCATTCATGTTTTGGTTTGGCATTTCTAAAATCTGTTTTACTCTGCTTTACCCAAACCATTACATGAATGCTATGGCAGACTTTCTTATCCTCTTTGATTTCCTGGTTCATAACCTGCATTTGTGATTCACTGATTCCAATTTCTGATTTCTTTATTTCTATTCGAATCAGCATCACCCTATTTTCTTTATTCGATTATGAGTACTTCTATTCTTACCTGTGAATCCTTGTTATATGAAAATTTTTCTATGCCACTTACTTTCCTAACTCACTAATTTTAATTTACTAATTTCTTTTTACCATACTAACCTTCTTGATCTATTTTCTGATTACTTTTACTTCCTCTAACTTTCTCACTATGGCATATTGATTTTTTTCTTCTTTCCATTTAACATCATTTCAATCACATTTCAATTGCTCATTTTCCTTATTCTATTTTCTCCCTTACCGCTTTGAGTTTCCTTTGTTTAATTGCCTATTTGCTTTCCTATTTTTTTTATCCATTCCTGGTTTTCTGTTTTTCAGGATGTCTGCCTCACATAGGAAAGGCAAAGGCAAGGCTACTGGCAAGCGCAAGAGAGGAGATTCCTCCCAGTCCATCATTGCTCTAATGCATGATTCCTCATGGCGAGAGAAGAACTTTACACAGTAGGAAAAAGCTGACCAGCTGCTCCCTTCGACTGATCCTATAAAATTTGCAAACCGGTACTGTGAGCTGAAGTACCCGACTTTTGCAAACTCCAGAAATCTATACCTGGAACGTACCTTGAAGATTCCAGAAGCCCTCCAGCAATACACTACTGAGCAAATCAAGCAACGGGGCTGGTTCTTTCTGGAGAGACCACTAACAGAGGTCAATGCATCTTGGGTCCGGGAATTCTATTGCAACTACTACCTTACTACCCTAGATGCAGTGAACCTGAGAGGAAAGCAAATTCTGGTCACTGAGGAGGCCATCGAGACCATTCTCCAGCTCCTAGCCAAGTCCGATCAGCCAGATGGTTTTGCACAGGCTGAGGAGGACATGGGCCAGATGCGGTTTGATTGGGACGCCGTAAAGGCACGGATAGCTCTCGACCCTGCTGTTCCTTGGGAGATGGGTCAGAACACCACTATGCCTCGAGGGATCAAGAGAGTGTACTTGAATGATGAGGCTCGGCTATGGCATCAGATCTTGAGTAATTTTGTGATGCCGAGTACTCACGAGACGGAGATCCCGGCTACCATGATCACCCTCCTTTGGTGTGTGCTGGAGGGTAAGGACCTTTATCTGCCACGTTTCATTCGGCCCTATATGGCCAGGGTCCACATCTGCGGCACCCTCCCTTTTCCGTATCTGATTACACAGCTAGGCCGTCGAGTTGACGTGCCATGGGAGGATGCCGATGAGAGACCACCAGCGGCGGATTGCAGGAAGATCATTCCTCACAGCAAGAACTTCCTTGCTTTGGGCTACAGACCACCACCTGTCACTGCTACTGATGAGACAGCCCCTCCGTCTGCTGGACCCTCTTCATCCATAGCTACCCCAGCTGCCCCTGCTGCCACCACTGCACCTCCACCCGCCTCTGAGCCGGTTTATCGCCTCGTGCACCGTCTATTCTGCCAGCTTGATCAGATGGAGTGCCATAACAGGCGCCGGTATGAGAGACTGGAGCGCCGCAGCAGGCGACGCTATTCCCATTTGAAGCTGATGATCAGACAGGGCGCCGACATCCCCTCCGAGCCCGACACACCATCAGAGCCATCAGAGGAGGAGGATGAGCACGAGGAGGAGCCTCATTCCCAGGCAGAGACTCATCAGCAGGCAGGCACAGAGCACGCCACACCACAGCAGGAGGCCCCACATCAGCTTGAGGCTGCAGATCCGGAGATTCCACTCCAGTCAGTCCCCCCTCTACAGCAGCCAGACTCTCAGCCCACCACCGCCACAGAGACCCCAGCTACCATCCCTACCAGTGATGACACTCCTTCACACCCGGCTTGATTGAGCATCGGGGACGATGCTTCCTTTTAAGTGTGGGGAGGTCGCTATCTCTGGCGTTTATTTTGGTGAACTACTACATACTTTTTCTTTTATTTTGGATATTTTTCTGTATTTTTTTCTCTTTTTCTTTTACTGTTATTTTCTGAGTACTTATACATTGCTACTTATGTATTTTACTCTATTTTCTGCATTTTGCATTTTTTGTTCACATTTTAGTTATTTAGTTTAGTTTGCAATTCTAATTTATTAGTGGATTAATTAGTATAGTTTACCCTTTTTACATAAGATAGCTTAGTTATAGCTTAGTTTAAATTGACAAATATAAAAAAGAGTAAGCTAGGAACTTGAACATAATAGATTTAGATCCATAAAACCTTGTATATATAGCATTACATGATGTAGTTAATCTGACAACATTTCATCAAGGAGGAACATTAAAACTTTAAAAGCCACCCTAAATAATTTTTTTATGAGAATAATGGAAATTTTTAACTAAACCTGCATACAATATATAAATGATATATGGTGCTTGAGTTAGAGAACACACAGCCTGTGAGTTTTGAGCTTAAATTGTATGGTTGCATTCAAACCATAATTTCATTTCTGTGTGTTACATTTCTTTTTATTCTGATGTTCTTTCCTTTGCTTTAATCTATATGTGCAGTTATAGAATATAGAATAGATACATACCACGAGAATGATTGAGGCCATCATTTGATTTCAACTCACTTACCCCAAATTAGCCTACCTTTTACATCACCCTTGTTAGCCCCCTTGAGCCTTTTAAAACCCCTTTATTCTATTTAGCCAAATTACTAGCCTTAAGCAAGAAAAACAAAAGAAAATCCCAAGTGAATCCTTGGTTAGCTTAAGATAGAAAATCCTTAATAGAGTTTAATGTGGGAAACCTTTTGGGAACATGGATGATAGAAACAAATGGTAGAAAAGTTAAAAGAAATAAAATATATTTGGGAAGCATGTTCATGAGAAAATCAAAGTAATTCAACTACCATGTGCATAAAAAAATTTTTTATTTTTCAGCATCTAAATAAAAGGGGATACAAAAGAAATTCTACAATGCAAAATAAAAACAATGCACATGGAATAAAAATAAAAAGTAAAACATTAGCATGTAAAACAATAAGTAGGATAATATGGGAGAATAGGTAAATAAGTTTTATCTTGCTAAAAATGTATGTTAAGGTGAGATCTTAGTCTAATTAAGGATTCGCTTATTAGCTCACTTAACCCTATACATAAATCCTTACCTTTACCTTGGCCCCATTACAACCTTAATTAAGACCTCATGACTTTTTGGTATGACTATATTCTATAATAGTTGATTGGTTAGATGAAAAATAAAGCTATAGAAATTAAGGATAAAAAGAAAAATAGAGTGAATAAACCCATAAAGCCCTGAGTGACTAGAGAGTAAACACAAAATCCAGTGAGGGTTCTATAACAAATCAACATATATCTGTGCTTATATTTACTAATTATTTTGCAAGTTTGTACAATATTTTCTTTCCCATCTCATTTGCTAAGATGCTTTATTATTTAAAGGTTAGCTATATATATATATATACTTGACTCCTTGAGAATGTGAATTAACTTGACTACATGTAAGCTTTATATCTGAGTGAATAAGTTAGAGTTGCATGATGCATGACTCATTAGGTAGATGCATTTAGCATAGGTTACATTTCATAACATTCCATCACTTTAACCTTAGTTATTCATCTTGGATTTAGCATGAGGACATGCTAGTGTTTAAGTGTGGGGAGGTTGATAAACCCATATTTCATGAGTTCTTTTGTGCTTAATTAGAGTGATTTATTCAACTCTTCACCTACTTATTCACATTAATTGAATGGTTTTACTTTTCCTTCCTTATTATGTCATATTATGAAAAACATGTTTCCTAAGCTTTAAAATCAATTAATTTAATTACCTTTATTTCCATTCGATGCCGTGATTAGTGTGTTGAGTAGTTTCAGATTTTCTAAGCAGAATGACTTAAAGGATGAAAAAGGAAACATACTAAAATGGAAGGAGGAAGCAAAACGGAGCTTTAAGGAAACTGGTATCCACGCGATCGCATGGATGACGCGATTGCGTGCCAAGCACGAATCAGCAGCGACGCGGCCGCATGACTGACGCGACCGCGCGCCTTAAGCAGAACGCACATGACGCGGTCGCATGACTGACGCAACCGCGTGGCAAGGAAAAGCTCCAGATGACGCGACCGCGTGACCCACGCGGACGCGTGACAGAGGCCACGTATCAAAATTTACAGAATACGCCCCCAGCGAATTCTGAAGCCCTTTTTGGCCCAGATCCAAGTACAGACAGCATAGAACAAAGGTTATAAAGTGTGGGAATGCACCCATTCAAAGAGAGCTCGCCAATTTCTAGTTTTCATGATTTAGATTTAATTTAGAGAGAGATTCTCTCTCTCTCTTAGGATTTAAGACTTCTTCTTGTTTTGGGAGTAACTCTGGATCCAGGTTTTAATGTTCTTTTATTTTAGTTCTACATTTATTTATTCCAACATTTGAATTGATTATTATAATTTGATTCATGAATTATTCCATGTTACAGACAGTTATTTGAATTAATGATATTTGAGGTATTTTCAGTTTATGATTGTTCCCTTTGATTTAAGTTACCATTGCTTCCCATCTAAGGATATTTTTATTATTCCAGCAATTTTACTTTTCCCCCTTTTGGTCCTGGTTAAGAATTCAGTAACTCAATAGTTGATTTTGAAAAGATTTGATTTTTAAAATAAAAATCTGAATTTTTAAAGGTAATTTTCGAAAAATCAATTAAAATAAAGGGAAAAGATATTTTTGAATTCAATGAGGAAAGAGAAAAATAATAAAAAGACACAAAACTTAAAATTTTTACATCCAATGCTCCTTATTTTTGAAAATTTTGGAGGGAAAACACCAAGGAACACCAAACTTAAAAATTTTAAGATCAAAATACAAAGAAGACTCAAGAACAACTTGAAGACTCACAAGAACAACAAGAACAAGATTCAAAGATTCAAGAACAAAAAAGGGAGCACCAAACTTAAAACTTTTAGAAAACTAAGAATAACTTTTCAAAAATTAAAGAAAAATAACAAGAGAACACCAAACTTAAAAGTTTGGCACCAGATTTAATAAAAGAAAAATTATTTTTGAAAAAGTTTTAAAAGGAAAATTTCTAATTACTAGGAACATAAACACAATACTCTAGCCAATTGAGTTATAAATTTAAAGTGTTTTAATAAGGTATTTAATGTATAAAAATTTTTTTTTGAAAACTAATATTTTGAAAAAGTACAAGAAAAACAAGAAAAATCACAAAACAAGAAAAACTAAAGATCAAACAAGGAAAATAAACAAGAACAACTTGAAGATTAAGAATGAACAATGAATATAAATTCAAAAATTTAAAAGAAAATAAAAACATGCAATTGACACCAAACTTAAAATATGAAACTAAACTCAAACAGGAAAACTCAATTATTAGTTTGTAAAAAATTTTTGAAAAATTTAAAAAGAGAAAATAAGAATTTAAAAAGAATTTCAACCAAAAACAATGATAGAAGACTCTAAACCAAAAAAAAGAAAAATTTTTCCTAATTCAAGCAACAAAATAAGCCGTCAGTTGTCCAAACTCAAACAATCCCCGGCAACGGCGCCAAAAACTTGGTGCACGAATTGTAAATCACACTTTTCACAACTCGTACCACTAACCAGCAAGTGCACTGGGTCGTCCAAGTAATACCTTACGTGAGTAAGGGTCGAATCCCACGGAGATTATTGGCTTGAAGCAATCTATGGTTATTTTGTAATTCTTAGTCAGGATATCAATTATGATTATCAGTTTGAATTGTGAAAAATAAAAGAGCATGAAATAAATACTTGTTATGTAGTAATGGAGAATATGTTGGAGTTTTGGAGATGCTTTGTCTTCTGAATCTCTGCTTTCCCCCTGTCTTCTTCTTCACGCACGCAAGGTACCTCCTATGGCAAGCTATGTGTTGGTGGATCACCGTTGTCAATGGCTACCATCCGTCCTCTCAGTGAAAATGGTCCAGGTGCGCTGTCACCGCACGGCTAATCATCTGTCGGTTCTCATTCATGCTGGAATAAGATCCATTGATCCTTTTGCGTCTGTCACTACGCCCAACCCTTGCAAGTTTGAAGCTCGTCACAGTCATTCAATCCCTGAATCCTACTTGGAATACCACAGACAAGGTTTAGACTTTCCGGATTCTCAAGAATGCTGCCAATGGATTCTAACGTATACCACGAAGATTCTAATTAAGGAATCCAAGAGATACTCATTCAATCGAAGGTAGAACGGGAGTGGTTGTCAGGCACACGTTCATAGATTGAGAATGGTGATGAGTGTCACGGATCATCACATTCATCATATTGAAGTGCGAATGAACATCTTAGATAGTAACAAGCCTGTTTGAATAAAAAACAGAAATAATTGCATTAATTCATCGAGACACAGCAGAGCTCCTCACCTCCAACAATGGAGTTAAGAGACTCATGCCGTTAAAGAGTACAAAGTTCAGATCTAAAAATGCCATGAGGTGCAAAATAAATCTCTAAAAGTTATTTAAATACTAAACTAGTAACTTGGTGTGTGCTGGGGCTGAGACTTGAGATTTACAGGTGCCTAGGCTGTTTCTAGAGTTAAACGCCAGGTTGTAACCTGTTTCTGGCGTTTAACTCCAACTTGTAACCTGTTTCTGGCGTTTAACGCCAGAATGCAACATGGAACTGGCGTTGAACGCTAGTTTATGTCATCTATCCTTGAGCAAAGTATGGACTATTATATATTAATGGAAATCCCTGAATGTCTACTTTTCAACGCAATTGAGAGCGCGCCAATTGGAATCTTGTAGCTCCAAAAAATCCATTCCGAGGGCAGGGAGTTCAGAATTCAACAACATCAGCAGTCCTTTTTCAGCCTGAATCAGATTTTTGCTTAGCTCCCTCAATTTCAGCCAGAAATGACCTGAAATCACAGAAAAACATACAAACTCATAGTAAAGTCCAGAAATATGATTTTTATTTAAAAAATAATAAAAATATAATAAAAAGTGACTAAAACATATTAAAAACTACCTAAAAACAATGCCAAAAAGCGTATAGATTATCCGCTCATCAGGCACAAATAAGAGAGAGATCACACAATCATGCTAAATCATTGGCTAAATGTGAGAATAGGTTAGCAAAATACTCTAAATCCAACACAAGATAAACCCTGAAAACGGGGTTTATCATTCTTCCAGAAGGATTGTAGGTGTCACCATGAAATTCATTCTGATTAGCACCTTGGTTGTGCATATAGTTGACTTGCTCTTGCTGCTGTTCTTCATAGGTTTTTTCATTTTGTCCCCACCCAGCTGGTGGTTGATTTGTTGTGTTCACTGCTGCAAGTTGAAGACCATCAATCCTCTTGGCCATCATCTCCATTTGCTGCTGGATCTGTTGATGCATCACTTTGTTTTGAGCCAAAATGGTATCCACACATTCTAACTCTAACACACCCTTCCTTTGAGCTTGTTGGCGTTGCCTTTGATGAGCATAGAAGTATTGATTATTTGTCACAGTGTCTATGAGATTTTAGGCTTCCTCAGCTGTCTTCATGAGCTACACTGAACCTCCAGCAGAATAATCCAAGGCCTCTTGAGCTTTCAGTGTCAATCCTTCATAGAGATTCTAAAGTTTATCCTATTCATTGAACATCTCTGGGGACACTTCCTGATCAAGGCTTTGTATCTTTTCCAAGCCTCATAAAGTGACTCTCCATCCATTTGGGTGAAGGTTTGCACTTCTGTCTTCAATCTTATGATCTTCTGAGGTGGGTAGAATTTAGCTAGAAATTTGCTCACTAGATCCTCCCAATTGTTGATGCGTTCTTTTGGAAATGCCTCCAACCATTGGGCAGCTTTGTCCCTTAATGAAAATGGGAATAGCAGCAACTTATAGATATTTGGATGTACACCATTTGTCTTCAATGTGTCACATATCCTCAGAAAGGTGGATAGGTGTTGATTTGGATCTTCAAGTGGACTTCCTCCATAGGAACGATTATTCTGCACCAGAGTAATGAGTTGAGGCTTCAATTCAAAGTTGTTTACATTAACATTTGGAGTAAGTATGCCACTCCCACAGTGTCTTGCATTGGAGAAAGTGTAGGAGGCTAGAACTCTCCTTTGAGGCTCGCCATTATTGGCCACATCATCTGGTGGATTAGTGACATTCCCTTCCATCTCTTGGTCTTCTTCTTCCGAGGCTTCTTCTCCAACAACTCCCTTCCCTCTTACTTCTCTTCTCAACCTTAAGAGTGTTCTCTCTAGTTCAGGATCAAAAGAAGTGGATTCACCTCTTCTTTCTCCTGGCATGCAACCAAAACAACAAGAAACACACACAAAACCAGAAACCAAAAGCAATTCACTCTATTGCTAGAGTGAGGTTAATGTTAGCTTAAACAAAAACTCAAACAGTTAGTGTGCTTGACAAAAACAAAGAAAAATGCTTAATCTAGATTATCACCCTACTTAATCATTGTCAATCTATATCAATCCCCGACAACGAGGCCAAAAACTTGATGAGGGAAAAACGATTCCACACAAAGTCACCGGCAAGTGTACCGAGTCGCATCAAGTAGTAATAACTCACATGAGTGAGGTTGATCCCACAGGGATTGATGGATTGAGCAACTTTAGTTAGGTGATGAATTTAGTTAAGTGAATATTTGATGATTTGAGTGAAACTTGATTAACAGAAGTAAAATTGCAAGTAAACTAAAGTGCAGAATGAAAATTGGCTGAATTTTAAAGTGCATAAGAAGTAAATTACAGAAACTTAAAGAGTAAGAAAGTAAATAAGCTGAAACTTAAATTGCAAGAAAGGTAAATGACTGAAACTTAAAGTGCAAGAAACTTAAATTGCTGAATCTAAAATGCTAGAAAACTTAAATTGCATGAAGAATAAAGGGGATTTGGGTATTGGGATTCAAATTGAACTAGAAAATAGAAGTGCAGTGGATTAAAGAAGTATGAGATGAAGAGAAATCGTAGAAGAACCAAAACAGAAATGAAAAAATTTGCAGAAGAATCAAAACAGCAAGAAAGCTCAGCTCAATTATGAAATCTTGAAAGAGAAATTGACAATTGTAGAAGAGTAACAAGAACAGAAAGTAGATCTAGATCTCAATTACTCTCTTGATCAAACAGAAAAGAAGAAATTGTAGAAGAAGTAAAATGAAAATAGAAAGGAAAGTTAAGATCCAATATACAATTCTCAGAACTATAAAAAGGAAAAGTAAAAGATGATTTTCAGATGAAGAATTTCATTAGAGTTCTTCAATCTCAGTCCAAAACCCAAAACAGAAAATAGAAGTTACAGCAAAAAGTAAAATGAGATCAAAAAGCAAACTTAGATCTGATCCCAATTCCCCAAATTCTCAAAAGGAAAATTAAAAGAGAGAAAGCTAAAAAAAAGAAAAAAAAGGTCCCTCTCAAATCAAAATTGCTCCTATTTAGGTTTTTTAGGGTTTTTTAGGGTTTTCTATGGTTTTCTAGGGTTTTTAGGGATTCTAGGATTTTTTAGGAATTTCTACGGTTTTTTAGGGATTTTAGGGTTTTTTTGCCTTTTCTAGGGTTTTGTAGGTTTTTTTAGTGTTTTCTATAGTTTTTTGGGTAAAAAACCCTAAAAACCCTAGAAAACCCTAAAAAACCCTAAAAATTATAGAAAATCCTTGAAAACCCTAAAAAACCCTAAAAATCCCTAGAAAACCCTGAAAAACCTAACAACGATAGAAAACTCTAGAAAACCCTAAAAAACCATAAAATTCCTAAAAAACCCTAAAAACCTTAAAAAATCCTAGAAAATCCCTAAAAAACCCTAAAAACCCTAGAAAACTTAAAAATCCCTAAAAAACCCTAGAAAATGCTAAAAATCCTAGAAAATCCTAAAAAACCCTAGAAAAACCCTAAAAACCTCTAAAAACTCTAGAAAATCCTAGAAAATCCCAAAAAAACCCTAGAAAACCATAAAAAATCCTAGAAAATCCTAGAAAACGCTAAAAAAACCCTAAGAATCATAGAAGATCCTAAAAAACCTAATGAAATTCTAGAAAACCCGAAAATATCTGAAAAACCCTAGAAAAGCCTAAAAAACCCAAAAAATCCTAGAAACCCCAAAAAAACCCTTAAAACCTTAAAAAACCCTAAAAATCCTAGAAAACTCTAAAAACACTAAAAAACACTAAAAACCCTAGAAATCTATAAAAAACCCTAAAACCTAAAAAACACTAGAAAACCCTAAAAAATCCCAAAAATCCTAGAAAACCCTAAAAACCTTAGAAAACCCTAAAAAACCCTAAAAACCATAGAAAACTCTAAAAAACACTAAAAACCCAAGAAAAATTTAAAAACCCTAAAAAACTAAAACCCCCTAAAAAACCGTAAAAAATTCTAGAAACCCTAGAAAAGCCTAAAAAACTCTTAAAACACTAGAAAATCCTAGAAAACTCCGAAAAACCCTAGAAAACCCTAAAAAATTTTAGAAAACCTTAGAAAACCCTAAAAAACCTAAAAAATCCTAGAAAATCCTAAAAACCCTAGAAAATCCTAAAAAACCCTAAAAACCACATAAAACCCTAAAAAACCCTAACAACCCTAGAAAACCCTAAAAAATCCTAAAAACCCTAGAAAACCCTAAAAACACTAAAACCCCTATAGAATCCTAAAAACTTCTAAAAAACCCTAAAAACCCTACAAAATCCTAAAAACCCTAGAAAACCTTAAAAACTCTAGAAAACCCTAAAAAACCCTAAAAACCATAGAAAACACTAAAACCTAGAAAACGGTAAAAAAACCATAAAAAAGCCTAGAAAACCCTAACAACCCTAGAAAAAACCTAAAAATCCCTAAAAAAACTCTAGGGATTTTTAGGGTATTTAAGAGCTTTCTAGGGTTTTATGATTTTTTAGGGTTTTCTAGTGTTTTCTAGGGTTTTTACGGTTTTCTGGGGTTTTTTTAGGGTATTTTAGGATTTTCTAGGGTTTTTATGGTTTTCTAGGATTTTCTAGTATTTTCTAGGATTTTTTAGGTTTTTAGGATTTTCTAGATTTTTTAGGATTTTCTAGAGTTTTTAGGGTTTTTAGTGTTTTCTAGGGATTTTAGTGTTTTTAGGGTTTTCTAGGGTTTTTAGGAGTTTCTAGGGTTTTTAGTGTTTTTAGGGTTTTCTAGTGTTTTTTAGTGTTTTCTAGGGCTTTTAGGATATTTTAGGGTTTTCTAGGGTTTGTTATGGTTTTCTAGGTTTTCAAGTATTTTTTATGGTTTTTACGGTTTTTTTATAGTTTTTTAGGGTATTTTAGGGTTTTCTAAGTGAGAGAGATCACACAATCATGCTAAATCATTGGCTAAATGTGAGAAAAGGTTAGCAAAATACTCTAAATCCAACACAAGATAAACCCTGAAAACGGGGTTTATCATTCTTCTAAGAAGGATTGTAGGTGTCACCATGAAATTCATTCTGATTAGCACCTTGGTTGTGCATATAGTTGACTTCCTCTTGCTGCTGTTCTTCATAGGTTTCTTCATTTTGTCCTCACGCAGTTGGTGGTTGATTTGTTGGGTTCACTACTGCAATTTGAAGACCATCAATCCTATTGGCCATCATCTCCATTTGCTGCTGGATCTGTTGATACATCACTTTGTTTTGACCCAAAATGGTATCCACACCTTCTAACTCCAACACACCCTTCCTTTGAGCTTGTTGGCGTTGCCTTTGATGAGCATAGAAGTATTGATTATTTGTCACAGTGTCTATGAGATTTTGGGCTTCCTCAGCTGTCTTCATGAGCTGTCACTGAACCTCCAACAGAATAATCCAAGGCCCCTTGAGCTCTCAGTGTCAATCCTTCATAGAAATTCTGAAGTTTATCCTATTCATTGAACATCTCTGGGGACCCTTCCTGATCAAGGCTTTGTATTTTTTCCAAGCCTCATAAAGTGACTCTCCATCCATTTGGGTGAAGGTTTGCACCTCTGTCTTCAATCTTATGATCTTCTGAGGTGGGTAGAATTTAGCTAGAAATTTGCTCACTAGATCATCCCAATTGTTGATGCTTTCTTTTGAAAATACCTCCAACCATTGGGCAGCTTTGTCCCTTAATGAAAATGGGAATACAAGCAACTTATAGATATTTGGATGTACACCATTTGTCTTCACTGTGTCACATATCCTCAGAAAGGTGGATAGGTCCTGATTTGGATCTTCAAGTGGACCTCCTCCATAGGAACAATTATTCTGCACCAGAGTAATGAGTTGAGACTTCAATTCAAAGTTGTTTACATTAACATTTGGAGTAAGTATGCTACTCCCATAGTGTCTTGCATTGGGGAAGGTGTAGGAGGGTAGAACTCTCCTTTGAGGCTGGCCATTATTGGCCACATCATCTGGTGGATTAGGGACATTCCCTTCCATCTCATGGTCTTCTTCTTCTGAGGCTTCTTCTCCAACAACTCGCTTCCCTCTTGCTTCTCTTCTCAACCTTGAGAGTGTTCTCTCTAGTTCAGGATCAAAAAAAGTGGATTCACCTCTTCTTCCTCCTGGCATACAACCAAAACAACAAGAAACACACACAAAACTAGAAACCAAAAGCAATTCACTCTATTGCTAGAGTGAGGTTAATGTTAGCTTAAAGAAAAACACAAACAGTTAGTGTGCTTGGCAAAAACAAAGAAAAATGCTTAATCTAGATTATCACCCTACTTAATCATTGTCAATCTATATCAATCCCCGACAACGACGTCAAAAACTTGATGAAGGAAAATTGATTCCACACAAACTCACCGACAAGTGTACCGGGTCGCATCAAGTAGTAATAACTCACAAGAGTGAGGTCGATCCCACAGGGATTGATGGATTGACAAACTTTAGTTAGGTGATGAATTTAGTTAAGCGAATATTTGATGATTTGAGTGAAACTTGTTTAACAGAAGTAAAATTGCAAGTAAACTAAAGTGCAGAATGAAAATTGGCTGAATCTTAAAGTGCAAAAGAAGTAAATTCCAGAAACCTAAAGAGCAAGAAAGTAAATAAGCTAAAACTTAAATTGCAAGAAAGGTAAATGACTGAAACTTAAAGTGCAAGAAACTTAAATTGCTGAATCTAAAATGCTAGAAAACTTAAATTGCATGAAGAATAAAGGGGATTTGGGTATTGGGATTCAAATTGAACTAGAAAATAGAAGTGTAGTGGATTAAAGAAGTATGAGATGAAGAGATATCGTAGAAGAACCAAAATAGAAATGAAAAAATTTGCAGAAGAATCAAAACAGCAAGAAAGCTCAGCTCAATTATGAAATCTTGAAAAAGAAATTGACAATTGCAGAAGAGTAACAAGAACAGAAAGCAGATCTAGATCTCAATTGCTCTCTTGATCAAACAGAAAAGAAGAAATTGTAGAAGAAGTAAAATGAAAACAGAAAAGAAAGTTTGGATCCAATTTACAATTCTCAGAACTATAAAAAGGAAAAGTAAAAGATGATTTTCAGATGAAGAATTTCATTAGAGTTCTTCAATATCAGTCCAAAACCCAAAACAGAAAATTGAAGTTGCAGCAGAAAGTAAAATGAGCACAAAAGGCAAACTTAGATCTAATCCCAATTCCCCAAATTCTCAAAAGGAAGATTAAAAGAGAGAAAGCTAAAAAATAAGAAAAAAAAGGTCCCTCTCAAATCAAACTTGCTCCTATTTATACACTTTCTATTTCCATCATTTAACACTTGAAGTGGGCTTTTTGGTTTGGCCTTGAATGAGAGTGGGTCAGGGGTGTTTGGTGAAGCTCCCAGTGGAGTGCTCAGTTGACAAAGTGAGCGCTATGTTCACTCCTTCAGCATGTCCATTTGGTGCACATGTTGCCTCTAGTGCTCCCTTACTGAGCGCTACGCTCACTCATTGAGCGCTGGCTGCTTTGTTGAGTGCTCCTTCGGTGCGCTATTTCCTTTCCTTGGCACTCCCTTACTGAGCGTTACGCTGCTTTGTTGAGTGCTAGCCTTTGTTGCGCTTCTCCCCTTCATTAGCGTTGCCTTAGTGAGCACTACGCTCTAATTTTGAGCACTGCCTGGTGTGTACGGAAGGCCAAAACCTTGCTTCCAAACTTGAGATTAACGAAAACGTTAAGAAAGTGAACGTGGCGCTCACTTCCAAAGTGAACGCTAGCTGTTTGTGTTCCTAAGCATGGCGTTCTCTATTTGAACATAACGCTTCCCTGATTGCTTCCCTCTTTTCTTCATTTCTTCACCTACAAGCAACCAAACAACTAATCAAAGTCTCACCAAAATTCACAAAGTCTTTGCATCATTCATGAAATCAATTAATTCTAACATAAAACCTATGATTTTATGTAAAATAAATGATGTTTGATTGATTCAAAATAATCATGAAAATCCACTCCAATCACTTACTTATTGTGCAAGAAAGTGCATAAAACCTAATGAAACATATGAAAAATGCTTGTAAAACTAGCATAAGATGACTTGTCATCACCTGCGCCACTCCCGACTTTGTTTGAGGAGCCATCTACATAAAGGCTCCACTTTGTGGGGGTGCCCGGAGTGTCAGTATATTCTGTGATAAAGTCTGCCAAGAACTGGGATTTGATAGCTGTCCGAGCTTCATACTTGATATCGAATTCAGATAACTCAACAGCCCATTGTAGGATTCTTCCAGCTAAGTCTATTTTTTGTAAGATCTCTTTTATGGGCTGGTTGGTCCGTACTCTGATGGTGTAAGCTTGAAAGTATGGTCGGAGTCGTCGGAAAGTGAGTATGAGGGCGTAGGCAAACTTTTCTATCTTCTAATAGTTTAGTTCAGCCCCTTGTAGAGCCTTACTGATGAAGTAGATGGGTTGTTGCCCACTTTCGTCTTCTCTGACTAGTGCTGAGGCTATTGCTCGACTTCCTAGGGTGAGGTATAGTATGAGCTCTCCACCTTCCTGAGGTCGAGTAAGGATAGGTGGTTGCCCCAAAAATTTCTTGAAATCTTGGAAGGCTTGTTCGCATTCTGGGGTCCACTCGAACCTCTATCCCTTCCTTAATGTTGCATAGAAAGGGAGAGATCTTAGGGCTGATCCGGCTAGGAATCTAGAAAGAGCGGCTAGGCTTCCATTAAGTTGATGGACCTCTTTTACACAGGTCAGACTTTTCATGTGAAGTATAGCCTGGCACTTATCTGGGTTTGCTTCGATTCCTCTTTGAGTGAGCATGAAGCCTAGGAATTTGCCAGCTTCTATTGCGAAGGTGCATTTTTCAGGGTTAAGTCGCATATCATGCTTTCTTATGGTATTGAGCACCTTAGTGTGGTCGGATAATAACGATTCCTCACTTTGTGTTTTTACCAGCATGTCATCTACATAAACCTCCATTAGCTTTCCGATGGGGTCGGCGAAGACTTTGTTCATTAGTCTTTGGTAGGTAGCCCCTGCGTTCTTAAGTCCGAAGGGCATAACTATATAACAATAGTTTGCTTTTGGGGTCAGGAACGACATCTTTTCTTGGTCAGATTGATACATCGGGATCTGGTTGTATCCTGAGTAAGCGTCCATGAAGGAGAGGTACTGTTAGCCTGATGAAGGATCAACTAGTGTGTCGATGTTTGGGAGCAGGTAGGGATCTTTTGGGTAGGTTTTGTTGAGGTCGGTGTAATCGGTGCACATCCGCCACTTCCCATTTGACTTTTTGACCAACACCACATTGGCTAGCCATAATGGGTATTTTACCTCCTTTATGAACCCTGCCTCCAGCAAGGCTTGTACCTGCTCCTCTATAGCTTGTGACCTTTTCGGGCCAAGCTTCCTTCATTTTTACTGTACTGGCTGGGACCCTAGATATACGACTAACTTGTGGCACATTAGTCTGGGATCGATACCAGGCATGTCTACGGCCTTCCATGCAAAGAGGTCAAAGTTATATTTTAGGAGCTTTATCAGTAGTTCCTTTAAGTCCTCTCTCAGATTTTCTCCTATGTTGGTAGTTTTGCTTGGATCATCTCCAATTTGAACTTCTTGAGTCTCGCCTTCTGGCTGAGGGCAGAGTTCTTCGTGAGCTCGGATTCCCCCGAGTTCTATAGTGTTGGTTTCTTTTCCTCTGGGGTCTCCTTTAAGGTTCAGACTTTTGTTGTAACAACGTCGCGTGAGTTTCTGGTCTCCTTTTATGGTAGCGATCCCTTCTGGAGTAGGGAACTTCATGCATAGATGTAGAGTGGAGACCACGATGGTGAGCTATTTTAACGTTCTCCGACCTATTAACGCGTTGTAGGCCGAGCTTACGTCGACTACAATATAGTCTATACTTAATGTCTTGGACCGAGTTCCTTTCCCAAATGTTGTATGCAGGGAGATGTATCCTAGTGGTTGGATCGGGGGGTCTCCAAGTCTGAATAAGCTATTCGGATACACTCTGAGCTCTCTTTCCTGTAGGCCGAGCTTGTCGAAGGCGGTTTTGGATAAGATGTCCGCGGAACTTCCCTAGTCGATTAGTGTTCTGTGGAGGTTGGCATTGGCCAGTATTATGGTAATGACCATGGGGTCATCGTGCCCTGGGATGATGCCCTCAACGTCTTCTTAGGTGAAGGTGATATTGGGGAGGTCGACCGACCTGTCTCCTCCTCCAACATGGTACACCTCTTTGAGGTGTCTCTTGCGTGATGACTTAGAGATCCCGCCTCCTGCGAATCCCCCATTTATTATATGAACGTGACTCTGAGGCGTGTGAGGTGGGTGTTCGACTCGTCCGACCTCTTCATCCCTTCTTCTTTTCCTTGGCTCGTCTGTTTTATTAGCTAGAAACCGATCTAGTCTCCCTTCTCTTGCAAGCTTTTCAATGACATTCTTTAGATCAAAGCAGTCGTTGGTAGAATGTCCATAGATTCGGTGATAATCACAATACTCCGTCTGATTTCCTCCTCCTCTTTTATGTTTAATCGTACGAGGTGGCAGGATCTTTTCAGTGTTGCATATCTCTCTATATACATCCACAAGTGATACTCTGAGCGGTGTGTAGTTGTGGTACTTTCGAGGTTTCTCAATAGGCTGATCCTCCTTTTTCCTGGATTCTTTATCCTTGTCTCAAGGTGTGTGGGAGAATCCGGATTTTGAGGTTTCTCCTAGTCGAGAGTTCTCCTCCATGTTAATATACTTTTCTGCCCTTTCTTGTACCTCGTTCAGGGATGTTGGATGCTTTTTTTATATGAAGTGGCTAAAGGGTCCTTCTTTTAGGCCATTGATGAGACCCATGACGGCTTCCTCTGTAGGCAGACTTTGTATGTCGAGACATGATTTGTTGAATCTTTCCATGTAGTTGTGGAGGCTTTCCCGATCTCTTTGTTTAATTCCTAGCAGGCTTGGGGCATGCTTAGCTTTATCTTTCTGGATGGAGAATCTAGCTAGGAACTTCTTGGCGAGGTCGTTGAAACTTGCTATTGACCTTGGCGGCAAGCTGTCGAACCACTTTATTGCTGTTTTTGTCAGGGTAGTCGGGAATGCCTTGCATCGAACTTCGTCTGAGGCGTCTGTGAGATACATCCTACTTCTAAAATTGCTGAGATGATGGTTTAGATCCGAGGTACCGTCATATGGAGTCATGTCGGGAGCTTTGAAGTCCTTTGGGACTTTAGCTTTCATGATTTCTTTGGTGAAAGGATCTTGATCTTTATGGGAGTTGTCTTCATGGCTGGATTGAATGGTTTTGGTTTTGAGATCGGCCTTGAGCTTTGTGAGTTTGTCCTCTAGCTCTCGGCGGCATCTGGTTTCTCTTCGGAGGTCTCTCTCGGCCTCCCGCTGATGTTCGGACTCCTGTTCGAGCTGTTTAAGGCGATTTTGTTGTTCACGGAGGACCTTTAGGATTTTCGTGTTTGGAGACTGTTTGTCTCCCCTAGTTTGAGGCATATCTTTTGATGTGGCATCCGTATTTTTAAGCAGGGTTCTTTCTTCCAAACCTGAGTTGTGGTCGTTGCCAAGGTTGTCCGCCATGACGGTGGGATGACTTCCAGGTTCCCTGGCAATGGCGATAATGTTCCAAGGGTTACCTGAAACTGAAGATCGTTCTCGGATGAGATCTGTGGTTGTGGCCGGAGCTGTCATATCCGACTTGTTGGATCTGGTGGTGCTGCAGATCCTTGATCACCGGAGGGTGGTGGTACCTGCAAGAGACTCTGATGCTTAAGTTAGCATGGGCTTTGAGCAGGTATTTTGTGTAGAATCAGAGTATGAGTTATGCTTGGGTGCTCCCGTGTATTTATAGTTGTGTGGGCTAACCTTTCTAGATAAGATAAGTTAGTTATCTTATCTTATCTTTGAGTGAAGGCATCTTATCTTTTTGGCTAACCGCCTTTGGAGTGGGCTGTGCCTCTCTGTTTGGGCCTAATTGGGCCTTTATAGTGATTTGGCCGAGCTCTTTTTGAAGAGGTCGGTGGCGATCCGACCTTAAGAGGTCGGATGTTCCTATCTGGAGTCAGCCCAAGTCCCAAAGCTCGACCTGGGGTATGAACAGTGTCTTTTACTTGTTTTTCTCTCTCCTCATTAATTCAAAAATAAAAAAATTAAAATATCTTTTCTTATTTTTAATTATTTTTTTCGAAATTTTGCACAAAATTTCATATTTCAATTTTAAAATTTTTTATCTTATCTTATCTTAATTTTAAAATTCAAAAAAATCAAATCTTTTCAAAATAAAAAATCATATCTTTTTCGATATCTTATCTTATCTTATTTCAAATTTAAAATTTCAACTTTCAAAATTTCAAAAATTAAAATTTCAAATTTCAAAATTCAATTTCAAAATCCAAAATTTAAAATTCAAATTTCAATTTTAAAAATTAAACCTTTTCAAAATTCAAATATTTTTCAAATGTTCAGCTTATCTTGTTTCAAATTCAAAATTCCAAAATTCAAAATTTAATTTTCAAATTTCAAATTTTACATTCAAATCTTTTTAATTTTAAAACTTATCTTTTATTAACTTTCTTATCTTTTCTATCTTATCTTTTCTTTTTAAATTTTAAAATTAAATCTTTTTCAAATCTTTTTAATTTCTTATTAAATTTTAATTTCAAATCTTTTCTTATCTTATCTTCTATCTTATTTTTAAAATTCAAATCTTTTCTTAATTAATCACTTATTTCTTTCTCTTTTTTTTCAAAACTTCCTAACTAACTTCTTCTCTCTTCTAATTTTTGAAAATTCTCTTCTTCTTCTCTATTATTTTCGAAATTTGGTAATTAAATTTTAATTTCTTTCTTTTTTATTTTCGGTTTAAATAAAAAATAAAACATATATATTTTAATTTTTGTTTATCTTCTCTACTTTTATCTCTTCTTCTACTCCCTCTATCTTCTTCCTTCTTCATCTTCTATCTTTCTTCATTATGAACCCAAGTGGGAATGAAGAGTCCAAGAGGACTTTAGGATCTTATACAAATCCCTCTGCTGACTTCTATGAAAGAAGTATTAGCATACCTCACATCAGAGCTAGTAGCTTTGAAGTGAACCTTCAACTAATTATTCTAGTGCAGCAAAACTGTTAGTATTCTGGTCTTCCTCAGGAGGAACCTATAGAATTCCTGGTGAATTTCTTAAAGATTGCTGACACAGTACACAGTGAGGGAGAAAACCAAGATGTCTACAGATTATTTCTTTTTTCTTTTGTAGTAAAGGACCAAGCAAAAAGGTGGTTGGATAACCTGTGATGACATGCCACCATGTCATATTTTTTCTATGCTTTTTCCTTTGTTTTCAATAGGTTTTATGCACTTTCTTAAGCCATAAGCAAGCCAATTGGGTAGATTTCCATGTTTCCTTTGATTCAATCAACCATGGATGAATTAATGCACTTTCATGAGATTTTGTGCTATAATTGTCATATATTATAAAAGAAACACAATCTTGTGATTTGGGGCATAGCTTTGATTGTTTTGATTGATTGATGATAGGTGAAAAGAGTTTTGAAGAAGGTTGAAGAAAGAAGGAATGGCTAGGAGCAAAAGAGAACAAAAAGTTTGAGCCAAAGTTTGCTCCCTCCAGGATGTGTTTGTTGTGGCGCCAACGTTTGAGCAAAAGTTTGAGGTTAAACTTTTGCTCAAACGTTGGCCCCCTTGTAAATGTGTGTTGCGCCAACGTTTGAGCAAAAGTTTGACCTCAAACGTTGGCGCAAGCTTTTTCCTCCAGGGTGTGCAAGTGTGGCGCCAACGTTTGAGCAAAAGTTTGACCTCAAACGTTGGCGCAAGCTTTTTCCTCCAGGGTATTGATTTTGTGATGCCAACGTTTGCCTAAAAGTTTGAGGCAAACGTTGGCTCAAGCTTTTCTCCCAAAAGTTTTAGCTAAAGTTTGAGGTCAAACTTTTGCTCAAGCTTTTTTTTTTTCCTCTGGAGTGTTTTCAACTCTTTTAAAAGTTTGAGGCAAACTTTTGCTCAAACTTTTTGTTCTCTCTTGCTCCTAGCCATTCCTTCTTTCTTCAACCTTCTTCAAAACTCTTTTCACCTATCATCAATCAACCAAACACATCAAAGCTTTGCTTAAAATCATGAGTTTGTTATTCTTTCATAATATATGGCAATTATAGCATAAAATCTCATGAAATTTCATTAATTCATACATGGTTGATTGAATCAAAGGAAACATGGAAATCTACCCAATTGGCTTGCTTATGGCTCAAGAAAGTGCATAAATCAATCGAAAACAAAAGAAAAAGGCTAGTGAAACTAGGCTAAGATGACTTGTCATCACAACACCAAACTTAAAGCTTGCTTGTCCCCAAGCAAGAAAAGAATTATGCTCAAAGGTTCTTTCAATCAGAATGGATTTGAAAAATTACATGTACTATCCTGTGAGTGAAGTGATCAAGTGACAGTAGGGTGAACTCTAAATTATATGCTCATGCAAGGGCTTCAGTGCTTACTAGTCCCCACATATTGGAAGTCTTAGGTCTTAGGACTTTCATCTAAATGGTATCATGGAGATCTCTTTATATGTAATCACCTTGAAGCAGCTAATAGTTTCTGTGCTTTGGCCTTGACTCTAAGTGTCATGTCTCAAAGCGGCTCTTTAGATAAACTTTCAATCAATACTCCTAAACCAGTTGGTTTTAAGGTATTAGGTGTTAAAGCACCCCTAAGGATTTACTTGCTCAAACCTCTTTCTTTGACACAATTCAACCACAAGCATTTACTAGGATAACAACTCTTTGAGTTTTTGTTTCTCTTTTCTTTTCTGCCTAGTAATTGATGCTCAGAGCCTTTGGCCATGTTCTTTCATTTTTTTGTATTTTCTTTCTTTTGTTTGCTGCTTCTTGGATCAATAAATGTTTGAAAATCTCCACAACACTTCTTTGAACTCTATGTCCCGCCTATGAGCTCCCATGCAAGTTTTCATAAGCATGCAACCTCAATACATAATTATACAACTAGAACCACTACTTCTCCTAATCTTTTGCTTGCCTCAAAATTGTTTAATTCCTCAATCCTTCTTTTCAAAGAACTTTCATGTGATGCATTTTTTTTGAAAAATTGAGTGCAAACAAGTTTTGGAGAGTATGATATTGTAAATGACCAAGCATCTTGCTTATTGAATTTCAGAAAAAAAACCATACTAAACAGACAAATAATTAGGGAAACAAAACCACTCTCAATCATAGCAGTGTTTGATGTAAGATAATCACTTAACAATACAACCTTTTAGAGTTTGCTTGCTTTACTCCTCATCATCATCATCACTGATCCACACATTCCTCTTTCATCTCTTTGGTTGATGATGCTTAATCCTTCCAAAAGCTTGTATGATGCTCTGCAATGATATTGAAAGTTGCTTGTTCCCCAAGCACTTGAAAAATGGTTAGCATGCATGATTTATTTGTGGGCCCTTGAACTTACTTTGGTGTGGGAACACCAAACTTAGTACCTTGCCAATGGTTCTTATGCATCAGATTAACCATATGTGAAACTCTTTTTTCTTTTTCAAAAGTAATAAAACTGAAAACTAAAGAATAGCAAAATAGTTGACTAGTTTTTCTAACTGCTTGAAGCTAGCATTATGCAGAGGGTGAGAATATGTTTTATGATAAAATTTTGGTGGAACACCAAAATTAGAATCTTTCATTCTCCCTTAGATTATTTTGGTGTGCAACACCAAACTTAGCTTCTTGCAATATAGATGAAGTTAATTAACCTTTTTATTAAAATAACTATGGAAAGAAAACTACCTCAGGTTGGGTTGCCTCCCAACAAGCGCTCTTTTATTGTCATTAGCTTGACATCCTTCATTTTCTGATCATGGAAGTTGAGGCTTCTGTTGCCTTTGGTTTCCCCCTCTCACCGTGGGCTTTTCCTTGATGATTATTTCTTTTCCCGTAGCCTTCTCACTTTTTTCCATAACTGCTTTCCCTTTCAACCCAGCAGCTTTTTCACTGTTCTTTGGGTCATCTTCAGTGGCCCTTAGGGATATATTTGCCTCTCTCTCACCCAATTCAGCAAGGTTTTGAATCAGTTGTTCCATTTGCTTTTCAACTCTTCTGAGTGAGGCCTCTTGGTTCCTGCTTATCATCTCTTGATTTTTCCTTATTTCTTCCTGCTCTACTGTCATCATTTCTTGAACCTTCATGTATCTTTCCATCATCAATTCTAGGACATAGAGTCTTTGAGAGTTTGGAATTGGTTGTGGTTGTGTCAACTGTGATGGTTGATGAGAGTCATTTTGGGCGAGTTGTGAGGTAGGATGGGGTTGGAAGTGTGTGCATTGGGGTGGTGCGTGATGGTTGTTGTTGTGGGGGTGGTTTTTATGCTGGTTTTTGAAATTGGGGTTGTTACAGTTGAAGTCCCTTGGTCTTTGATTTTGCTTTTCAACCCCCCTCCAGTTGGATTGAGTTTTCCAGGGTGGGTTGTACACATCATTCTGAGTCCTACATTGGAACATGCTTGAGGAGCTATTTGGAGAGTGTGATCGCTCATGACTTTGTTGCTCATAGTTAATTACTCCAGAACCGTTTTCAGATTGATTCCAACAATGGGGATTTTGAGGTAAGTTCTGTGCATTTGCCACAACATGTTGCAGTTCATCTACTTTTCTGTTAATCAGCTCCAATTGTTGCTTAAGCTGTTGATGTATCTGCTCGCTTTGGGCCATAATTGCACGAATACCTTCAATTTCCTTCTCTTGTGCGAATGGTTGCACTCCTGCCTCTGGTTTAACAGTTCTTTGAGGTGGCTTCAGCTTGACTAGGAGTTCACTCATTAGTTCTTCCCATCCGATGATGTTTCCTTGTGGGAAAGCTTCAAACCACTGAGCAATGTCATTCATGGTGATGAGTGGTTGCTTGTCATCTAAGGTGGGGATATCGCTCCCATGATTACTGGCATTCATTGAGTTCCATTCCGTGGTCTGCACAATCACATACATTTCAAATGAAGATAGAGTATATTTATGCCAGGATATGATTAAAGGGTTAGTTAACGCAATGTGTCAAACAGTTGGTAAACTTGAGAGATTAATGATCGAAAATCACTTCTCTCGTCGATTTATCAAGCTATGAGAATCACATTCAGCAAGTTAAACCAAGAGAATTTCACTCTATTGCTAAAGTGAGGTTTCAATTAGCTCAGGCAAAAATTCAAACAGTTAGTGTGTCTGTCAAAAATTAGAGAAACAGAAAAGAAAAAGTGCTTGATCTAGATCTCCACTTCACGTAATCATTGTCAATCTATTTCAATCCCCGGCAACGGCGCCAAAAACTTGATGTGTATTTTTAGAAAATGAATTCGAAACACATAAAACTAACCGGCAAGTGCACCGGGTCGTATCAAGTAATAATAACTCACGGGAGTGAGGTCGATCCCACAGGGATTGAAGGATTGAGCAATTTTAGTTTAGTGGTTGATTTAGTCAAGCGAATCAAGATTTGGTTGAGTGATTTGTGATTAACAGAATTTAAATTGCATGGAAAGTAAAGGGAATGGGTAAATTGCATGAAATTAAGGAGAACATAAAATAAAATGCTGAATCTTAAAGAATAAGTAATGTAAATTGCAGAAACTTAGATTGTAAGAAATGTAAATTGCAGAATCTTAAAGTGCAAGAAATTTAAATGGCTTGAATTGTAAAGGGAATTGGGAAGTGGATTTGCAGAATTTAAACAAGGAAAAGTAAAATTGCAACAAGCAGGGAAGTAAAAGATGGATTTAATTGTAATAGATCTCAAACAGAAAATGTAAATCGCTTGAAGAAACGTTCAACAGAGAAATAAAAAGGGAATTTCAGATCTCAGGACCCAAGAGACTAGATAACCAAGTCTAGATCTCAATGCCTTCCTAGATCCAATCCAGAAATCAATTGCAAGAGAATTTAAAGATCAAGTAGTAGAAGAAGCAAAACCAAATTCAAATTCCAAAAGTTGCAGTAAAGTGAGACAGAGAGATCTCAAGGTGAGATTAAGACAGAATTTCCTCAATTCTTCAACCCAAGATCCAAGACAAATGTAATTGAAATTGAAAACGAGAAAACTAAGAAGAAGAGAATTCAATTCTCCTCTCCGAAATTCAGAAACTCAAGACAACTCAAAACCAAAAGCTCTCAGCAAAACTAAAACGGAAAATCCTCAAAGGAAAGAAAAAACTCCCTGAGAACTTAAATCCTAAGCTATTTATACACTTTCTTCAAATGGTCTTCAAGCCTTGAATTGGGCCTTTGTTCTTGATGGAATTGGGTTGATAAAGGCCTTGGTTGATTGTTCTTGGAGTTGGAGAAAGATCCATTGTGAACCGGGTTGAAAAACATAAAAGCTTGAGTAAAAGTTTGAGTAAAAGTTTGAGGTCAAACTTTTACTCAAAATTTTTATACCAGATGGCTTCACCTTGCTACTACCAATGTTTGAGCCAAAGTTTGAGGTTAAACTTTTGCTCAAACGTTGGCCCCCTTGTAAATGTGTGTTGCGCCAACGTTTGAGCAAAAGTTTGCCCTCAAACGTTGGCGCAAGCTTCTTCCTCCAGGGTATTGATTTTGTGATGCCAACGTTTGCCAAAAAGTTTGAGGCAAACTTTTGCTCCAGCTTTTTGCCCAAAAGTTTGCACAAAAGTTTGAGGCAAACGTTGGCTCAAGCTTTTCTCCCAAAAGTTTGAGCTAAAGTTTGAGGTCAAACTTTTGCTCAAGCTTTTTTTTTTCCTCTGGAGTGTTTTCAACTCTTTTAAAAGTTTGAGCTAAAGTTTGAGGCAAACTTTTGCTCAAAGTTTTTGTTCTCTCTTGCTCCTAGCCATTCCTTCTTTCTTCAACCTTCTTCAAAACTCTTTTCACCTATCATCAATCAACCAAACACATCAAAGCTTTGCTTAAAATCACGAGTTTGTTATTCTTTCATAATATATGACAATTATAGCATAAAATCTCATGAAATTGCATTAATTCATACATGGTCAATTGAATCAAAGGAAACATGGAAATCTACCCAATTGGCTTGCTTATGGCTCAAGAAAGTGCATAAATCAATCGAAAATAAAAGAAAAAGGCTAGTGAAACTAGGCTAAGATGACTTGTCATCAACCAGCCTAAAGCTAGTTTAAAAACTTGGAAACAGTTAGTGGACAAGTTTTTAAACCAATACTTTCCCCTAAGAAAGATGAACCAGATGAGACTGGACATCCAAGGCTTCAAACAAGGAGATGGTGAATCTTTTTATGATGCCTGGGAGAGGTATAAGAGGATGCTAAGAAAATATCCCACTGAAATGTTTTCAGAATGGGTACATTTAGACATCTTCTATTATGGGCTTTCAGAATTGTTAATAGTTGAAGCTTAGGGTGTAAGAAATGTAAATTGCTTGAATAGTAAAGGGATGTGGGAGCTGGGATTCAGAATTTAACAAGAGAATGTAAAGAGAAATTAATCAGAGAAGTAGAAGATGAAGTAAGTTGCAGAAAATCTAAACAGAAAGGTAAAATTTCTTGAGCAACAAAACAGGAAGTAAACTTAGCTCAATTGCAAAATCTAAAAGATAAATTCAAGATCTCAGGGGATCAATGAGACTAGAAAGTAGATCTAGATCTCAATTCCTTCCTTGATCAAATAGAAAATAATTTACAGAAGAAAGGAAGATGAAAGCAATAAATGAACTTCATATCCAATTCTCAATTCACTGAATTATGCAGAAGAAGAACAAAGAGGATTTCAGATCAAGAATTGAAACAGAATTCTTTCAATCTCAATCCAAAATTTAAAATTAGTAAGTAAGAAATACAGAAGTAAAAACAAAGAGAAAGAGAACTCAAATCTCGATCCCAATTCCCAAATTCAAAATGAAAACTAAAATTGAGATGAAAGTAAAATTCAAAAGTGAGCAAAAGGTAAAACAAAAAAATGGAAAAAGGTGCTCCCCAAATCAAACTAAGTCCTATTTATACACTTTCTAATTTTGATCTTCAGACTTTGGAATGGGCTTTTCAAATTGGTGATGAGTTGGATCCCAAATGGTTTTTAATTGAAATTGGGCTCAGGGGACACCTCCAGTGGAGCGCTCAATCATGTAACCCAACATAGTGCTCAATTGCCTTGTGCCTCAGCTCATTTTGTTTCATGTCAAGCCTTGTATAGTGCTCAGTTACTTGTTTCAACGTAGCGCTTCATTTGTTTGAGTGGGTCTCTCTTTCGAACAATGGCCATTTCAATTTGGCCAATTTCCTTTGGCAATAGTGCTCAGTTGGTGAAGAGAGCGTAGCGCTACCTTTGTCGGAGTGAGGTTCCCACTTTCGAGCCTTGGTGGCTTCACTTTGGCTAACAATTTCCTTGTAGCAATAGCGCTCAGTAAATGGAACAAATGTAGTGCCCTTCTTTGCTTGTGCGCGCCTCCCTCTTCGATCCCTGGCTCCCTCATTTTAGGTGCTTTCTTGCTTGGTGTAGCACTTCTTCATTCCTCCATGTGCTTGGTTCGAACCTTGGCTGCTCCATCTCTTGATGTCATGCCTTGTTTTCCTTTTGGGGAGGCCACGATAAAGGTGAAACACTTAACAGAGCGCTATGCTTTTGAGCACTGGTGCGTTGCTAATTTGGCCTCCCTTGAGCACTCAGTTTGTGAATGTAACGTAATGCTATGCTTGATTGTTTCTTGGTGGGAGCTCTAGCGCTCAAATAGAGAGCGCTGTGCTCAATTAGAGAGCGCTGCACCTTGCCCCATTTGATGCGTGACGCTTTTGTGCCTTGGGTTACGCTTTTTAAAGCGTGGCCTAAGGTCCAAAGCGTGCTCTTACTTCAAAAGTGTTCCACAAATCCCTTTTTTCACCATTTCTTCACCTACAAGTAATCAAAACAACCAATCAAAGTATCACCAAATTCACAAGGTTTATAAATCATTTAAAAACCAACTAATTCTAGCTTAAACCTCATGATTTTGTGCCAAATAAAGGATGATTGATTGATTCAAGATAACCATGCAAATCCACTCCAAATCACTTACTTATAATGCAAGAAAGTGCATAAAACCTAATGAAACAAGTGAAAAATGCTTGAAAAGCTAGCATAAGATGACTTGTCATCACAACACCAAACTTAAATCTTGCTTGTCCCCAAGCAAGCACTAAACATAAGAAGAATTGAAATGAAACAGAGAAGCATGCATGTCCTTATTTAGCAGATAGTTGAACTTAGTTCATGGGGTTTTATGCAGACAATTGCAGCTCACTTATTACTTTGCTGATAGATAAGAAATGTTTCCTCAAAGGTTCACTTTAGTTGCTGCTATAATGTCTTGCTTTTGATTAATCCCTCTTATCTTTTTCTTTCATTCCTTTGCTTAGAAAGCTTATTCTTTAATGAAGGCTTGGTGGCAAATGTTGCAGTAGCCTTTTGGCTCAATTTTGCTCAACATTTCTTCACCACAGACACATGGCTCAGAATTTCTTCCTAGGAACATTGATGCCCAGCATCTCTTTGGATCACTAAATGCTTTGTAGCTAGGTTGCTCTTGATAGTGGACTTTTGGTTGGCAATCCCAGATCAGTTGATCCAAGTGGCCAAGTTTTGAAATACTCCTCAGAACCTACTTGTCTAAGCATATCCTTGTACAAAAGCACCACATGCATATGTCCTAGGGTCCAAGCTATTGGTGTCTAGCCTTATTTCTTGTTTCTTTGCTCATTTTTGGCTTTTCTCTTTCTTCTTATTTCTTACTTTGCTTCATTCTCAAAGGATATTCATTGATAATAGACTTTATAGCAGCAAACTAATTCACACTTCAAGGAACATGTTATTATGCAGCTTTTGTTATTTGAGCTAACCATTAAATCAAACAAATACCACCACTGAATTCTCATTCTAATTTCTACAACATTGGACAATCACTCTTTTGTTTCAAACATTTTTCTTTTATTTATGCAGGAGGGAAACAAAACAGAATTTAAGCTAATGATTGATAACAAGCACAATTTATATCACTTGTAGGAAAACTACTTAGAAATTGAAGGTGCAAAACATAAAGCATTTGGAGGCATATCATATTTTAGGTATGCATCATCCTTATTTAATTGAAAAATATGAAAGAAACTCCACCACCTCCTAATTGTCGTGCTCCTTGCTCCTGCTTGACTCTCCTTTTTTCTTTTTCCTCTTCTTGGTTGCATCTTGAGGTTCTTTAATAGGGCATCATCGATCCCAGATAGGGTCTATAAGACCTGAGAGTCCAGCTTCCTCCAATCCACGCTGCATGTGAGCTATATGTTTCTGGGTTCTTGTTCTTTGCTGTTCTACTAGCTCTTGGCATTGCTCAAATGGCTTGATTTGTGGTTCCAATGCTGGCATGCTGTGGACCAAGTAATCCAACTTTGATTGGGTGTCTATATCATACTCCATTCTATCATAGTGCCTATACTCTCCAATGGTATGATATAGGTTCTTCCACTGATATAAATTTTGAGTGTATTCCCCATACTTGGCCTGTCGTAGGGATAGTCTGTCATATGACTCTTGAAAATTTGTTGACTATTCCCTTTGCCCGTCAAGAACTCTAGCTTGAAATTCCCTTTGTTGTTCCAGCATCTGGAGTTAGAAGTTGTCTTGCATGTCCATCATTTGCTGTTGCCAATGTTGTTGTTGCTCACAATCCCTCAAATACTACTCTTGTTGTTGCAAGTATAGCTCTTGTTGCCTTAAATACTGCTCCTGTGCTCTCATGTTTTGTTGAGATATTTCTTCAATAGCTCTTTGCAATTGGCTCATGTCTATAGCACAAGGAGCTTGTTCTTCTTCCACTTGTGGTCTTCTTCTTCTTCCTTGGGATCTTCCTTCCTCTTGGTTGTCATTATCAGTGGCACCTTCCATTAGTCGCCTAGTGGTCCCCCTGCTTCCGTTTACTTTCTCTATATCTTCATCTTCAAAGAGCACTCCAGCCCTGTTGCACAGCCTCAAAATAGTGCTTGGGTGACCAAGCCTACTTGATTTGTTTGTATTTTCAGCCATCTCCTGAATGCTGTCTACTATGAGCTGTGAGAGGTTGATTTCTCCTCCCTTTAAGATACAATATGTCAGGATGGTTCGCTTGACTGTGACTTCTGAGGTGTTTCCAGTAGGGAGTATAGACCTCCTCACTATCTCATTCCACCCCTTGGCCTCAGGTATGAGATCTATTCTGTTCAAGTGGCTTGGAACTCCCTCTGAGTCCCTTTCCCAGTCTCTGTCTTTAAAGCATAACCCATGTAATATCTCGTCAGGATCATTCTCACCCTGCAATCTTTCCTCATAGCTAAGCTCTCCATAGGTTATTACTCTCAACTGTAGGGCCCTCATGACTGATGGTGGACTAAAATCTACCTCAACACCCCTGACATAGCTCTTATAAGGAGGGCTGTCTTGGCTTGGCTTCACAGCATTGGCGCAGAATTCTCTTATTATAACTGCATTGATGTCTGTTAAAGGTTCACACAAAAGTTCCCACCTTCTTTCCATGGTAATTCTTCTCATGACAGGATACTCTCCACCCCTCAGTCTAAAGCCCATTTCTGGAATGACATGCTTTGACTCCATGAGCCTATGATACCTTGATTCGTGAAATTGAGACTTAAATCTCTTTGTATCATAGGTTGATGGTTCGGCCACCATTGGCTCCTTGCCTTTCTTTCTTCTAGAACTCAAAGAAGCCATGAATTAAAAGGAAAGAAAGAAGAAGAGAAGAGGTAGGCTTCGGTCTTGTTATGAAAGGGTATGGGAGGTAAGTTGATGTTGGGTATTTTGTGTTGTCTTTGGCCAAAAGGGGGTTGCTGTATCATGTTTGGGGTAAAGGTGTGAGTGAAACAAAAGCATAAAGATGAGGTAGTTTTGTATGAGGAAGGAAGGGATATGTGAGCTAGGAAGTGTCACCACCTATTTATAGTCAAAGCATGAAGCTTTGAACAAAACCATAAGTGAGGAAAGCTTTCCAGTTAGGCAAATGAAGGGTGAAGATTGAGCAAAATATTGTAGGGAGCTCGTAGCATGGACGGCTTGCATGCATAGTTGAAGTTTGACAAGGATTGCTTCCCCATTGGATGCATGTGGTTCGGCCTCCAAGACATTGATGCATGCAGATTTTTGTCTTCAAGAAGGCACCATTTCCTAAGCACATGTGACTCTCTTTTCACCTTGTCATGGCCGTTCATGCTCCATTTTGTCTTCTTGTCAATCTTCTTTGTCCTACAAAATGAAGTTAAAGCAATGGTAAGCATTGGAATAAATTTTGGTACGGTGGTGTGGTGATGAGTAACAAATAAAGATAATTCTACATGTTCCTTATTTAAATGACCAATCATGCTCTTTGAACAAAGATTTGGTGGACACCAAACTTGTTTTCTGTTAAGGGATCCATGTAAAACTCAATAAGTATCTGCCACAATTGGCACATTCATTATAAAGAACATTTTATTTCTTATTATGATACCATAAGCTAAAATATATGAAGCAATGTATGATCCATCTATTCATAAATTTGATCCTATGAACAAAAATGATTTTTCTGAAATTCTCTGCATATGTCAATACCAAACTTAATGTTTGGCTATACACTCCATCAAAATGAGTAAGCATATATCCTAAGAAAGCTTGAGAAGCTATTTTGGCGTGCCTTCAGGCACACCAAACTTAGAAGTCTAGCATATGCTTCAAGTCAATGTATGCGATTATCAAATACACTCATGAGAACTCAAATTCATGCTAGAAGGACCATTGATTGTTGAAATTGAAACCAAAGCAAGAAAATTAAATCATGGGTTGCCTCCCATAGAGCGCTCTTTTATTGTCACTAGCTTGACATTGGACCCTCATTAGGGTTGTTGATGATTGTGATGTCTTAGTTTGTCTCCTCTTACAGTAAGCTTCCTTCCAGTGCCTTGATGTTCAATCTCTGCATGCTCCAGTGAGAGTATCCTGTTGATAGTGTAGTAATCATCAGATTATTGATTTGTCCCCAACTGTTGGTAAATTAGCTGCACTTTATCTCCCTTTGAAAATCCTTCAGTTGGGATCTTTTTATTTTTTCACCCTTTTGGACCCTTTTTCTTGCTTTTCTTCCCCTTTTTGGTGATCTTTCTCCTTTGATAGTGGGATGTGTTTTGGAATCTGTCTTCTCAGTGGCTAACACCTCTCTTCCTTCTTGCTTTCTCTTATCATTCTTTAGAGTCTCATTCTCCTTTTGTCCTGCTTTGCTGCTTGTCTCTTGCTCTGGAAGTGAGTTAATGAGTGTCTTGTTAGTTTCTTCCTTCCAGTGCAAGTCTTTTTTGTCAACCTCCATGCATTTTTCCTTTTCATCATGATGCTGTGCTTCTGGAAAGATATTCAGAGTAATGCTTTCATCATGTACCCTTAGTGTCAGCTCTCCTTGTTCAACATCTATGATGGTCCTTGCTGTGGCCAAGAAGGGTATTCCCAAGATAATAGAGTCACTCCCTTCTTCTCCTAGATCCAGGATCACAAAGTCTGCTGGGAATATGAATGTCCCTACTTGGACCAGGAGATTTTCAATCACTCCTCTGGGAAATATTAATGATTTGTCGACGAGCTCTAGTGACATTTGTGTGGGCTTTACTTCCTCTATGCATAGCCTTCTCATCATAGAATAGGGAATTAGATTAATGCTTGCTCCTAAGTCACATAGTGCCTTATCAATAGTTAGACTACCAATGGTACAAGGCAGGAAGAAGCTCCCAAGGTCCTTGAGTTTTAGTGGGAGGCCCCTTTGAATCACATCACTGCATTCTTCAGTGAGCATAATGGTTTCCTTCTCATGCCAACTTCTCTTTTTATTGATAAGCTCTTTCAAGAACTTTGCATATAGAGGCATCTACTCTAATGCTTCAGCAAGTGAGATATTAATCTCCAGCTTCTTGAAGACCTGAAGGAACTTGGGGAATTATTGATCCTTGAGTTCTTTATGTAGCCTTTGAAGATATGGCAGAGGAGGTGTGTAAGCCTTCACAACCTTCCTCTGATCTTGTGATGATTCTTTCTTGACTTATTTCCCTTTTCTTGAAGCTTGTAGCTGCTCATCTTTTTTTTTAGGCTTCTCCTGTTCTTGCTTGTTTGTTGTCATCTCTTCCTTGTTGTTAGCATCATTTTTCTCAGATGGCTTCTTGTCATTCTCCATAGGCTTCTTGTAGGCTTCGTTGTTATTCACCAAGATTCTTCCACTCCTTAATTGAATAGCTTTGCATTCTTCTTTGGGGTTTGGAATGGTATCACTTGGCAGTAAGATTATTGGCCTTTCAATCACTACCTGCTTGGACAGTTGTCCAATTTACCTTTCTAAATTTCTCATTGAGGCTTCATGATTCTTGCTTGTCAGTTCCTGATGCTTCATCATCTTTTCCATTAATATCTCTAAGTTTGAGATTCTTTGAGTATCTTGTGGTATTTGTGGCTGGTTGTGGGGTGTAGAGGGTGGATGATAGGTATTTTGGTTAGTGGTTGGGTTATTGGATGGATAGTAGCTGCAATTTGGGTAGTTGTTTTGGGGTTTTCTATATGGATTGTGGTTAATATTTTGCTGGTTACTGTGGTTTGTGTTTTTTGAGTTGTTCTGGTTTGAATTCTTCTGCCAGGGCTGCTGGTTTTGAGTGTGGTTATCTTCCCATCTTAGATTTGGATGGTTCTTCCAAGAGTGGTTGTATGTATCTCCATAGACTTCATTCTGGCTGGATCCTTGGTTGTGCATGTAGTTCACTTGTTCCTGCTGCTGATCTTCAGCACTTTCCTCACTTTGTCCCCACCCAGTTGGTGGTTGATTGGTGACATTCACTGATGCAACTTGTAAACTATCAATCCTCTTAGCCATCTACTTAAATTATTGCTGGATTTGCTGCTGCATCACCTTGTTTTGAGCTAGAATAGTGTCCACTCCTTTCAACTCCAGTACTCTCTTTCTTTGAGCTGGTTGGCGTTGTCTTTGATGAGAAAAGAAGTATTGATTGTTTGCCACCATATCAATGAGGTTTTGGGCTTTCTGTGCTATTTTCATTAATTACAATGAGCCTTCTGCTGAATGATCTAGTGCTTCCTGAGCTTTCAGAGTCAATCCTTCATAGAAATTCTGTAGTATGTCCCATTCATTGAATATTTCAGGGTGACATTATCTAATCAGGGCTTTGTATCTCTTCCAAGCCTCATAGAGGGATTCTGCATCCATCTGTGTGAAATTTTGGACCTCTGTCTTGAGCCTAATGATCCTTTAAGGTCGGTAGAACTTGGCTAGGAACTTATTCACTAGATCCTCCCAGCTAGTAATGCTTCCTTATGGGAATGCTTCAAGCCATTGAGCATCCTTGTCCCTCAATAAAAATGGGAACAGCAACAATTTGTATATGTCTAGATGTACACCATTGGACTTCACTGTGTCACAGATCCTCAAGAAAGTAGATAGATGCTGGTTTGGATCTTCCAGAGGGCTTCTTCCATAGGAGCAGTTGTTTTGTACCAAAGTGATGAGTTGGGGCTTCAATTCAAAGTTGTTTGCATTGACATTTGGGGTAAGGATGCTACTCCCATAATGCCTTGGATTAGCAAATGTATATGAAGCCAAAACTCTCCTATGGGGCTGACCATTGTTGTTGGCCACTCCCGCTGTTGGATTTGTTGAATTTCCCTCCATTTCTAGGATCTCTTCCTCAAAAGGTTCTTCTTCTCCAATAATTCCCTTTCCTCTTGCTTCTCTTCTTAGTCTTCTAAGAGTTCTCTCGTCTTGGTCACAAAAGGTAAGGATCTCTCTCCTTGCCTCTCACATACAACAGCAAGAAAAACAAACACAGAACCAAAAACAAAAACAATTTACTTTCCTGATAGAGTGAAGTTAGTGTTAGCTTAAGCAAAAATTCAAACAGTTAATATGCTTAGTAAAAATAAAAAGAAAAAGTGCTTAATCTAGACCACCACCTTACTTAATCATTGTCAATCTAGATCAATCCCCTGCAACGGCGCCAAAAACTTAATATGTGAAAATCAGATTCCAACACAAAAACTCACCGGCAAGTGTACCGGGTCGCATCAAGTAGTAATTACTCACACGAGTGAGGTCGATCCCACAGGGATTGATGGATTGATCAATTTTAGTTAGGTGGTTAGTTTAGTTAAGAAAACAGTTGATGATTTGAGTGAATTGTGATCAACAGAAGCTAAATTGCATGAAAATAAAAGGGAGAGGGGAAATTGACAGAAAACTAAAGTGCAGAAGAGTAAATTGCATGAAACTTAAAGTGCAGGAAAGTAAAAGAGCTGAATCTTAAAGTGCAAGTAATATAAATGACTGAAACTTAGATTGCAAGAAATGTAAATAGCTGAAGCTTAGGGTGCAAGAAATGTAAATTCCTTGAATACTAAAGGGATGTGGGAGCTGGGATTCAAAATTTAACAAGAGAATGTACAGAGAAATTAATCAGAGAAGTAGAAGATGAAGTAAGTTGTAGAAAATCTAAACAGAAAGGTAAAATTTCTTGAGCAACAAAACAGGAAGTAAACTTAGGTCAATTACAAAATCTAAAAGAGAAATTCGAGATCTCAGGGGATTAATGAGACTAGAAAGTAGATCTAGATCTCAATTCCTTCCTTGATCAAACAGAAAATAATTTGCAGAAGAAAGGAAGATGAAAGCAATCAATGAACTTCAGATCCAATTCTCAATTCACTGAATTATGCAGAAGAAGTACAAAGAGGATTTCAGATCAAGAATTGAAACATAATTCCTTCAATCTCAATCCAAATTTTAGAATCAGAAAGTAAGAAATGCAGAAGTAAAAACAACGAGAAAGAGAACTCAGATCTCAATCCCAATTCCCAAATTCAAAATGAAAACTAAAATTGAGCTGAAAGTAAAATTCAAAAGTGAGCAAAAGGTAAAACAAAAAAATGGAAAAAGGTGCTTCCCAAATCAAACTAAGTCCTATTTATACACTTTCTAATTTTGATCTTCAGACTTTGGAGTAGGCTTTTCAAATTGGTGAAGAGTTGGATCCCAATTGGTTTTTAATTGAAATTAGGCTCAAGGGACACCTCCAGTGGAGCGCTCAGTCATGTAACCCAACGTAGCGCTCAATTGCCTTGTGCCTCAGCTCATTTTGTTTCGTGTCAAGCCTTGTATAGCGCTCAGTTACTTGTTTCAATGTAGCGCTTCATTTGTTTGAGTGGGTCTCTCTTTTGAACCTTGGCCATTTCAATTTGGCCAATTTCCTTAGGTAATAGCGCTCAGTTGGTGAAGAGAGCGTAGCGCTACCTTTGTCAGAGTGAGGTTCCCACTTTCGAGCGTTGGTGGTTTCACTTTGGCCAACGATTTCCTTGTTAGCAATAGTGCTCACTGAAGGGAACAAATGTAGCGCCCTTCTTTGCTTGTGCGCGCTTCCCTCTTCGATCCCTGTCTCCCCCATTTTAGGTGCTTTCTTGCTTGGTGTAGCGCTTCTTCATTCCTCCATGTGCTTGGTTCGAACCTTGGCTGCTCCATCTCTTGATGTCACGCCTTGTTTTCCTTTTGGGGAGGCCACGATAAAGGTGAAATACTTAACGGAGCGCTATGCTTTTGAGCACTGGTGCCTTGCTAATTTGGCCTCCCTTGAGCGCTCAATTTGTGAATATAACATAGCGCTATGCTTGATTGTTTCTTGGTGGGAGCTCTAGCGCTCAAATAGAGAGCGCTGCGCTCAATTAGAGAATGCTACACCCTTGCCCTATTTGATGCGTGACGCTTTTGTGCCTTGGGTTACGCTTTTCAAAGTGTGGCCTAAGGTCCAAAGCGTGCTCTAACTTCAAAAGTGTGCCACAAATCCCTTTTTTCACCATTTCTTCACCTACAAGTAATCAAAACAACCAATCAAAGTATCACCAAATTCACAAGGTTTATAAATCATTTAAAAACTAACTAATTCTAGCTTAAACCTCATGATTTTGTTCCAAATAAAGGATGGTTGATTGATTCAACATAACCATACAAATCCACTCCAAATCACTTACTTATAATGTAAGAAAGTGCATAAAACCTAATAAAACAAGTGAAAAATGCTTGAAAAGCTAGCATAAGATGACTTGTCATCAACTGTATCATCCCCAAAGAAATGGGCAAGCTGAAGTCTTAAATAGAGAACTAAAGCGAATCCTAGAGAGGACAGTAAGTACCTCTAGAAAGGATTAGGCTAGAAAGCTTGATGATGCTTTGTGGGCATACAGAACAGCTTTCAAAACCCCCATTGGAACCTTACCATATCCGTTAGTGTATGGGAAGTCCTGTCATTTGCTAGTGGAACTAGAACACAAGGCCTATTGGGCCACTAGATTCTTCAACCTTGATGCTAAAGCAGCAGGAGAAAAATGACTGCTCCAGCTAAATGATTTGGATGAATTCCGCTTAAATGCATTTGAGAATGCAAAGATCTATAAGGAAAAGGAAAAGAGGTGGCATGACAAGAAGATAACTTCCAGAGTCTTTGAACCAGAGCAGAAAGTTCTTCTCTTCAACTTAAGGCTCAGATTATTCCCTGGAAAACTCAAATCCCGTTGGAAGGGACCGTATGTGATTACAAGAGTATCACCTTACGAACACATAGAACATAAAGGAAAAGATCCTGAAAAGAGGTTCACTGTCAATGGACAGAGATTCAAACATTACCTTGAAGGAGATATAGAGCCAGGAGGCTCAACACTGTTACTAAATTAAGTACCATGAAGTCCAGCTAAAGACACTAAAGAAGCGCTTGTTGGGAGGTAACCCAACCTTACTCAGCTATATTTATTTTTTTCAGTTTGTTTTTCCTTTCAGTTGTTAGAGTCATGATCATGTGCATCAGTCAAGAGACAGAATTTCACAGCAGTGAAAATAGAGCACTCTGGATGGAGTATCAAAGTTGAACACCAGTAAGGAAGCCTTCACTGGGCGTTTGAAAGATCAAAACCATCAGTTAATAATTTCTTCTCGGTTAGAGAAAATAACTTTGTTGCAAGTATAGCTCCAAACTAACAATCGATCCTCAAATCAAATTTTAAAAGATTGGTTGTCACAAGTACAATCCCCAATGAAAATTCACCGAAGTATTTAAACCTCGGGTCATCTCACAATGAATTGCAATAAAGTGATCAATTATTGGCTATGAAGGAATGATGAAGGGAAAATTGGTTGGTATAGAATTTCACAAATAAATTCTCATTGCAAGTATAGTTTTTAAACCAACAAACAATCCTTTTGATGGGAAAATTTGGAAAAACGAATTCCAAACACACGAATCTCACCGGCAAGTGTACCGGGTCGCATCAAGTAATAAAACTCACAGGAGTGAGGTCGATCCCATAGGGATTGAAGGATTGAGCAATTTGTGTTTAGTGGTTGATTTAGTCAAGCGAATCAAGATTTGGTTGAGTGATTTGTAATTAACTGAAATTTAAATTGCATGAAAATTAAAAGGAGAGGGAAAAATACAGTAAAGTAAAGAGAACAGAAAATAAAAGTGCTGAATCTTAAAGAACAAGAAATTAAATGGCAGAAACTTAGAACGCAAGAAATGTAAATTGCAGAATCTTAAAATGCAAGAAATGTAAATTGCTTGAATTATAAAAGGAGTTGGGAATTGGGATTGCAGAAATTAAACACAGAAAAGTAAATTGCAACAAGCAGGGAAGTAAAAGATGAATTTAATTGCAGTAGATCTCAAAAAGAAAATGTAAATTGCTTGAAGAAGCGTTCAACAGAGAAATCAAAAGGAAATTTCAGATCTCAGGACCCAAGAGAGTAGATAACCAAGTCTAGATCTCAATGCCTTCCTAGATCTAATTTCAGAATTCGATTGCAAGAAAAGTAAAGATCAAGCAGTAGAAGAAACACAACCAAATTCAATTTCCAACAGTTGCAGTAAAGTGAGATAGAGAGATCTCAAGGTGAGATTGAGACAGAATTTCCTCAATTCTTCAACCCAAGATTCAAGACAAGTGTAAATGAAAATGAAAACAAGAAAACTAAGAGGAAGAGAATTCAATTCTCCTTCCCCAAGACTCAGAATCCCAAATTAACTCCTAACCAAAAGCTCTCCTTAGTAAAAACTAAAACGGAAAAGCTCCCTTTAAAACTTAAATTCTAAGCTATTTATACACTCTCCTCAAATGATCTTCAAGCCTTGAATTGGGCCTTTGCTCTTGATGGAATTGGGTTGACAAAAGCCTCTGTTGATTGCTCTTGGAGTTGGAGAGAAACCCACTTGTGAACCGGGCCATGAACCATTAAAGCTTGAGTAAAAGTTTGAGGCAAACGTTTACTCAAGCTTTTCATATCAGCTAGCGTTCCTTGCTGTCATCCATGTTTGAGCCAAAGTTTGAGGTCAAACTTTGAGCCAAACGTGGATCCCTCTTGTATGCCTCTTGGGGTGCTACTTTGTCCTCTTGTCAACGTTGCCAATTTTGTGCCAACTATAGACTATTATATATGGTTGGAAAGCTCTGAATGTCAGCTTTCTAACCCAATTGGAATCACCTCAATTGGACATCTACAACTCAAGTTATTCTTGCTGGAAGTATACCCCTTCAGGCTGTTGTGGCACCAACGTTTGCCTAAAAGCTTGAGGTCAAACGTTGGCGCAAGCTTTTGCTCCCTCCAGTGTGTGTTTGTTGTGGCGCCAACGTTTTCCTAAAAGCTTGAGGTCAAACATTGGCGCAAGCTTTTGCTTCCTCCAGGGTATAGTCAAGCTCCTCCAAAAGTTTGAGCTAAAGTTTGAGGCAAGCTTTGGCTCAAGCTTTTTGTTCTCTCTTGCTCTTTGCCATTCCTTCTTTCTTCAACCTTCTTCAAAGCTCTTTTCACCTATCATCAATCAATCAAAGACATCAAAGCTATGCTTAAAATCATGAGATTGTTATTCTTTCATAATATATGATAGTTATAGCACAAAATCTCATGAAATTGCATTAATTTATCCATGGTTGATTGAATCAAAGGAAACATGAAATTCTACCCAATTGGCTTACTTATGGCTCAAGAAAGTGCATAAAATCAATTGAAAACAAAAGAAAAAGACTAGTGAAACTAGGCTAAGATGACTTGTCATCACCTTTCATGCAAAAGGTTTTCTGTGGATATGTAAGCACTCACTTCTTATTGACTTTTAGGCCTAGAAAGTCTCCTTCAAGCATCAAATAACACACTGCTATGACCTCTCGTTATTCCTTTGTCCTTGACTATTATTTTTTTTTATATAAGCTTTAGTTCAGTGTCATGTGTAACAAGCTCTTTTCTTTCTTTTATGCTTGACACATTATTCACTATAGACACTTGGCTCACATTCCTTCTTAGAACATTGATGCCCAGCACCTCTTTGGGTTACTAAATGCCTTGTAGTTAGGTTGCTCTTGATAGTGGACTTTTAGTTGATGATCCCGGGTTAGTTAACCCAAGTCACCAAGTGTTGATGCACTCCAAAGAACTTAATAATCCAAGCAGATCCTAGTACAAAGACACCACAGGCATATATTCTAAGGTTCAAGCTATTGGTGTCTACCTTTGTTTCTTTTTATTTTTCTTTTGTTCTGTTGCCACTCTTTGGCTATTTCTTTTCTCTTTTTGTTTTTTCTTTTTAACCTAGGACTTTTATTCTATTGAGATTCATAGACAGTGAGCTACCTTCTATTTAGAAGGAGACAATCTAGTTCTTTTATTCACTAAAAGTGAGCTATCATACAATCATGCATTCATACCACCACTCACTATTATTGTACTTCCAGCTAACAAAGAACTATCTCATTTCACATTCCAAACAATTCTTTTATTAAATTAAAGATGCAGGGGATAAAGCATGCATTTAGTTAGTTGAAAGTAAACACACAAGCACACACTTAGACTATCTTTCTTATTGCCAAGAGTGAGTCTGCCTATACTAGATGAACACTTTAGCAAGTCATAAATCAAAGCATTTCTCAACAGCAGAAGTTAAGTATAGATACAACCTATTGGTTTGCAGTTCTTTTGTCCTTCCTTCTGTTGTGCCCCTTTTGAGTTATGATGCATAATGTCCTCAAATGGTGGTTAGTTCCCTGCACAATTCTCAAAAGTTGCTTGCTTCTCAAGCCCTTAGGTGACTGGTTAGTATGCATGAATTGAGTGTGGCTTTTGGATTTAATTTGGTATGGGAACACCAAACTTAATTCCTTGCCATTGTCTCTAATGCAACAGGTTGTACATTTATGAATTCTTTTGGCCTTGCTAAAGGTTATGGAACCAAAACAAAAAAAGCAATTAACTAGTTGAATAATTTGTTTGATTGCTTGGAGCTAGCATTATGCAGGAGGTGAGAGTATGCTTTTAAATGAGATTTTGGTGGAACACCAAACTTAGAATCCTTCATTCTTCCTTAAATTGTTTTGGTATGCAACACCAAACTTACCTCCTTGTAATACATACTTAATTATTCAACATTTTTATTGAAAAAGCTATGAAAAGAAAACTACCTCAGGTTGGGTTGCCTCCCAACAAGCGCTTCTTTATTGTCATTAGCTTGACATTGATCCCCTTAGGGTGGTTGATGACTAAAATGTCGAAGCTTATCCCCCCTCACTGTAAGCCTTCTTTGTGTGCCTTGATGCTCAATTTTAATGTGCTCAAGAGAGAGTACTTGGTTAACAGTGTAGTGATCCTCAGTTCCCAGCTGTTGATATATTAATTGCACCTTGTCGCCTTTAGAGAATCCTTCAGTTGGGATTTTTTTATTCTTCCACCCTTTGTGAGCTTTCTTCTTGTTTTTCTTCCTTTTTCTTGTTAACCTTTCTTCCTTGACAGCAGCTTTGGTTGTGGTACCTTCCTTCTTGTTTATCATCCTAATTCCTTTTTGAATTCCTTCTCCTCCTTGCACATGCTCATTCTTTTGCTCCCCTGTGTTGTTGGTTGCTTGCCTTGGAAAACAGTCGCTGACTACCTTGCTTCTTTCTTCACTAAATTGTGGTTCTGGAAACACTTTCAGGATAATGCTTTCCTCGTGCATCTTGAGAGTTAGTTCTCCCTGCTCTACATCTATGATGGCTCTAGCAGTGGCCAAAAATGGCCTTCCCAAGATGATTGAATTATTTTCTTCTTCTTCAGTGTCCAAGATTACAAAGTCCGCAGGAAAAATGAACTTGTCAACCTTAACTAAAAGGTTTTCAATCACTCCTTTGGGATGTACTACTGACTGGTTCACCAATTCCAAGGACATCTGTATTGGTTTCACCTTCCCTATGCCAAGCTTTTTCACTAAAGATGATGGAATTAGATTTATGCTTGCTCCTAAGTCACACATCCCCTTGTTGATAAATAGACTTCCAATGGTGCAAGGTAGGAAGAAACTTCCAGGATCTTCCAGCTTGGGAGGGAGTCCTTTTCTGATGAGCGCACTACATTCTTCAGTGAGAAGCACAGTTTCCTTCTCCAGCAATCTTCTTTTCTTGTTGATGATTTCCTTCAAGAACTTGGCATATAAGGGCATCTGTTCCAATGCCTCAGCCAAGGGAATGTTGATTTCTAGCTTCTTGAAAGTTTCCAGGAAATTGCGGAAATGTTGATCTTTGGTTTCTTTGTTGAACCTCTGGGGATATGGCAGTGGAGGTGTAATGCTCTTCTTCACTTGCTGCTGTCCTTGAACTTCTTCCTTTGAACTGTGTGGATGGTTGTTCTTCTCTTTGAGTTTCTCAGTGCTCTTGTTTGGCATCACATCTTGATCATTGGCTTCCTCTGCGTGTGTTGGCTTTTCCTCCACTATTGACCTCTTGCTACTCTCCACTTGCTTCTTTGTAATATCATTTTTACTCATCAATGCTCTCCCACTTCTTAACTGTATTGCCTTGCACTCTTCCTTAGGATTTGGAATTGTGTCACTTGGCAGGGAACTTGATGGTCTCTCTGTTGCAAGGTGTTTAGATAGCTGACCGATTTGCCTCTCCATATTCTTTATGGAGGCTTCTTGGTTCTTGGCTGTCATTTCTTGGTGTTTCCACATTTTATCTATTAAGGTTTCCAGGTTAGTGATTCTTTGAGATTCTGGTGATGTTTGTGGTTGGTTGTGAGGTGTGGATGGTGGATGGTAGGCATTTTGGTTGGTGGGTTGGTTATTGGATTGATAATGGTTGGAGTTGGGATAGTTGTTTTGGGGTTTTCTGTAAGGATTTTGGTTAGTTTGCTGCTAGTTGTGGTTTTGGTTGTTTCTTGAAGTGTTTTGGTTTGAGTTCCTCTGCCATGGTTGTTGGTTCTGGTTGTCATTATTCCCCCATCTGAGGTTTGGGTGGTTCTTCCAGGATGGATTGTAGGTGTCACCATACACCTCATTTGATCCTTGGTTGTGCATATACTGCACTTGCTCTTGTTGTTGTTCTTCTTGATTCTCCTCATTCTGCCCCCAAGGGGTTGTTGGTTGGCTTGTGGCACTCACTGATGCTACTTGTAGGCCATCAATTCTTTTGGTCATTTGCTCAAATTGTTGTTGAATTTGCTGCTGCATCATTTTGTTTTGAGCCAGGATTGAATCTACTCCTTCCAACTCCATCACTCCTTTCCTTTGTGATGGTTGGCGTTGCCTTTGGTGAGCAAAGAAATACTGGTTGTTGGCCACCATATCAATGAGATTTTGGGCTTCTTCAGCTGTAAAGAGCCTCCTGCTGAATAATCCAAAGCCTCTTGAGATTTCAGTGTCAAGCCTTCATAGAAATTCTGTAATCTGTCCCACTCACTAAACATTCCCGGTGGACACTTCCTGATTAGAGCTTTGTATTGTTCCCATGCCTCATACAAGGGTTCAGCATCCATTTGAGTGAATGTTTGCACTTCAGTCTTCAATCAAATAACTCTTTGAGGTGGGTAGAACTTGGCAAGGAACTTGGTTACTAGATCATCCCAATTGTTGATGCTGTCTCTTGGGAAGGATTCCAACCATTGAGTGGCTTTGTCTCTGGGAGAAAATGGAAATAGCAGTAGCTTGTAACTATCAGGGTGCACACCATTGGTTTTGACAATGTCACAAATCCTCAAGAAGGTGGACAAGTGTTGGTTAGGGTCTTCAAGTGGCCCTCCACCATAGGAACAATTATTTTGAACCAAGGTGATGAGTTGTGGCTTTAGTTCAAAGTTATTTGCATTAACATTTGGGGTCAGAATGCTACTCCCACAATGTCTAGGATTTGCACACGTGTAGGAAGCCAAAACTCTTCTCTATGGTGGATTATTGTTGTTATTGGCCGCTCCTTCAGTTCCATTTGGTGGATTTGTTAGGTGTTCCTCCATATCCTAGAACTCTTCTTCTGATTCCTCTTCTCCAACAATGTTTTTCCCTCTTTCAGCTCTTCTTAATCTTCTGAGGGTTCTTTCGTCTTGTTCACAAAAAGTGGGTGACACTCTCCTTGTACCTGACATACAACCAAAGCATAAAAATCACACAATACCAGAAAAGCAGTAACACTTCAATCCATGGCTGAAGTGAAATATTAGTTAGCTTAAGCAAAAATTCAAACAGTTAGCGGGTTAGCAACGAAAATAAAGAAACAGAAAAGAAAAAGTGCTTGATCTAGATCTCCAGTTCACTTAATCATTGTCAATCTAATTCAATCCCCAGCAACGGCGCCAAAAACTTGATGGGAAAATTTGGAAAAATGAATTCCAAACACACAAATCTCACCGGCAAGTGTACCGGGTCGCATCAAGTAATAAAACTCACGGGAGTGAGGTCGATCCCACAGGGATTGAAGGATTGAGCAATTTTTGTTTAGTGGTTGATTTAGTCAAGCGAATCAAGATTTGGTTGAGTGATTTGTAATTAACTAAAATTTAAATTGCATGAAAATTAAAAGGAGAGGGATAATTGCAGTAAAGTAAAGAGAATAGAAAATAAAACTGCTGAATCTTAAAGAACAAGAAATTAAATGGCAGAAACTTAGAACGCAAGAAATGTAAAATGCAGAATCTTAAAATGCAAGAAATGTAAATTGCTTGAATTATAAAAGGAGTTGGGAATTGGGATTGCAGAAATTAAACACGGAAAAGTAAATTGCAACAAGTAGGGAAGTAAAAGATGAATTTAATTGCAGTAGATCTCAAACAGAAAATGTAAATTGCTTGAAGAAGCATTCAACAGAGAAATCTAAAGGAAATTTCAGATCTCAGGACCCAAGAGAGACTAGATAACCAAGTCTAGATCTCAATGCCTTCCTAGATCCAAATTCAGAATTCGATTGCAAGAAAAGTAAAGATCAAGCAGTAGAAGAAACACAACCAAATTCAATTTCCAACAGTTACAGTAAAGTGAGACAGAGAGATCTGAAGGTGAGATTGAGACAGAATTTCCTCAATTCTTCAACCCAAGATTCAAGACAAGTGTAAATGAAAATGAAAACAAGAAAACTAAGAGGAAGAGAATTCAATTCTCCTTCCCCAAGACTTAGAATCCCAAATTAACTCCTAACCAAAAGCTCTCCCAAAATCACTCAGCGAAACTAAAAAGAAAAAGCTCACTTAAAACTTAAATTCTAAGCTATTTATACACTCTCTTCAAATGATCTTCAAGCCTTGAATTGGGCCTTTGCTCTTGATGGAATTGGGTTGACAAAAGCCTCTGTTGATTGCTCTTGGAGTTGGAGAGAAACCCACTTGTGAACCGGGCCATGAACCATTAAAGCTTGAGTAAAAGTTTGAGGCAAACTTTTACTCAAGCTTTTCATATCATCTAGCCTTCCTTGCTGTCATCCACGTTTGAGCCAAAGTTTGAGGTCAAACTTTGAGCCAAACGTGGATCCCTCTTGCATACCTCTTGGGTTGCTACTTTGTCCTGTTGTCAATGTTGCCAATTTTATGCCCACTATAGACTATTATATATGGTTGGAAAGCTCTGAGTGTCAGATTTCTAACCCAATTGGAATCACCTCAATTGGACATCTACAACTCAAGTTATTCTTGTTGGAAGTATACCCCTTCAGGCTGTTGTGGCGCCAACGTTTGCCTAAAAGCTTGAGGTCAAACGTTGGCGCAAGCTTTTGCTCCCTCCAGGGTGTGTTTGTTGTGGCGCCAATGTTTGCCTAAAAGCTTGAGGTCAAACGTTGGCGCAAGCTTTTGCTCCATCCAGGGTGAATTCAACTCTTCCAAAAGTTTGAGCTAAAGTTTGAGGCAAGCTTTTGCTCAAGCTTTTTGTTCTCTCTTGCTCCTTGCCATTCCTTCTTTCTTCAACCTTCTTCAAAGCTCTTTTCACCTATCATCAATCAATCAAAGACATCAAAGCTATGCTCAAAATCATGAGATTGTTATTCTTTCATAATATATGATAGTTATAGCACAATATCTCATGAAATTGCATTAATTTATCCATGGTTGATTGAATAAAAGGAAACATGAAATTCTACCCAATTGGCTTACTTAGGGCTCAAGAAAGTGCATAACTTGATGAGTATTTTTGGAAAAACGAATTCCAAACACACGAATCTCACCGGCAAGTGTACCGGGTCGCATCAAGTAATAACAACTCACATGAGTGAGGCCGATCCCACAGGGATTGAAGGATTGAGCAATTTTAGTTTAGTGGTTGATTTAATCAAGCGAATCAAGTATTGGTTGAGTGATTTGTGATTTACAGAAGCTAAATTGCATGGAAATTAAAGGGGAAGGGGAAATTTGCAGTAAACTAAAGAGTAGGAAAATAAAGGAGCTGAATCTTAAAGTGCAAGTAAATTAAATTGCAGAAACTTAGATTGCAAGTAATGTAAATGGCTGAAGCTTAAAGTACAAGAAACGTAAATTGCTTGAATTGTAAAAGGGATTGGGGGTTGGGATTGCAGAAATTAAACAAGAACAAGTAAATTGCATTAAACAATAAAAGAGAAAATTGAATTGCAGTGAAGTAGATCTTAAACAGAAGAGTAAAATGCTTTGAGAATTTAAAAACAGAGAAATCAATGCTTAATTTGCAGCAAAGTAAAAGAGGTTGAAGATCTCAGGGTGGAAGAGACTAGATAACAAGTCTAGATCTCAAATCCTTCCTTGATCCAACAAGAGTAATTGCAAAAGAAACTGAAAAGTAAATTGCAGAAAGAGTAGAAGATGAAGCAGTAAATGGAAATTGGAATTTGATTATGCAGAAAAATTAAACAAGATCTCAAGGTGAGATTGAAACAGAAGTTCTTCAATTCTCCACCCAAGATCCAAAAGCAAGAAAATAAAAGAGTGCTCAAGCAAGAACAAGGAAGAAGAGAGATCAATTCTCCTTCCAAATTCTCTAAGATCTAAATTCAAAAGCTCAAAATGAAAATGAAAAGAAAATTCAAAGTAAAATCTAGAGGTGTCAAAAGGTCCTAATTACATCAAACTAACTCCTATTTATACACTTTCTATTCTTGGATTTTGGAATTTAGATGGGCTTTTGATTTGGTGAAGAAATGAATTAAGTTAGATTTTTAATTCAATTTTTAGCCTAAATGCACCTCCCAGGGGTAAGCTCAGTTGGAAAAACCAACTGAGCACTCAAGTGTGCTGCCCGTGTCAATTTGGTGCGCCCAGCCTTGATTGAGTTGATTTTCAATAGAGCTCAGTTGAAAAATTGAACTGAGCTCTATGCTTGCCTTTGGTGTGTGTCAAGGTGCGCTTCTTGTTGCTCCTTGGCGTGTCAATTTTTGTGTCACAGCCTTGGTCCATGTCAAAGTGTGGGGAGAAGGGGGGAAGTAGCGCTCAGTTAGGAAAACCAACTGAGCTCCCCTTGTGGCGCCTTGCTTTTATCTTCAAGGTCCCAGGTTCAACTCCTGGTGGGAGCAAATGGATACAAATTCTCTTGGAAGAGTGGAGTGTAAGGAGTGCTTGTACAAGGAAGCTCCAGGTTCGAACCTTGGGGGAGCTATCTTGGCTCATTTTCCTTTCACCAAGAGTAGCGCTCCTTCCTTGCAAGTGAGAGGCTCCCAAGTTCGAATCCCACTGAATGCAATTTGTGGAGCCAATTTTCCTTATGCCTAGCAATATAATGTAGCGCTCAATTAAGTAAAGCAACTGAGCGCCCTTGCCTCCTTGGAGTAGTGCCTTCTTGTCATCCCTCAGGTGCAAGGTTCAAGTCTTGGTGGCTTCATTTATGGGATTTTGCTTTGAATTAATTTTTGAGAGCCCCCGATAAAGCTCAATTAGTGAACTGAGCTTTATGTTGTTTCTTTGCTTTCTTTAGTGCTCAGTTAACTATTTGAACTTAGCTTGGTGCCTTACTTTCTCCCATTTATCCTTGTAAAGCTCAGTTTGCTTTCTCAACTTAGCTTTCATTCTTCTTTGATTTTTGCTACGCTTTTCCTTCCTTAGGCACGCTTCTTCCTTCCTTTGGACACGTTCCTTAAGCCACAGTTTTCTTATTTTCTTCTTTCTTCACCTACAAGTAATCAAAACAACCAATCAAAGTATCACCAAATTCACAAGGCTTATAAATCATTAAAAATCAATTAAATTTGGCTTCAACCTCATGATTTAGCATCAAATAAATGGTGGTTGTTTGATTCAAAGAAGTCATGCATTTTTACTCCAAATTACTTACTTACAATATAAGAAAGTGCATAAAACCTAATAAAAACAAAGAAAAAGGCTAGTGAAACAAGGCTAAGATGACTTATCATCACAACACCAAACTTAAAACTTGCTTGTCCCCAAGCAAGAAGATAGTTATGCTCAAAAGTTCTTTCCATCAGGATGGATTGAAGAATAACTTGTAATTTCCTGTGAGTGAAGTGATTAAGTGACAGTGGGGTGACTCTAAATTATATGCTCATGCAAGGGCTCCAGTGCTTACTAGTCCCTACATCTTGGAAGTCTTAGGTCTTAGAACTTTCATCCAACTGATATCATGGAGATCTCTCTATAGGTAATCACCTTGAAGCAGCTTATGATTTGTGTTTTGGCTTTGACTATAAGTGTCATGTCTCAAAGTGGCTCTTTAGATAAACTTTCAATCAATACTCCTAAACTAGTTGGTTTTAAGGTATTAGGTGTTAAAGCACCCCTAAGGATTTACTTGCTCAAGCCTCTCTCTTTGACACATTCGACCACAAGCATTTACTAGGATGACAACTCTTTGAGTTCTTGTTTCTTTCTTCTTTTCTGTCTAGGAATTGATGCTCAGAGCCTTGGGCCATGTTCTTTTGTTTCTTGTATTTTCTTTATTTTCTTTTGTTTGCTGCTTCTTGGATCAATAAATGTTTGAGAATCTCCACAATACTTCTTTGAATTCTATGTCCTGCCTATGAGCTCCCATGCAAGTTTTCACAAGCATGCAACCTCAATGCATAATCATACAACTAGAACCACCACTTCTCCTAATCTTTTGCTTGCCTCAAAGTTGTTTGATTCTTTAATCCTTCTTTTCAAAGAACTGTCATGTGATGCCCTTTTTTTAATATTGAATGCAAGCAAGTTTTGGAGCGTATAATGTTGTGAATAACCAAGTATCTCAATTATTGAATTACAGAGAAGCTATACCAGACATACAGACAGACAGGGAAACAAACCACTCTCAATCATAGCAGTGATGCAAAATAATCACTTAACAATACAACCTTTTGAAGTTTGCTTGCTTTACTCCTTGTCATCATCATTGCTGGTCTTTACATTCCTTTTTCCTCTTTTTGGTTGACGATGCTTAATTCCTCCAAAAGCTTGTATGATACTCTGCAATGATATTGAAAGTTGCTTGTTCCTAAGCACTTGAAGAATGGTTAGCCTGCATGAGTTATTTGTGGCCTTTGAACTTACTTTGGTGTGGGAACACCAAACTTAGTACCTTGCCAATAGTTCTCATGCATCAGTTTGACCATATGTAAAACTCTTTTTCTTTTCCAAAGGTAATAAAACTAAAGACTAGGAAACAGCAGAATGGTTAACCAGTTTATCTAAATGCTTGAATCTAGCATTATGCATAGAGTGAGAATGCGTTTTATGATGAGATTTTGGTGGAACACCAAACTTAGACTCCTTCATTCTCCCTGATATTGTTTTGGTGTGCAACACCAAACTTAGCTTCTTGCAGTATAGATAAAACTAATTGACCTTTTTATTAAAATAGCTATGAAAAGATAACTACCTCAGGTTGGGTTGCCTCCCAACAAGCGCTTCTTTATTGTCACTAGCTTGACATCCTCCATTCTTTGATCATGGAGGTTGAAAATCCTGTTGCCTTTGATTTTCTCCTCTCACTATGGACTTCCTTCCGATCTCCTCCATTTTTTTGGCGCCATTGCCGGGCATTGAATTAGAGATCTAGATTAAGCACTTTTTCTTTATTTTTGTTTATTTTCTTTATTTCTAACTTGCACACTAACTGTTTGAGACTTTGTCTCTACTAACTCCCATTGCACTCAAGCTACAGAGTGCTCTGTGTATTTTTGCTGTTTTGGTTGTATGACATGAACCAGGAGAGAGTTCTCCACCTCTAGAATTTCTGAAGAAGGGCACCAAAAAAATGGAAGAGACCGGAAGGAAGTCCATAGTGAGAGGAGAAAATCAAAGGCAACAGGATTTTCAACCTCCATGATCAAAGAATGGAGGATGTCAAGCTAGTGACAATAAAGAAGCGCTTGTTGGGAGGCAACCCAACCTAAGGTAGTTATCTTTTCATAGCTATTTTAATAAAAAGGTCAATTAGTTTTATCTATACTACAAGAAGCTAAGTTTGGTGTTGCACACCAAAACAATATCAGGGAGAATGAAGGAGTCTAAGTTTGGTGTTCCACCAAAATCTCATCATAAAACGCATTCTCACTCTATGCATAATGCTAGCTTCAAGCATTTAGATAAACTGGTTAACCATTCTGCTGTTTCCTAGTCTTTAGTTTTATTACCTTTGGTAAAGAAAAAGAGTTTTACATATGGTCAAATTGATGCATGAGAACTATTGGCAAGGTACTAAGTTTGGTGTTCCCTCGCCAAAGTAAGTTCAAAGGCCACAAATAACTCATGCAGGCTAACCATTCTTCAAGTGCTTGGGAACAAGCAACTTTCAATATCATTGCAGAGTATCATACAAGCTTTTGGAGGAATTAAGCATCATCAACCAAAAAGAGGAAAAAGGAATGTAAAGACCAGCAATGATGATGACAAGGAGTAAAGCAAGCAAACTTCAAAAGGTTGTATTGTTAAGTGATTATTTTGCATCACTGCTATGATTGAGAGTGGTTTTGTTTCCTTGTCTGTCTGTCTGTCTGGTATAGTTTCTCTGTAATTCAATAATTGAGATACTTGGTTATTCACAATATTATACGCTCCAAAACTTGCTTGCATTCAATATTAAAAAAAAAAGGGCATCACATGACAGTTCCTTGAAAAGAAGGATTAAAGAATTAAACAGTTTTGAGGCAAGCAAAAGATTAGGAGAAGTGGTGGTTCTAGTTGTATGATTATGCATTGAGGTTGCATACTTGTGAAAACTTGCATGGGAGCTCATAGGTAGGACATAGAATTCAAAGAAGTATTGTGGAGATTCTCAAACATTTATTGATCCAAGAAGCAGCAAACAAAAGAAAATAAAGAAAATACAAGAAACAAAAGAACATGGCCCAAGGCTCTGAGCATCAATTACTAGACAGAAAAGAAGAAAGAAACAAGAACTCAAAGAGTTGTCATCCTAGTAAATGCTTGTGGTCGAATGTGTCAAAGAGAGAGGCTTGAGCAAGTAAATCCTTAGGGGTGCTTTAACACCTAATACCTTAAAACCAACTGGTTTAGGAGTATTGATTGAAAGCTTATCTAAAGAGCCGCTTTGAGACATGGCACTTAGAGTCAAAGCCAAAACACAAATCATAAGCTGCTTCAAGGTGATTACCTATAGAGAGATCTCCATGATATCAGTTGGATGAAAGTTCTAAGACCTAAGACTTCCAAGATGTAGGGACTAGTAAGCACAGGAGCCCTTGCATGAGCATATAATTTAGAGTTCACCCTACTGTCACTTAATCACTTCACTCACAGGAAATTACAAGTTATTCTTCAATCCATCCTGATGGAAAGAACTTTTGAGCATAATTATCTTCTTGCTTGGGGACAAGCAAGTTTTAAGTTTGGTGTTGTGATGACAAGTCATCTTAGCCTAGTTTCACTAGCCTTTTTCTTTGTTTTTATTAGGTTTTATGCACTTTCTTGTATTGTAAGTAAGTAATTTGGAGTGAAAATGCATGACTTCTTTGAATCAAACAACCACCATTTATTTGATGCTAAATCATGAGGTTGAAGCCAAATTTAATTGATTTTTAATGATTTATAAGCCTTGTGAATTTGGTGATACTTTGATTGGTTGTTTTGATTAAGAATGAAAGCTAAGTTGAGAAAGCAAACTGATCTTTATAAGGACAAATGGGAGAAAGTAAGGCACCAAGCTAAGTTCAAATAGTTAACTGAGCACTAAAGAAAGCAAAGAAACAACATAAAGGTCAGTTCACTAATTGAGCTTTATCGGGGGCTCTCAAAAATTAATTCAAAGCAAAAATCCCATAAATGAAGCCACCAAGACTTGAACCTTGCACCTGAGGGATGACAAGAAGTCGCTACTCCAAGGAGGCAAGGGCGCTCAGTTGCTTTACTTAATTGAGCGCTACATTATATTGCTAGGCATAAGGAAAATTGGCTCCACAAATTGCATTCAGTGGGATTCGAACTTGGGAGCCTCTCACTTGCAAGGAAGGAGCGCTACTCTTGGTGAAAGGAAAATGAGCCAAGATAGCTCCCCCAAGGTTCGAACCTGGAGCTTCCTTGTACAAGCACTCCTTACACTCCACTCTTCCAAGGGAATTTGTATCCATTTTCTCCCACCAGTAGTTGAACCTAGGACCTTGAAGACAAAAGCAAGGCGCCACAAGGGGAGCCCAGTTGGTTTTCCCAACTGAGCGCTACTTCCCCCCTTCTCCCCACACTTTGACACGGACCAAGGCTGTGACACACAAATTGACACGCCAAGGAGCAACAAGAAGCGCACCTTGACACACACCAAAGGCAAGCATAGAGCTCAGTTCAATTTTTCAACTGAGCTCTATTGAAAATCAACTCAATCAAGGCTGGGCGCACCAAATTGACACGGGCAGCACACTTGAGTGCTCAGTTGGTTTTTCCAACTGAGCTTACCCCTGGGAGGTGCATTTGGGCTAAAAATTGAATTAAAAATCCAACTTAATTCATTTCTTCACCAAATCAAAAGCCCATCCAAATTCCAAAATCCAAGAATAGAAAGTGTATAAATAGGAGTTAGTTTGATGTAATTAGGACCTTTTGACACCTCTAGATTTTACTTTGAATTTTCCTTTCATTTTCATTTAGAGCTTTTTCTTTTTAGTTTCGCTGAGTGATTTGGAAAAACAGATTTGGAAACACCCAAAACTCACCGGCAAGTGTACTGGGTCGTAACAAGTAGTAAAACTCACTTAGAGTGAGGTCGATCCCACAGGGATTGATGGATCAAGTAACTTTAGTGGGTGATTAGTTTAGTCAAGCTAACATTGAGTGAATTGTGTGAAATGTAGCCAACAGAAAGTAAATTGCAACGAATTTAAAAGATGCAGAAAGTAAAATTGCAAGTAACTTAAAGAACAAAAAAGTAAAATAGCTGAAACTTAAATTGCAAGAAATGTAAATTGCATTAAATGTAAAGGGAATTGGGTGCAGGGAAATTAAAGAAAGCAATAGCTCAAGCAATTGGAAATCTAAATTGCAGGAAATATAAAAGGAGCTGGGTGCTGGGAGCAATGTAAATAGAGAAGCGAAATTGCAGTGAATAAGAACTTAGAGCAATTGCAGGAAATGTAAATTGGAAACAATGCAACAGAAAGTAAAAATGCTTGAAAGATTAAAAACAGAAAATGACTAGTGCTAAATTGCAGCAATTAAAAGAGTGTTGAAGATCTCAGGAGTGGAAGAGACTAGAAAACAAATCTAGGTCTCCAATCCTTCCTTGATCCTACAAGAGCAATTGCAAAATGAAAATGGAAAAGTAAATTGCAGAAGAAGAACAAGACAAGTTGCAGATGGAGAATGAAAACAGAATTTCTTCCAATCTCAATCCAAAATTTCAAAACAGAAAAGAAAACTTAGAGAGAAAGCAAAATGAAAACTAAAGAGTGCACAACTCCCTATTGGAGCTAGCCTCCTTTCTAATCGAGCTCCCCCTTCGAGCCTTGGTGGAAGCATTGGCTGATTTTTTTGCTTATTTTTGGCCCTAAAAGATGTATTTTACTTGTGCCTCAATTTCTTGCCAAATATGGACTATGATACATCGTTGGAAAGCTGTGAATGTCAGCTTTCCAACGCAACTAGAAGCACATCAATTGGACATCTGTAGCTCAAGTTATTGCTCTTTGAAGGAGGCATGGTCATGCTGTATACGCCAGATTTTAACTTTGCGAAATTTCTTGCCTCCAAGCACATTTTTCTTGTACGGCAAAGCTAAGTTCACTTAGTGAACTGAGCTTTGTGTGCTGATCGTTCATACTTCCAAAGTGTGCTCCAACTTCAAAGTGTGCCCCAAAGCTCTTTTTTACTCCTTTTTAGCTTATTTTGTGCTTCTTTTTCTTCTTATTTCCTACCAAATGTATAAAATTAAAAGATCAAGGAAATATACCATTTGAGCATAAAAGAATGCAATATTTAAGCACTAATTATCAATTTCTTGTATGAAAAAGCATAGAAAAACATGACATGATGACATGTCATCACAACACCAAACTTAAACCTTGCTTGTCCCCAAGCAAGAAAAGAATCATGCATTAAAGATTGACAATCAAAGGTAAGAAGAATAGCAACTCAATTTTCATGGTAAGCTAGTTTTCTAAGCATGCTACAATCACAAAAGGGTTGTAAATGATTGATGCTTCTATCTAGCTCAATTTATGAAATCTTTCTCTTATATTCCTTCCTTGAAACAAGCTTTTGATTTTCTTATTAGCTTCTCCTTTTAGGTGCTTTTCCCCATGAGTTAATAACAAAGCTACGACTCTAAATGCTCTGTTTTCAAGTATTACCACTTGATACATAAGCACCACAAGCATTTAATTAGAGGACTTTATTAAGCTCATTTTTCCTTTCTTTTCTTGACTCTCTAATCATTGATGCTCAGAACCTTGAGCTTTGAGGGAGTGCTTTTGCACTTGAGCCTAGCCTTGACTTCTAAGTGTTTTGATTTCAAGCATTTGGCTTGATACATAAACACCACAAGTACTTTACAAATTAATTGTCATTGGTACTCAGAGCCTTTAGCTTTCTCATTCTTTCCCTTTTTCTTTTCTTGCTTTAATTGTATTTGCTTCTTCAAGGTTTTCATGATTTTCAAAAGATTTCACAAAATGTCCTAGATGAAAATTTCAATTAAATAAAATCCAATGCAATTGAGCAACAATTAATCATACTAGCTTTCCAATACTTGTATGCATATGCTAAAATCTTCTTTAATGCCTTGTTTGTTTATGATCATGATGCTTTATTGCTTTTGAACTCACAAAACTCAAGTTGGTAGTCATAGTGGCATGGCAACATGTTACAAATCAATATTCAAGCTATGCTTATTTCGTACATACATGTAAACAGAGAATATAAAGACAATCATGCCATTTAAAGCGCTGGAAACAAAGGAGTGGAAAAGGAACTTTACAACCTTGTAATTCATCTTCATTATTGTTGTCCTTTCTTCTCTATTCTTTCCCTTTCCCTTGCCAAACTCAGAATGCTTGCTCATCCTCAAGCAACAATTAGAACAATGGCTATGGGGCTAAGATGGATCATGAATGTCTTACACAATGAAAATTTAGTAGTACATGTGTTCTAAGCAAGCAAAATTAAAGATAATAATCAAGGCACAAGAGACAGAGACATTTTGATTGCATAGATAAGAAGGTGTGCACAATACATTGCATAAAAGATAAGTGGCACACCAAACTTAGTGTGACACTTTTACTTGGAATTAATGCAAGTATCTTGTAAGAATTAGAACCAAATTTTGTTGCATAGCAACACCAAACTTAGAATGCAATCATATGTCAATTTATTTGAAAAACTAAGCAAATGAAACTATTATTTGTTAAGTACAATCACCAAGCCAAGAATCTGTCATGAATAAAGCTCTCTTGGTAATGTATTAACAAACACAGTAAATAAGCAAACTAAAATGAAAGCATTTAAAAATAAAAAAATGACTAAAGAAAGTAGAATGAAAAAGTGTCAAATTAAAAGAGAAAAATAAAACTGCAGAGGCATTATGATTAAGTAGACAAGTAGTGTTGCTTGAATGAATTGCATAGAAAATAAGTGGCACACCAAACTTAGAATCTTGGTGTGTCACTTTCATTTTTGATTTGATGCAATCATCCAAAAAGATTGAAAATAATTTGTTGCAAGGCAACACCAAACTTAGAATGTAACCATATGCCAATTTATTGAATTTAAACAAAGCATAGAAGAGAAACGTTACCTACTGTTGGCATGTTGTTCACTTTCTTCCTCTTCTTCCAGTTTGTTAAGAGGAATGACTTCAAGGGAGGAGAAGATTCAGCTATTGCCCCCTATCTTGGTTTCCTCTCAGCAAGCTTCCTTTTGTACATGGCTTGATTGAGCTTGCTTGCTATTGGTCCAGGGGTTGGATTGCTTGTGGTTGACCTCCTCTTGAATGTTGTCCTTGGTAGCTTGGTCACAATCCTCTTTTTGGTGCTTTTGTTAATTACCTTCACTTCCTTGAATCCAAGTCTTGGTGGTTGTGTGATTATTGGAGTTTTCTTTTCATCAAGAGCTTCTTGTATTGGTGGTTCCCTAAGTTCTTCCTCTGTGCTCTTCTCTACTTCACTTGAGTGTGAATTCTCTTGAGTATCTTCCTCCATTTCTTCTTTATGATTTTCCATTAATTCCTTTGGGAGGGAGGTTTCATGTTCCTCTATCACCTCAAGTGCAGTTTCATTTTCAACCACCTCATTCTTCATTGAAAGTTCACTTGATGCAATAGCCTCCTCATCTTGCTCTTCCACTTTATCCTTCACATCCATCAATTGGTCTTCATTTTCCTTGCTTCGCGTAAACAGAGAAGCGAAATTGCAGTGAATAAGAACTTAGAGCAATTGCAGGAAATGTAAATTGGAAACAATGCAACAGAAAGTAAAAATGCTTGAAAGATTAAAAACAGAAAATGACTAGTGCTAAATTGCAGCAATTAAAAGAGTGTTGAAGATCTCAGGAGTGGAAGAGACTAGAAAACAAATCTAGGTCTCAAATCCTTCCTTGATCCAACAAGAGCAATTGCAAAATGAAAATGGAAAAGTAAATTGCAGAAGAAGAACAAGAGAAGTTGCAGATGGAGAATGAAAACAGAATTTCTTCCAATCTCAATCCAAAATTTCAAAACAGAAAAGAAAACTAAGAGAGAACGCAAAATGAAAACTAAAGAGTGCACAACTCCCTATTGGAGCTAGCCTCCTTTCTAATTGAGCTCCCCCTTCGAGCCTTGGTGGAAGCATTGGCTGATTTTTTTGCTTATTTTTGGCCCTTAAAGATGCATTTCACTTGTACCTCAATTTTGTGCCAAATATGGACCATGATACATCGTTGGAAAGCTGTGAATGTCAGCTTTCCAATGCAACTCGAAGCACATCAATTGGACGTCTGTAGCTCAAGTTATTACTCTTTGAAGGAGGCATGGTCATGCTGTAAACGCCCAGATTTTAACTTAGCGAAATTTCTTGCCTCCAAGCACATTTTTCTTGTACGGCAAAGCTAAGTTCACTTAGTGAACTGAGCTTTGTATGTTGATCGTTCATACTTCCTTGATTTGGTCATGGGCCACGCTTTTAAAAGCGTGGCCTAAGGCTCCAAAGTGTGCTCTAACTTCAAAGTGTGCCCCAAAGCTCTTTTTTACTCCTTTTTAGCTTATTCTGTGCTTCTTTTTCTTCTTATTTCCTACCAAATTTATAAAATTAAAAGATCAAGGAAATATACCATTTGAGCATAAAAGAATGCAATATTTAAGCACTAATTATCAATTTCTTGTATGAAAAAGCATAGAAAAACTTGATGTGTGGAAAACGATCCAACACAAAACTCACCGACAAGTGTACCGGGTCGCATCAAGTAATAATAACTCACATGAGTGAGGTCGATCCCACAGGGATTGAAGGATTGAGCAATTTTAGTTTAGTAGTTGATTTAGTCAAGCGAATCAAGATTTGGTTGAGTGATTTGTGATTTGCAGAAGCTAAATTGCATGGAAAGTAAAGGGGAAGGGGAAATTTGTAGTAAACTAAAGAGCAGGAAAATAAAGGAGCTGAATCTTAAAGTGCAAGTAAATTAAATTACAGAAACTTAGATTGCAAGTAATGTAAATGGCTAAAGCTTAAAGTGCAAGAAACGTAAATTGCTTGAATTTTAAAAGGGATTGGGAGTTGGGATTGCAGAAATTAAACAAGAACAAGTAAATTGCATTAAAAAATAAAAGAGAAAATTGAATTGCAGTGAAGTAGATCTTAAACAGAAGAGTAAAATGCTTTGAGAATTTAAAAACAGAGAAAGCAGTGCTTAATTTGCAGCAAAGTAAAAGAGGTTGAAGATCTCAGGGTGGATGAGACTAGATAACAAGTCTAGATCTCAAATCCTTCCTTGATCCAACAAGAATAATTGCAAAAGAAACTGAAAAGTAAATTGCAGAAAGAGTAGAAGATGAAGCAGTAAATGGAACTTGGAATTCAATTATGCAGAAAAATTAAACAAGATCTCAAGGTGAGATTGAAACAGAAGTTCTTCAATTCTCCACCCAAGATCCAAAGCAAGAAAATAAAAGAGTGCTCAAGCAAGAACCAAGAAGAAGAGAGATCAATTCTCCTTCCAAGTTCTCTGAAATTACAAACTCAAAGCCAAAAAGTTCAGAATTAAAATGAAAGCTCAAAAAGAAAATTCAGAGTAAAAGTCTAGAGGTGTCAAATGGTAAAAAAAAGAAAGGTACTAATTACATCAAACTAACTCTTATTTATACACTTTCTATTCTTGGATTTTGGAATTCGGATGGGCTTTTGATTTGGTGAAGAAATGAATTAAATTGGATTTTTAATCCAATTTTCAGCCCAAGATGCATCTCCCAGGGGTAAGCTCAGTTGGAAAAATCAATTGAGCACTCAAGTGTGCTGCCCATGTCAAGTGTGGTACGCCCAGCCTTGTTTGAGTGTCAATTGCACTAGAGCTCAGTTGGAATTTTGAACTGAGCTCTAGGCCGTGTCCCATTGTGCGCACAAGGCTTCCTTTGTTGCGCTAGAATGCTGCTTGACTGTGTCATGGTGCGCATGACAAGCTCCCTTGTGAGCATTTGTTGTGCCAAAGGGTAGAAGGCTTGGGGAGAGTAATGCTCAGTTGGAAAATCCAACTGAGCTTTCCATGTAGCGCCTTGCTTTTAGCCTCAAGGTCCCAGGTTCAAATCCTGGTGCGAGCAAGTGGAGAAAATCTTTGAAGCTAATTTCCTTGGATGAGTGGGCACTCCTCCTTATGTTTTAAAGAATTCCCAAGTTCGAAATTTGGCTCAAGCATTTAAGCTATTTCCTTTTGATTTTCCTTGCAAGCTTGGTGGCACTCCTTCCTTATGTTTTAAGGAATTCCCAAGTTCGAATCCTGGGGGAAGCATTTTAGCTATTTCTCTTGATTTTTCCTTGCAAGGAGTAGCGTGTGGTTCCAAGTTCGAACCATGGAGGAGGCATCTTGGCTATTTTCTTCTCATTTTCGTTGCAAGGAGCGTTCCTTGCTTCCTTTAGCTCATGAGTTCGAAACTTGGTGGCTTCACTCCTTGGAAGTTCATCTTGAATTAATTTGGAGAGGTCCCCGATAAAGTTAACTTAGTTAACTGAGCTTTGTACTATTTCCTTGCTTTCTTTAGTGCTCAGTTAACTATTTGAACTTAGCTTTGTACCTTGCCTTCTCCTTTCATTCCTTGTGAAGTTCAGTTTATTTTTCTAACTTAGCCTTCCTTCTTCCTCAATGTTGCCACACTTTTGCTTCCCTTGGGCACGCTTTTTGCTTCTTTTCACTACAACATTTTGGGTCTATGGTCCCGGTTTTTTTGGTCACGGTAAAAAACCGTGACCATAGACCCTCTATGGTCACGGTTTTTTGAGGTGACCAAAAAAAAAGCTATGGTCACGGTTTTTCTGGAAAGGGTGACCATAGAGTATCTATGGTCATGGTTTTTTAAAAAAGGGTGGCCTAAAAGGGTCTATGGTCACGGTTTTGAGGGGTGATCTAAAGAGGTCTATGGTCACGGTTTTTTACAGTGACCAAAAAGGGTCTATGGTCACGGTTTTTCAAAAAAAGGTGACCTAAAAGGGTCTATGGTCAGATTAGTATGTTTACTTTATAATTTAAATTAAAAATAATTATTTGAACTCAATGATATCTTGATAAATGAAATTTTATCTATTCTAAAAATAATCCTTAAAATATTATATTTAAATTCTAAATTGTTATTCTATCACATATATTTTGTAAAATTGTTATATTACTCATATATATTTAATTCTAACTCTAAAATTCCTAAAAGAAACCTAATTCCCCAATCCCTAAATCAAAACACAACGCACACACACGTTCAAAAAAGGATGGAAACGAGAAACAGGGGAAGCTCGAGGGGGAAGAAGAAGGGAAGGAGAGGGAGAAGAGCGTGCCGGCGTCGTGCCCAGCTCGTCGCCGTGGAGCTGTCGCCGCTCTCATCATGGGCCATCGCTCGTTGTCACTGCTGGGTTCTTTGTCAGCGCTACTGTAGACAAGAAGAGAAAGAGAAAAAGCCAGCGGGAGAGAAGAGGAGGAGGGCCGCTGTCTCGCGCCGTCACTGTCACGCCTTGTTGTCGCAGCTATGGAGACCGCCACCGTTGTTGGAATCACAAACTGAGGAGAAAGGGAGAGCGACACTGAGAGAGATTGACGGAAGCCAGTGAAGCGCGTGAGAGAAGGGGAGCCGATTTCCGTCACCACCACCGGACCCAGTCGCCACCGGTGGAGCTCGCTGTCCCTGGAGGTGAATCGGTGTCGTGTCCTTGCTGCCAGGGCCACCAGCGCTACTGCTACTCCTCAAATTCCGCCTCTTTTCCTTTGGCGGTTTCTGCCGCAAATTCCACCCCCAACATCACCATCCTTCTTGTATTCATTGGGGAACTTCTTACTTCTTAGTTTCCTAATTATATGTTGAAACTTCTGGGCTTAAATTCTCCGGTACTGATTATTCATCATTTCTTTGCTTCATCCAATATTTCCGGTAATCCGCATGTTATTTCTGTTATACTTTCCAATGTTGTTTAAATCATTTGAAACTTTTTTGCTACGTTATTCAGTTGTATGTATTGGTGTTGTTTGATTGGTTGTGTGTCCCTTTGATGATCTTGCTTGGTGTATTGTAGTGTTTTCTGTTTCTTGATTCACAATGAAAAATGAAAGCTTGACAATTTTCCTTTCTCAATTAGCTGTTAAGGTCTAGTTTGATATGATAAACATAGTTGAATCTGTTTTTACTCTTTGTTGAGTTGTGTTGAGTTGAGTTCAGCTTAATTATGTTATGCTTGGTTGCCAATGATTACGTAGCTGATTTCAAGTCTGGATAATCAAGGAGGATTTCAGATGAGATTGGAGGAGGATAAGTTATCAGAGAGAAAGTAGCAATAGCACATGTTGAAGAAAAATATGTTGTTCAGATGGTTTTATGTATTTTCTTGGAGTAGAAACAAAATGATAAATTTTCCTCCAGAAAATGTTAATTTTTTGTTACACATATTTCAAAACTGATGCAAGTGTTTTATTTTTTGTTTCTTAATACAGGTATTATGGACATATCTTTGTTAAATGTGCTCTCCAATGGCATATCCTCATTTTTTGCATCCATCATTTTCAGAATTGACCAAAAAAAGCTGTATCAAATTTAACATGTATGGATTTCAGAATGTGTTTTATTAATTTATTGTACTAAAGTTGAATATAAAGATATATCTGTAAAAAGGCAGAAACCACAGAACACCAAAAGGCTGTCTTCATACTATATATCTTATAGTTTTGTGTTTAACCAATTACGCTCAGGCTAGAGAAGTATAAATATCAAATTTGTTTGTATAGGTGCTTGAGGATGACCCTAGATATTGGGAAGTGATGTCATCTGCACTCTCAGTTGGTTGGCTTGATATTGTGGTTAGTAAAAAGCTAATGTATTTCTTTCATTTTCTTCTTCACATATATTGTTTCCTTGTAAATAAATACTGCATGTTGAAGTTGGCTTTTGTGTACAAGTGAAAATGCTGCGGTTGCATAGATCTTATCAACTAGATCAGCTTAGTAATCGTGAGCTTGGCATCAAATCATTAACATAATACTATATAGGATTACTTGTATTGGTTTTATGTAGGAATGTGTCTTTTAGATATATGCAGAGATTGAAAATCATTGTTTTGTTTGTGTACTTTTTTATCCTATCCTTTTTATATTATGGATCTGTTAGCCTTGTAATATCTTAATAATGTTTCTTCTTTTACAACCCCCCAATAAAGAAAAATTCTGGAATTGTTTTATATGAAGCTGATGTTGTTGCTACTGTATCACATATTTATTACTGTATCTCATTTTCTGCCATCATCTGATTACTCAGTTAGAGAATGGGCTTGTGGAGGCAGTTGCTGTTCTTATTTCCAAAATGCCCCGCCTATGTCATGAATCTACTAATGGAAAATTAGGTGAACTCTTTAAATCCAAGCCTGGCTTCATCAAGGTATATTCCAATGCTGCTATAGAGAACTACTTTTATGTTTGCTTTTAGACACATTTATTCTTGTGACATTTGTAATTCCATTTTAGGACTTGTAGATATATGCTTGAACATGATAGTTATTGTGGAGTTATGGCTTTATGCTAAAAGATATACAGTTTTGTAACTTGCTTTTTCATCTCTTGAAATTATATTTGGATGCCACACAATGTGTTCCTTACCTAGAATGTCAACATGAAACACTTAGTTATTAAGTTTTAAAAAATAAAGCTATAGTAGGATGACACAAATTCTCACATTTAAATTCCAATAGAAGATTTTTTTTTGTTGGATTTGTATCTCAATGGGAGCTATAACTAGGTAGGCTTTTATCATTCACTTTCTAGCTTCGAACTTTTTCTTTGGAAGGAGGGTTACAAATGGCTTGCTAAACAACAATGGGTTTGTAGGAAAAAAAACTTGGGTTTAGTTCACAGTTAATGCATTGTCATAATTAGTTGCCACCGAAGAGATCTCATTAATTTGTTAAATACTTCCTCCATTAAGATTTTGTGGTTATTTGTAAGGAACTAAGGATCATATAAAACGTAAAGGGATTACAGTCCATTATATGGTGGCTGAAATGGCTTGTGAAAGAGGGTGTTTCCATCATTGTGATTCTTGAGAAGTAGATTTTTGTATCTCTGTAGCACTAAGGATTTCATATTATATTCATGAGCAAAAATTGTTTTAGGTAATTTTATTTGTTGAATTGGAAACTCATGTATGTTTTTGTCCAATGTGAATCAAAATTTGGTAACAGTTTTACTATTGTTAAGCTAATTTTGTTTGATTTTTAATGTTATAGGTAAAGTTTGCAATCCAATACATGCAAAGAGCAATTCAAAAGCTTTTGGGTTGCACTGAAAAAAATCCAGAAGAAAGGAAAGGGTGCTGCCTAATTGTTCTATTCTCATACTTGTATTTTGGATGAGATGGAATGAGTCTTATAATGACTTTAGTTATCTACATGTAATATTTTGATGTCTTGTGTACTTTTTGAAACGAGATTTTACGTGTTATTACATGTAATCGATATTTACACTATTTTTATTTGTGTTGTTTGAACTAAAAACATATCTATCTTATAATAAAATTTTTATAATTTAGATTTCTTGAATTTCTTATTTTTAGATTTATTTGGTGATTATGATCGTTTTGGGATGTGATTATGTTTTAAAAAAAATTAAATCGTATAAAACAAAACAGGCTATGGTCACCGTTTTAAGGAGGGGTGACCATAGAGGCTATGGTCACGGTTTTAAAGAGGGGTGACCATAGAGGCTAACCGTGACCATAGATAAGGCTATGGTCACGGTTTTAAGGAAGGGTGACCATAGATAAAGCTATGGTCACGGCTTTAAAGAGGGGTGACCATAGAGGCTATGGTCACGGTGAAAACCGTAATCATAGATAAGGCTATGGTCACGGTTTTTAGGAGGGGTGACCATAGAGGCTATGGTCACGGTAAAAAACCGTGACCATAGATAAGGCTATGGTCACTGTTTAAGGAGGGGTGACCATAGAGCTATGGCCACGGTGAAAACCGTGACCATAGATAAGGCTATGGTCACGGTTTTAAAGAGGGGTGACCATAGAGGCTATGGTCACGGTGAAAACCGTGACCATAGGTAAGGCTATGGTCACAGTTTTCAAGAGGGGTGACCATAGAGGCTATGGTCACGGTGAAAACCGTGACCATAGATAAGGCTATGGTCACGGTTTTTATGCGTGACCATAGATTAATCTATGGTCACGGTAAAAAAACGTGGCCTAAAGTGTCAGAATTTCAAAATTGTAACCGTGACGATAGAAACTGTGACCATAGATAAAAAAACTGTGACCATAGACCTATGGCCACGAGAGAATAGGCCACGGTAAAAAACCGTGACCATAGGTCCAAAACCGTGACCATAGATCTATGGTCACTCTTTTTCCTAGCTATGGTCACAGTTTTTTACCGTGACCATAGGCCTTTTTTTTTGTAGTGTTTGGAACGTCCCTTAGGCCACGCTTTTCATATTTTCTTCTTTCTTCACCTACAAGTAATCAAATCAACCAATCAAAGTATCACTAAATTCACAAGGTTTATAAATCACTAAAATTCAATTAAATTTGGCTTTATCCTCATGATTTAGCATCAAATAAATGGTGGTTGTTTGATTCAAAGAAGTCATGCATTTTCATTCTAAATTACTTACTTAGAATGCAAGAAAGTGCATAAAACCTAATAAAAACAAAGAAAATGGCTAGTGAAACTAGGCTAAGATGACTTGTCATCACGACACCAAACTTAAAACTTGCTTGTCCCCAAGCAAGCACTTAAACATAAGAGAAGATAGAATGAAATAGATAGGTATGGATGTCCTTATTAGGCAAATAGTTGAATTTTGTTTATGGGGTTTTATGCAGATCAAAAATAGCTCATTTATTACTTGCTGTCAAAACAAACAATGTTTCCTTAAAGGTTCACCAAGGTTGCTGCTATGATTCCTTGTCTTTTTGCTTATTTCCATTGTAAGCTTTTTCTTTTTTTTTTTCTTTTGCATTTCAGAGCTTATTACTTATTAAAGACTTGGTGGCAAATGTTGTAGTGGCCTTTGGCTTATTTTCACTCAACATTTCTTCACCACAGACACATGGCTCACCTTTTTCTTCCTAGGATCATTGATGCCCAGCATCTCTTTGGATCACTAAATGTTTTGTAGCTAGGTTGCTCTTTATTGTGGACTTTCAGTTGACAATCCCAAATTAGTTGATCTAAGTTGCCAAGTTTTAAGATACTCCTTAGAACCTACTTGTCCAAGCATATCCTAGTACGCAAACACCACAGGCATATGTCCTAGGGTCCAAGCTATTGGTGTCTAGCCTTATTGTTTGTTTCTTTGCCAACTTTTGGCTTTTCTTCTTTCTTTTTCTTTCTGTTTTGGTTTATTTTCAAGGGGCTTTCATTATTTGAAGGATCATAGCAGCAAACTAGCTTAAGCTTTAAGAAACAAGTCATTCTGCAACATTTATTTCATGAGCTAATAGTTGAATCAAACACACACCACCACTAATCTTTCATTCTAACTTTTGCAACATTGAACAATTACTTTTCTAAATCAAACATCTTTCTTTTATTCAAACAGCAAGGGAGACAAGACAAAGTGTTCAAGCTGATGAGTGATGACATTTACTATGCAGATATTTTATTCTTAACTAGCTACTAATTTAAACAAAAGAAATAGTAAAACATGAAGCAATTGGAGGCATGTCATGTTTCAGACATGCATCTTCCTTATTTAAGTAAAAGCAAGAAAAAGAGCTTCACCACCTCTATTTGTCAGGCATTTCCATTCTTTTGGATTTGTTGGATTCTCCCTTGTTCTTCTTCCTTTTCCCAAGCTTGGAGTAGTCACGAACTTCTTCACTAGTGCACCTTCTGTCCCAGATGGGATCAATGAGACCTGTGTGCCCAGCTGTCTCCAATCTTTTATACATTATTACTGTATAATGCTTGGTCTTTGCTTTCTGTTGGTCTCTTAAATCGTGGCACAGCTCAAATGGTTTGATTTGTGAATTTAATCCTGGCATGCAGTGGATTAAATACTCCAACTTTGCTTGTGTATCTTCATAATGCTCTATTCGCTGCACTTGTCTAGTTTCTCCAATGGTATGATGAACATTCTTCCACTGATAAAAGTTGTGAGTATATTCCCCATACTTAGCTTGGGTCAGGAACATCTTATCATATGACTCTTGAAGTCCTGTTGTTAGTTCCCTTTGTCCCTCAAGAACTTTAGCTTGAAGTTCTTGTTGTTGGGCCATTGATTGTTGCTGCCAGCTCTCCAATCTTTCCTCCATTCTATGTTGCCAAGCTTCATTTTGTTCCCTGTCCTTCGAATATTGTTCCCGGTGCTCTAGATATTGCTCTTGTTGTTGCAGATAGAGTTCTTGTTGCCTTGAATACTGCTCTTGCGCTTTCACATTCTGTTGTGATATTTCATCAAGAACTTCCTGCAATTGACTCATATCTATGATACCCTGAGCTTGTTCATCCCTCCTATGTGACCTTCTTGTTCTGTGAGTTCTCTCTTCTTCTTGATCTTCCTCCTCCTCTTCATTAAGGCCTTCCATTTTTCTCTTTGTGATTCCTCTGGTTCCTTTCACCTTCTCTGTATCTTCATCCTCGAAGAGCACTCCAGCTTTGTTACACAATCTCAGGATCGTGCTTGGGTGCCCAAGCCTACCCGATTTATTTGTGTCTTCAGCCATCTCCTGGATGCTATCTGCTATGAGTTGGGCAAGGTCGATTTCCCCACCATGTAGGATGCAGTATGTCAGGAGAGCTCTCTTGATTATGACTGATGAGGTATTCGCAGTGGGTAGTATTGATCCCCTTACCACCTCATACCACCCCTTTGCCTCAGGTCTGATATCAAGTCTCTTCAGACAACTCGGGGTTCCCTGTGAGTCTCTTTCCTAGTCTCTTCCTTCAATGCATAATCCCTCCAATATTTCATCAGGATCATTATCACCACGTAGTCTGTCTTCATAGCTAAGCTCATCATAAGTTATGGTTCTCAACTTTAGAGCTCTTGTGATTGATGGTGGGCTAAAGTCCACTTTAACACCTCTGACATAGCTTTTGTACGATGGGCTGTTTTTGATCTTCTTAACCGCATTGGCGTAGAACTCCCTTATCATCACAGCACTAATATCAGTGGGAGGACGGCACAGAAGATCCCATCTTCTTTCCTTGGTGATTTGTCGCATAATGGGGTATTCTCCCTCCCTTAGTTCGAACCCCATTTCAGGGATGACAATCTTTGTTTTCATGAGTCTATTGTATCTTGCTTCATGAAATTGGGATTTGAACCTTTTTGTGTCATAGGATGGAGGCTCTGTCACCATTGGTTCCTTTCCTAGTCTTCTCCTTGATCTTGAAGAGGCCATTGAATATGTGTGTGAATAAGAGATAGTTGGCGTTATGTTTAGAGTGATGTTCGGTTTTATTGTGAAGAGAAGAAGGAAATTGTGTGCTTTGAGTGAGAGTGGTCTGTATGAAAGTGTTCTTTATGATGTGTTGGAGGCTATTTATGGACAAGGTTTTCAAGTTTCCCAACAAGATCACAAGAGAGGATTGTATTCGGTTATGATGATGAAGGGTGAGGATTGAGTTAAATAGTATAGAAATTCATGAAATGAATGGCCTGCATGTATTGTTGAGACTTGACAAGGATTCTCTTCCTATTGGTTGCTTGCTTTTTCGGTGTCTAATGGTGCATGCATGCAGATTTTGCTTTCCAAGATTGGCACACTTCTTTAGGCACATGTGATCCTTCTCTTGACTTGTCATAACCGTTCCTTTCTCTTGTCTTTTCCCTCAAAGCTTTTTTTTTCTAATCAAATCAAAATGAAATGCTTCAGAACTTATTTAAAGCACGGTGGTCAAGTGGTATATGCTTACATTTTATATTATGGTCCTTAGTTGTGAAAGATCAATTGTGTCCCTGAACTAAAGTTTGGTGAACACCAAACTTGTTTCTTGCTCAGTGATTAGAATAAACGCTTGTTACAATTGATACTTTCACCATAAGTGCCAATTTATCTCTTAGCATAAATTTCTAAAACTAAACAATGTATGATCCATCTTTGCATGATTTTGCTTTTCTGAACAAAAGTAAAAAAAAAATTTTTTTCTCAAAATTTGTACACATGCAGACACCAAACTTAATGTTTGGTCATATACTTCACCAAAGTGACTAAGCATATGATCTAAGAATGCTTGAAATGTTAATTTTTGTGTGCTGTCAAGCACACCAAACTTAGAAGTCTGGCATGTACTTCAAAGCAGTGTATGCATCTGTCAAGGGTGTCCAGACAAATTCAAAATCATGCTAAAGTGATCACACTTTATTGAATTTAAAAGCAAGCAGGAATCATAAATCATGGGTTGCCTCCCATGAAGCGCTCGTTTATTGTCATTAGCTTGACATTGACCCCCTCTTTTATGGTGGTTGATGACTGTAGTGCCTCAACTTGTCCCCTCTGATCGTGAGCTTCTTCTTGGTTCCTTGGTGCTCTATTTCAACATGTTCTAGTGATAATATTTTGCTCACAGTATAGTAATCATCAGTCTGTTGGTCTGCTTCTAGTTGTTGATAGACTAATTGCACTTTGCCACCTTTGGAGAGCTCTTCTGTTGGAATTTTTTTGTTCTTCCAACCCTTTTTGATTCTGTTTTTGTTTTTCTTCCCTCCTTTTGTTGACCCTTCTTCTTTGATAACAGGCTTCCTTTTGAAATTCCTTTTCTTAGTTGCCAATACTACAATGTCCTCTTGAGCTTCTTCATTATTTTGCACAGTCTCTTTCTCTTTTTGACCTGCTGTATCATCTATCTCTTGCTTGGGAGGGCAGTTGTTGTTTGTCTTGTTGATTTCCTCCTTCCACTGCAGATTCTCCTTATCTGTTTCTGTACCATCCTTCTTTCCATTACTGCTCTGTGTTTCTAGCAGTACACTCAGAGTGATACTTTCATCATGCATCCTGAGGGTTAATTCTCCTTGCTCTATGTCTATGATGGCCCTAGCAGTGGCCAAGAACGGTCTTCCCAGTATAATGGAGTCGCCCTCATCCTGATTCGAATCTAGGATCACAAAATCTGTAGGGAAGATGAATCTGTCTACCTTGACTAGAAGGTTCTCAATTATACCCCTGGGGCATATCACTGATTTATCCACCAATTCTAGAGACATCTGTACTGGTTTCACCTCTTTTATACTTAGCTTTTTCACTAGAGAGGCAGGCATTAGATTGATACTAGCTCCTAAGTCACACATCGCCTTGTTGATGGTCATACTGCCAATGGCGCAGGGTAGAAAGAAACTCCCAGGGTCCTCGAGTTTGGGAGGAAGTCCCTTCTGGATTAGTGCTCTGCATTCCTCAGTAAGCAGTACAGTTTCATTAACTTGCCAACTCCTTTTCTTGTTGATAAGTTCCTTCAAGAACTTTGCATACAGGGGCATTTGCTCAAGTGCTTCAGCTAAGGGAATATTGATCTCCAACTTCTTGAAGATTTCAAGAAATTTTGGGAAGTGTTGATCCTTAGTCTCCTTGTTGAACCTTTGAGGATATGGCAAGGGTGGAGTGAAGTTCATTCCCTGCCTTTGGTCCTTAGTTGGCTCTTCAATTACTTTCTTTCCCTTTCTCAATTTTTGTGGCTGATCTTCTTTTTCTTTGAGCTCTTCTGAGGTCTGCTTGCTTGTTATTACATCTTCATCATTGGCTTTCTCTTCTTCAGCTTGTTTCTTGTCACTTTCCTTTGGCTTCTTGGTTGCTTCTTCATTTTTCGCCAGGATCTTTCCACTCCTTAGTTGTATTGCCTTGCACTCCTCTTTTGGATTGGGAATGGTGTCACTTGGTAGTGAGCTTGATGGCCTTTCAATGGCAATCTGCTTGGAGAGTTGTCCAATTTTCCTTTCCATATTTTTCATAGAGGCTTCCTGGTTCCTCAATGTCATCTCCTGATTTTTCATCATCTTTTCCATTAATAGCTCCAGGTTGTTAATCCTTTGAGAATCTTGTGAGATTGGTTGATTGTGGGGTGTTGAGGGTTGAGGGTAAGTGTTTTGATTTGAGGGTTGATTATTGGATGGGTAATGGTTGGAGTTGGGGTAGTTGTTTTGGGGTTTTCTGTAAGGGTTTTGGTTAGTTTGCTACTGGTTGTGGTTTTGGTTGTTTCTTGAAGTGTTTTGATTTGAGTTTCTCTGCCATGGTTGTTGATTCTGGTTGTGATTGTCTCCCCACCTAAGGTTTGGGTGGTTCTTCCAAGAAGGGTTGTAGGTATCACCATAGACTTCATTTGGCCCAGAATTTTGGTTGTGCATGTACTGGACTTGTTCTTGCTGTTGCTCCTCTTGAGTTTATTCATTTTGCCCCCATGTGGTTGATGGTTGGCTTGTGTTAACTGCTGCAACTTGGAGGCTATCAATCCTCTTGGCCATTTGCTCAAATTGTTGTTGAATTTGCTGCTGCATGTCAAGCCTTCATAGAAATTCTGCAATCTGTCCCACTCACTGAATATTCCTGGTGGACACTTCCTGATTAGAGCTTTGTATCGTTCCCATGCCTCATACAAGGGTTCAGCATCCATTTGTGTGAATATTTGCACTTCAGTCTTCAATCTAATAACTCTTTGAGGTGGGTAAAACTTGGCAAGGAACTTGGTTACTAGATCATCCCAATTGTTGATGCTGTCTCTTGGGAAGGATTCCAACCATTGAGTGACTTTGTCTCTGAGAGAAAATGGAAATAGCAGTAGCTTGTAACTGTCAGGGTGCACACCATTGGTTTTGACAGTGTCACAAATCCTCAAGAAGGTGGACAAGTGTTGGTTAGGGTCTTCAAGTGGTCCTCCTCCATAAGAACAATTGTTTTGAACCAAGGTGATGAGTTGTGGCTTTAGTTCAAAGTTATTTGCATTAACATTTTGAGTGAGAATGCTACTCCCACAATGGCTAGGATCTGCACATGTATAGGAAGCCAAAACTCTTCTCTGTGGTGGATTATTGTTGTTATTGGCTGTCCCTTCTGCTCCATTTGGTGGATTTGTTAAGTGTTCCTCCATATCCTGGAATTCTTCTTTGGACTCCTCTTCTCCAACAATGTTTTTCCCTCTTTCAGCTCTTCTTAATCTTCTGAGGGTTCTTTCATCTTGTTCACAAAATATGGGTATAACTCTCCTTGTACCTGACATACAAACAAAGCATAAGAATCACAACGCCAGAAAGCAATAACACTTCAATCCATGGCTAAAGTGAAATGTTAATTGGCTTAAGCAAAAATTCAAACAGTTAGTGTGTTAGTAAAAAATAAATAAAAGGTGCTTGATCTAGATCTTCACTTCACTTAATCATTGTCAATCTAATCAATCTCCGGCAATGGCGCGAAAAACTTGATGAGTATTTTTGGAAAAATGAATTCCAAACACACGAATCTCACCGGCAAGTGTACCGGGTCGCATCAAGTAATAATAACTCACGGGAGTGAGGTCGATCCCACAGGGATTGAAGGATTGAGCAATTTTAGTTTAGTGGTTGATTTAGTCAAGCGAATCAAGTATTGAGTTGAGTGATTTGTGATTGCAGAAACTAAATTGCATGAAATTAAAGGGAGATGGGAAATTTGCAGGGAATTAAAGAGAACAGAAAATAAAAGTGCTGAATCTTAAAGAACAAGAAATTAAATGGCAGAAACTTAGAATGCAAGAAATATAAATTGCAGAATCTTAAAGTGCAAGAAATGTAAATGGCTTAAATTGTAAATGGGTCAGGGTGTGGGATTGCAAGAATTAAACTAAAGAACAGTAAATCTCAACACATGAAAGAGTAGAAGATGACTTGAATTGAACCGGATCTATAATGGAAACGTAAATAAATTTGAAAAGCATTCAACAGAGAAAATAAAATGATGGCTCCAGATCTCAGGACCCAAGAGACTAGATAACCAAGTCTAGATATCAATGCCTTCCTAGATCCAAATCAGAAATCAATTGCAAGAAAAGTAAAGATCAAACAGTAGAAGAAGCAAAACCAAATTCAATTTCCAAAAGTTGCGGTAAAGTGAGACAGAGAGATCTCAAGGTGAGATTGAGACAGAATTTCCTCAATTCTTCAACCCAAGATTCAAGACAAATGTAAATGAAATTGAAAACAAGAAAACTAAGAGGAAGAGAATTCAATTCTCCTTCCCCAAGACTCAGAATCTCAAAATAACTTCTAACCCAAAAGCCCTCCAAAATTACTTAGTAAAATTCAAAAGAAAAGCTCCCTAAAAACTTAAATTCTATGCTATTTATACACTCTCTTCAAATGATCTTCAAGCCTTGAATTGGGCCTTTGCTCTTGATGAAATTGGGTTGACAAAAGCCTCTGTTGATTGCTCTTGGAGTTGTAGAGAAACCCACTTGTGAACCGGGCCATGAACCAGAAAAGCTTGAGTAAAAGTTTGAGTCAAACTTTTACTCAAGCTTTTCATATCAGCTAGCCTCCCTTGCTGTCATCCACGTTTGAGCCAAAGTTTGAGGTCAAACTTTGAGCCAAACGTGGATCCCTCTTGCATACCTCTTGGGGTGCTACTTTGTCCTCTTGTCAACGTTGCCAATTTTATGCCCACTATAGACTATTATATATGGTTGGAAAGCTCTGAGTGTCAGCTTTCTAACCCAATTGGAATCACCTCAATTGGACATCTACAACTCAAGTTATTCTTGTTGGAAGTATACCCCTTCAGGCTATTGTGGCGCCAACGTTTGCCTAAAAGCTTGAGGTTAAATGTTGGCGCAAGCTTCTGCTCCCTCCAGGGTGTGTTTGTTGTGGCACCAATGTTTGCCTAAAAGCTTGAGGTCAAACGTTGGCACAAGCTTTTGCTCCATCCAGGGTGAATTCAACTCTTCCAAAAGTTTGAGATAAAGTTTGAGGCAAGCTTTTGCTCAAGCTTTTTGTTCTCTCTTGCTCCGTGCCATTTCTTCTTTCTTCAACCTTCTTCAAAGCTCTTTTCACCTATCATCAATCAACCAAGAACATCAAAGCTATGCTCAAAATCATGAGATTGTTATTCTTTAATAATATATAACAATTATAGCACAAAATCTCATGAAAATGCATTAATTTATCTATGGTTGATTGAATCAAAGGAAACATGAAATTCTACCCAATTGGCTTACTTATGGCTCAAGAAAGTGCATAAATCAATTGAAAACAAAAGAAAAAGGCTAGTGAAACTAGGCTAAGATGACTTGTCATCACAACACCAAACTTAAAGCTTGCTTGTCCCCAAGCAAGAAAGGAATTATGCTCAAAGGTTCTTTCAATTAAGATGGATTGAAGAATAACTTGTAATGTCCTGTGAGTGAAGTGATTAAGTGACAGTGGGGTGAACTCTAAATTATATGCTCATGCAAGGGCTTCAGTGCTTACTAGTCCTTACATATTGGAAGTCTTATGTCCTAGGACTTTCATCCAAATGATATCATGGAGATCTCTCTATAGGTAATCACCTTGAAGCAGCTTAGAGTTGCTGTGCTTTGGCCTTGACTCTAAGTGTCATGTCTCAAAGCGGCTTTTTAGATAAGCTTTCAATCAATATTCCTAAACTAGTTGGTTTTAAGGTATTAGGTGTTAAAGCACCCCTAAGGATTTACTTACTCAAGCCTCTCTCTTTGACACAATTCGACCACAAGCATTTACTAGGATAACAACTCTTTGAGTTCTTGTTTCTTTCTTCTTTTCTGCCTAGTAATTGATGCTCAGAGCCTTGGGCCATGTTCTTTTTGGTTTTGTATTTTCTTTATTTTCTTTTGTTTTGTTTGCTGCTTCTTGGATCAATAAATGTTTGAGAATCTTCACAACACTTCTTTGAACTCTATGTCCCGCCTATGAGCTCCCATGCAAGTTTTCATAAGCATGCAACCTCAATACATAATCACACAACTAGAACCACCACTTCTCCTAATCTTTTGCTTGCCTCAAAATTGTTTAATTCATCAATCCTTCTTTTCAAAGAACTTTCATGTGATGCATTTTTGAAATATTGATTGCAAACAAGTTTTGGAGAGTATAGTATTGTAAATGATCAAGCATCTTGATTATTGAATTACAGAAAAACTATACTAGACAGAAAGACAGATAGGGGTATCATATCATTTTCAATCACAGCAGTATCTGATAATGAACAATACAACATTTTGGAGTTTACTTGCTATCCTCTTCCTCATCATCATTGCTGGTGTTCACATTCCTCTTTCATCTCTTTGATTGATGATGCTAAATCTTCCCAAAAGTTTGTATGGTACTCTGCAGTGATATTGAAAGTTGCTTGTTCCCCAAGCACTTGAAAAATGGTTAGCATGCATGATTTATTTGTGGGCTTTTGAACTTACTTTGGTGTGGGAACACCAAACTTAGTACCTTGCCAATGGTCCTTGTGCATCAGATTAACCATGTGTAAAACTCTTTTTCTTTTTCTTTTCAAAAGCAATTAAAGCTGAAAACTTAGGAAACAGCAGAATAGTTAACTAGTTTATCTAAATGCTTGAAGCTAGCATTATGCAGAAAGTGAGAATGCATTTTATGATGAAATTTTGGTGGAACACCAAACTTAGAATCCTTCATTCTCCCTTAGATTGTTTTGGTGTGCAACACCAAACTTATCTTCTTGCAATATGGAATAAACTAATTAACCTTTTTATTGAAATAGATATAAAATGATGGTTACCTCCCAACAAGCGCTCTTTTATTGTCATTAGCTTGACATCCTTAATCCTCTGATCATGGAAGCTGAGGCTTCTGTTGCCTTTGATTCCCTCCTCTTACTGTGGGCTTTTCTTTGATGATTGTTTCTTTTCTCATAGTCCTCTTCTCACTTACCTCTATGATTGCTTTCCCTTTCTCACACCTGGCAACTTTCTCATTGTCTTTCAGGTTGTCTTCAGTGGCTCTGGGGGAAGTATTTACCCTCTCCGCACCCATTTCTGCAAGGTACTTAGCCAGTTGTGCCGTTTGCCTTTCAAGTTTTCTGATTGAAGCTTCTTGCTCTCTACTTGTTGCTTCTTGATCTTGTCTTGCCATCTCTTGAATTTTCATGAAATTTTCCATCATTACCTCTAGACTAAAGATTCTTTGAGAGCCTAGATTTGGTTGTGGTTGTATAAAATAAGATGGTTGTTGAAAGTTGTTTTGGGAAAATTGTGAGGTGTGATGGGGTTGGAATGGTAGGTGTTGTGGTGGTGTGTAATAGTTGTTGTTGGTATGGTGATGTTTTTGCTGGTTTGTGAAGTTGGGGTTGTTGTAATTGAGGTCCCTTGATCCTTGATTTTGGGGTTCACTCCTCCTCCAGTTGGAATGAGTCCTCCATGGTGGGTTGTACACATCACCTTGAAACTTGTGTTGGAACATGCTTGAGGTACTATTTGGAGAGTGTAATTGCTCATTATTTTGTTGCTCACAGTTAATTGTTCCAAAACTTTTTCCAGATTGATTCCCTCCATGGAGATTTTGAGGTAGGTTATGTGTATTTGCCACAGCAGTTCGTAGCTCATTGATTTTTCTGTCCATCAGTTCTAGTTGTTGCAGAAGTTGTTGATGCATCTGCTTGCTTTGGGCCATGATTGCACTGACACCTTCAATTTCCATCTCTCGTGTGAATGGTTGCACTTCTGCCTCTGGTTTAACAATTTCCTGAGGTGGTTTCAACTTGGCTAGGAGTTCACTCATTAGTTCTTCCCATCCGATGATGTTTCCTTGTGGGAAAGCTTCAAACCATTGAGCAACGTCGTTCATGGTGACTAGTGGGTGCTTCAAAGTATGGGTTGCATTATCATCTAAGGTGGGGATATTACTCCCCTGCTTACTGGAATTTGTTGAGTTCCCCTCCATGATCTGCACAATCACAAACAGTCTAATTGAAGATTGAATATACTCATACTAAAATATGGTCAGAGGGTTAGTTGACACAATATGTCAAACAGTTAATAGACTTGAAAGACCAATAGGAGAAAATTGTTTCTCTCGTATATTCAATCAAGCAACGGCATAGGATTCACACAGAGTTAGAAAAACCAGAAGAACTTCACTCTATTGCTAAAGTGGGATTTTAGTTAGCTTATTATTTTGTTGATGGGATATTTTTGTGGAAAAATGAATTTCCAAAACACCAAAAACTCACCGGCAAGTGTACCGGGTCGTATCAAGTAGTAAAACTCACTTAGAGTGAGGTCGATCCCACAGGGATTGATAGATCAAGCAACTTTAGTGGGTGATTAGTTTAGCCAAGCTAACATTGAGTGAATTGTGTGAAATTGTAGCCAACAGAAAGTAAATGGCAATGAATTTAAAGTTACAGAATGTAAATTGACAAGTAACTTAAAGAGCAAGAAATGTAAATTGCAAGAATCTTAAATGACAAGAAATGTAAATTGCATGAAATATAAAGGGGAGTGGGTGCTGGAAATTAAAATTCAACAGGAAAGTATAGATAGCAATCAAACAGAGAAGTAAAAGATGCAAAATCATGCAACAGATCTAAACAGAAGAGTAAAATGCCTTGAAGAATTTTAAGACAGAAAAGCAATGCTTAATTTACAGCAATTTAAAAGTGGTTCAAGATCTCAGGAGTGGAAGAGACTAGATAACAATTCTAGATCTCAAATCCTTCCTTGATCCAACAAGAACAATTGCAAAATGAAAAATGGAAGAGTAAATTACAAAAGAAGAACAAGAGAAGTTGCAGATGGAGAATGAAAACAGAATTCCTTCCAATCTCAATCCAAAATTTCAAAACAGAAAAGAAAACTAAGAGAGAAAGCAAAATAAAAACTAAAGAGTGCACAACTCCCTATTGGAGCTAGCCTCCTTTCTAATCGAGCTCCCTTTTTGAAAATGAGAGTGATGCCTTTATATAGGGTTTTTACAAAATAAAATGAAATTGAAATGAAAAACAAATTAAATGAAAATCCTAATTCTAGCTTGTTCTTGTGCCTTTGAGTGATGATGTGGGCTTTGCTTGCTTTAGATTTGAAGAGAGATGGGTTTGTTGGCCTTGATTCAATTTGGTGAAGAATTGAATTTAATTGGAATTTTAGTTGAAATTTGGCCCAATATTGCACCTCCCAGGGAAGACTCAGTTGGAAAACCAAACTGAGCACCCCAATGTTGCTGTCCGTGTCAACTTGTGTGTCCCAGCCTCCTTTGTGTGCTTCCTAGCGTGCCAAAGTGTGGAGAGTGGGGGGAAGATAGTGCTCAGTTGGGCCCCTTGTGTAGCGCCTTGCTTGAGTGTGGGGTCTTGGGTTCGAACTTTGGTGGAGGCCTTTTTCAAATGTTGCACTTTGATTTTCTTTGGGGAGGAGCCCGAAAAAGCTAAGTTGAAAAAGTGAACTGAGCACTCTTTTCTTGCATTCCTTGTTTTCCTTGTGTCTCCCCCTTCGAGCCTTGGTGGAAGCATTGGCTGATTTTTTTGCTTATTTTTTGCCCTTAAAGATGCATTTTACTTGTTCCTCAATTTCGTGCCAAATATGGACTATGATACATCGTTGGAAAGCTGTGAATGTCAGCTTTCCAACGCAACTGGAAGTACATCAATTGGACGTCTGTAGCTTAGTTATTGCTCTTTGAAGGAGGCATGGTCATGCTGTAAACGCCCAAATTTTAACTTAGCGAAATTTCTTGCGTCCAAGCACATTTTTTTTGTACGGCAAAGCTAAGTTCACTTAGTGAACTGAGCTTTGTGTGCTGATCGTTCATACTTCCTTGATTTGGTCATGGGCCACGCTTTTAAAAGCGTGGCCTAAGGCTCCAAAGTGTGCCCCAAAGCTCTTTTTTTACTCCTTTTTAGCTTATTTTGTGCTTCTTTTTCTTCTTATTTCCTACCAAATTTATAAAATTAAAAGATCAAGGAAATATACCATTTGAGCATAAAAGAATGCAATATTTAAGCACTAATTATCAATTTTTTGTATGAAAAAGCATAGAAAAATATGACATGATTACATGTCATCACAACACCAAACTTAAACCTTGCTTGTCCCCAAGCAAGAAAAGAATCATGCAGTAAAGATTGACAATCCAAGGTAAGAAGAATAGCAACTCAATGTTCATGGTAGGCTAGTTTTCTATGCATGCTATAATCACAAAAGAAATGTAAATGATTGATACTTCTATCTAGCTCATTTTATGAAATCTTTTTCTTATATTTCTTCCTTGAAACAAGCTTTTGCTTTTCTTATTAGCTTCTCCTTTTGGGTGCTTTGTCCCATGAGTTAATAACAAAGCTATGATTCTAAATGCTTTGTTTTCAAGTATTACCACGTGATACATAAGCACCACAAGCATTTAATTAGAGGACTTCATTAAGCTCATTTTTCTTTTCTTTTCTTGACTCTCTAATCATTGATGCTCAGAACCTTGAGCTTTGAGGGAGTGCTTTTGCACTTGAGCCTAGCCTTGACTTCTAAGTGTTTTGTTTTCAAGCATTTGGCTTGATACATACACACCACAAGTACTTAACAAATAAATTGCCATTGGTACTCAGAGCCTTCAGCTTTCTCATTCTTTCCCTTTTTCTTTTTTTTTTTTGCTTTATTTGCAATTGCTTCTTCAAGGTTTTCATGTTTTCAAAAGATTTCACAAAAAGTACTAGATGAAAAACTTCAATTAAATAAAATCCAATGCAATTGAGCAATAATTAATCATACTAGCTTTCCAAAACATTGAATTAAAACTAAGTAAGTGAAACTGTTATTTGTTAAGTACAATCACCAAGCCAAGAATCTGTCAGAATAAGGATCTCTTGGTGATGTACTAACAACGACAGTTAACAAGCAAACTAGAGGAAAATATTTAAAAATAGAAAAATGACTAAAGCAAGTAGAATGAAAAAGTGTCAAATCAAAAGAAAAAAATAAAACTGCAGAGGCATTATAATTATGCAGACAAGTAGTGTTGCTTAAATGAATTGCATAGAAAATAAGTGGCACACCAAACTTAGAATCTTGGTGTGTCACTTTCATTTTTTGATTTGATGCAATCATTCAAAATATATTGAAAATAATTAGTTGCAAGGCAACACCAAACTTAGAATGTAACCATATGCCAATTTATTGAATTTAAACAAAACAAAGAACGAAAACAAAGCAGAGAAGAGAAATTATACCTACGGTTGACATGTTGGTCACTTTCTTCCTCTTCTTCCAGTTTGTTAAGAGGAATGACTTCAAGGGAGGAGAAGATTCAGCTATTGCCCCCTGTCTTGGTTTCTTCTCAGCAAGCTTTCTTTTGTACATGGCTTGCTTGAGCTTGTTTGCTGTTGGTCCAGGGGTTGGATTGCTTGTGGTTGACCTCCTCTTGAATGTTGTCCTTGGTAGCTTGGTCACAATCCTCTTTTTGGTGCTTTTGTTAATTGCCTTCACTTCCTTGAATCCAAGTCTTGGTGGTTGTGTGATTGTTGGAGTCTTCTTTTCATCAAGAGCCTCTTGTATTGGTGGTTCCCTAAGCTCTTCCTCTGTGCACTTCTCTACTTCACTTGAGTGTGAATTCTCTTGAATATCTTCCTCCATTTCTTCTTTATGATTTCCCATTAATTCCTTTGGGAGGGAGGTTTCATGTTCCTCTATCACCTCAAGTGCAGTTTCATTTTCAACCACCTCATTCTTCATTGAAAGTTCACTTGATGCAGTAGCCTCCTCATCTTGCTCTTCCACTTTATCCTTCACATCCATCAATTGGTCTTCATTTTCCTTGCTTCGTAGTTCTAAGTGTTTCTCTGTGTCCTCCAATTGCTCATCCGTCTCCTGAGAAATGATTTCTAGTTCTCTCCAGAATTGTTGTTGTTTCTCCACAAGTCTGTTGAATCTGGACTCAAACATTGAGAATCTTTGGCTCATGGAAGTTTGTGTTGGTTGTGAGTTTTGGGATAGTTTTTGTGTTGAGCCATAGTCAAGTGATGATGAATTTTCAGATGAAAAACTGGAAGGTGAGGTTGGACAGTTTTGCATAAGTGAATTGAAGGCACATTCAAGTGAAGATGGCTCTTGATAAGTGGAATATCGGCTCTCAAATGTTTCTGGTTTTGCTCCTCCCAGCCACCATTAGAATAGCAGCTTGCATCATTTTGTGGTGGAGGAAGATATCCCATATGATTCTCTTGCTCATCTTGTGTTTCTGAAACAAATCTCCATGGATTGGAGTGCTCAGACCTTGTATTTTCTTGGTGATATTCCCAGCCACCATTAGAGATTGGTGATGGTGGGTAATATCCCATAAAATTTGTTTGATCATAAGATGAGTTGAACTCCATTTGAATTTTGGAAAACACAACACCAAGGAAAATTGAAATTACTCATATCAGATATGAAAATTTCTTAGTGAGGCAAAAACTCAAACACCTTGGTTTCAATTTAAAATAGAAAACAAAAATAAAGAAAATGCTTGATCTAGACTTCTCACCCACTTAATCATTATTGATCTAAATCAATCCCCGGTAACGGCGCCAAAAACTTGATGGGATATTTTTGTGGAAAAATGAATTTCCAAAACACCAAAAACTCACCGGCAAGTGTACCGGGTCGTATCAAGTAGTAAAACTCACTTAGAGTGAGGTCGATCCCACAGGGATTGATGGATCAAGCAACTTTAGTGGGTGATTAGTTTAGTCAAGCTAATATTGAGTGATTTGAGTGACAGTTGAAACAACAGAAAGTAAATGACAAGAGGAATTAAAGTGCAGAAAGTAAATTGGACAGAAACTTAAAGAGCAAGAAATGTAAATTGCAAGAATCTTAAATGACAAGAAATGTAAATTGCATGAAATATAAAGGGGAGTGGGTGCTAGAAATTAAAATTTAATAGGAAACTGTAAATAGCAATCAAACAGGGAAGTAAAAGGTGCAAAATCATGCAACAGATCTAAACAGAAAAGGGAAATTGCTTGAAGAATTCAAAACAGAAAAGCAGTGCTTAATTTGCAGCAATTTAAAAGTGGTTCAAGATCTCAGGAGTGGAAGAGACTAGAAAATAAGTCTAGATCTCAAATCCTTCCTTGATCCAAGAAGAACAATTGCAAAATGAAAATGGAAGAGTAAATTGCAGAAAAAGAACAAGAGAAGTTGCAGATGGAGAATGAAAACAGAATTCCTTCCAATCTCAATCCAAAATTTCAAAACAGAAAATAAAACTAAGAGCTCTCTATTTGCACTTGGTGTGCCAAGTTGTGCGCACCAAGCCTTCCTTGTTGCTGCCCCCTTTGGTCCTTGCCCGTGTCACGTTGTTGGAGTGCATGGGGGAGTAGTGCTCAGTTGGAAAAGTTAACTGAGCTCCATATTCCTTGTGTAGTGCTCCATCTCTGAGTGTGAGGTCTTGAGTTCAAATCTTGGTGGAAGCACTTTTGTGAGCCTTTTCCTTGCATTTTCTTGTGTGGGACCCCGATAAAGCTCAGTTGGGAAAGTGAACTGAGTGCTATTTTGCTTGCTTTCCTTGTTTTCCTTGTGTCTCCCCCTTCAAGCCTTGGTGGAAGCATTGGCTGATTTTTTTTCTTATTTTAGCCCCTTAAAGATGCATTTCACTTGTGCCTCAATTTTATGCCAAATATAGACTATTATAGATCGTTGGAAAGCTCTGAATGTCAGCTTTCCAACGCAACTTGAAGCACATCAATCGGACATTCGTAGCTCAAGTTATGGCCCTTTGAAGGAGGCATGGTCATGCTATAAACGCCTAAGTTTTAACTTAGCGAAAATTCTTGCTTCCATGCTAAGTTTTTCACGATAAAGCTAAGTTCAATTAGTGAACTGAGATTTGTGACTGCTGATTGTGATGCTTCCTTGATTTGGTCATGGGCCACGCTTTAAAAAGCGTGGCCTAAGGCTCCAAAGTGTGCTCCAACTTCAAAGTGTGCCCCAAAACTCTTTTTTTCTCCTTTTTAGCTTATTTTGTGCTTCTTTGCTTCTTTTTCTTCTTATTTCCTACAAAGTTTATCAAATCAAGAGATCAAAGAAATATACCATTTAAGCACCAAAGAATGCAATATTTAAGCACTAATCATCAATTTCTTGTATGAAAAAGCGTAGAAAAACATGACATGATGACATGTCATCATAACACCAAACTTAAACCTTGCTTGTCCCCAAGCAAGAAAAGAATCATGCAATTTAAGATTGACAACCCAAGGAAAGAAGGATAGCAACTCAATTATTCATGGTTAGCTAGTTTTCTATGCATGCTACAATCACAAAAGAAATGTAAATGATTGATGCTTCTATCTAGCTCAATTTATGAAATCTTTTTCTTATATTTCTTCCTTGAAACAAGCTTTTGATTTTCTTATTAGATTCTCCTTTTGGGTGCTTTGCCCCATGAGTTAATAACAAAACTACGACTCTAAATGCTTTGTTTTCAAGTATTACCACTTGATACATAAGCACCACAAGCATTTAATTAGAGGACTTCATTAAGCTCATTTGTTTCTTTTCTTAACTCTCTAATCATTGATGCTCATAGCCTTGAGCTTTGAGGGAGTGCTTTTGCACTTGAGCCTAGCCTTGACTTCTAAGTGTTTTGTTTTCAAGCATTTGGCTTGATACATAAACACCACAAGTACTTAACAAATAAATTGCCATTGGTACTCAAAGCCTTCAGCTTTCTCATTCTTTCCCTTTTTCTTTTCTTGGTTTAATTGTATTTGCTTGTTCAAGGTTTTCATGATTTTCAAAAGATTTCACAAATTGTCCTAGAAGAAAACTTCAATTAAATAAAATCTAATGCAATTGAGAAACAATTAACCATACTAGCTTTCCAATACTTGTATGCACATGCTAATTTCGTCTTTAATGCCTTGTTTGTTTATGATCATGATGCTTTATTGCTTTTGAACTCACAAAACTCAAGTTGGTAGTCATAATGCCACGGCAACATGTTACAAATCAAGATTCAAGCTATGCTTTATTCATACACACATGTAAACAGAGAAGATGAAGACAATCATGCAATTTGAATGCTGGAAACAAATGAGAAGAAAAGGAACTCTACAACCTTGTAGTTCATCTTCATTATTGTTGTCCTTTTCCTTCTATTCTTCCTTCTTCCCATACCAATACTCAGAATGCTTGCTCATCCTCAAGCAACAATTAGAACAATGGCTATGGGGCTAAGATGGATCATGAATGTCTTACATAATGAAATGTTAGTAGTACATGTGTTCTAAGCAAGCAAAATTAAAGATAATAATCAAGGCACAAGAGACAGAGATATTGTGATTACAAACTTAAGAAGGTGAGCACAATACATTGCATAAAATATAAGTGGCACACCAAACTTAGTGTGACACTTTCACTTGGAATTGATGCAAGTATCTTGTAAATATTGGAACTAAATTTTGTTGCATAGCAACACCAAACTTAGAACGTAACCACATGTCAATTTATTTGAAATAAAATTAAACGAAAGGAACTGTTATATGTTAAATACAATCACCAAGCTAAGAATCTGTCATGAATAAAGCTCTCTTGGTATTGTATTAACAAACACAGTAAATAAAAGAAAGCATTTAAAACAAGAAAATGAATAAAAACAAAGAGAAAACTAAAATTGTCTAACTAAAAGAAAGATAACAGTGCAAAGAACATTATGATTATGCAAACAAGTGGTGTTGCTGAATGATTTGCATAGAAAAATAAGTGGCACACCAAACTTAGAATCTTGTTGTGTCACTTTCATTTTTTTGATTTGATGCAATCATCCAAAAAGATTGAAAACAATTTGTTGCAAGGCAACACCAAACTTAGAATGTAACCATATGCTAATTTATTGAATTTAAACAAAGCAAAAAAAAAGAAAACAAAGCAGAGAAGAAATGTTACCTATGGTTGGGTTACCTCCCAACAAGTGCTCTTTTAGTGTCATTAGCTTGACATGTTATTCTTCACTTTCTTCCTCTTCTGCCAGTTTGTTAAGAGGAATGACCTCAAAGGAGGGAAAGATTCAGCTAGTGTCCCTTGTCTTGGCCTTTCCTCAGTAAGCTTCCTTTTGCAAATGGCTTGATTGATCTTGCTTGCTGGATTAGGGACGGAATTGGTGTTCTTGCTAGTTGCCTTGACTTCTTTGGATTCAAGACTAGGTTGCTGTGTGATTATTGGAGTTTTGTATTCATCCAGAGCCTTTTGAATTGGTGGTTCCATGAGCTTTTCCTCTATGTACTTCTCTGCTTCACTTGAGTTTGGAATTCTTTGGTTGTCTTTCTCACTTTCTTGCTCCTCTACTTCCTCTTTTACACTCAACATTTGTTTTAATAGCTCTTTCATGGAGGAGGTTTGTTGATCTTCCCAAAATTTCTTCATCTCCTCTTCATATCTTTTAATCTCAGATTCAATTGTTGAGACTTTTTGGTCAAGGGGGGTTTGTGAGAGTTGTGAGTCTTCATGTTCCTTTGTCATCTCAAGTGCAGTTTCATTTTCAACCACATCATTCTTCATTGAAAGTTCACTTGATGCAGTAGCCTCCTCATCTTGCTTTTCCACTTTATCCTTCACATCCATCAATTGGTCTTCATCCTTACTGTTTGTTGGTTTTAAGTTCCCCTTTGTTTGTTCTAAGGGCCCATTCATCTTCTTGAAGACGATTTCTTTCCAGGATGGGGATTTTGTGTATTTTTCCACGAGTTTTCTGTGTATTTCAATGGCTTGAAGGTAATCCTCATCTGTTGGTTCAAAAGATGAAGGTTGCGAATAATTTTGGTGACATGGATGTATTGTGGTGAAGTTGTGTTGAGGGGTGTGGAATAAGTTGTGTGATTGATGGGATGACTTGTATGGATTTTGGAGGAAACTTTGTGTTGAGGCATAATCAAGTGATGAAGATCTTTCAAATGAGAAACTGGGACGTGAGGGTGGATGCTCTTTCATTCCTTGGTGATACTCCCAGCCACCATTAGAATAATGACTTGCATTATTTTGTGGTGGAGGAAAATATCCCATATGATTCTCTTGCTCATCTTGTGTCTCTGAAGCAAATATCCATGGATTGGAGTGCTTAGAATTTGTATTTTCTTGGTGATATTCCCATCCACCATTAGAGATTGGTGATAGTGGGTAATATCCCATAAAATTTGTTTGATCATAAGATGAGTTGAACTCCATTTGAATTTTGGAAAACACAACACCAAGGAAAATTGAAATTGCTCATATCAGAGATGAGAATTTCTTAGTGAGGCAAAAACTCAAACACCTTGGTTTTAATCTAAAACAGAAAACAAAAATAAAGAAAATACTTGATCTAGACTTCTCACCCACTTAATCATTGTTGATCTAAATCAATCCCCGGCAACGGCGCCAAAAACTTGATGGGAAAATTTGGAAAAAACGAATTCCAAACACACAAATCTCACCGGCAAGTGTACCGGGTCGCATCAAGTAATAAAACTCATGGGAGTGAGGTCGATCCCACAGGGATTGAAGGATTGAGCAATTTTTGTTTAGTGGTTGATTTAGTCAAGCGAATCAAGATTTGGTTGAGTGATTTGTAATTAACTGAAATTTAAATTGCATGAAAATTAAAAGGAGAGGGATAATTGCAGTAAAGTAAAGAGAACAGAAAATAAAAGTGCTGAATCTTAAAGAACAAGAAATTAAATGGCAGAAACTTAGAACGCAAGAAATGTAAATTGCAGAATCTTAAAATGCAAGAAATGTAAATTGCTTGAATTATAAAAGGAGTTGGGAATTGGGATTGCAGAAATTAAACACAGAAAAGTAAATTGCAACAAGCAGGGAAGTAAAAGATGAATTTAATTGCAGTAGATCTCAAACAGAAAATGTAAATTGCTTGAAGAAGCGTTCAACAGAGAAATCAAAAGGAAATTTCAGATCTCAGGACCCAAGAGACTAGATAACCAAGTCTAGATCTCAATGCCTTCCTAGATCCAAATTCAGAATTCAATTGCAAGAAAAGTAAAGATCAAGCAGTAGAAGAAACACAACCAAATTCAATTTCCAACAGTTGCAGTAAAGTGAGACAGAGAGATCTCAAGGTGAGATTGAGACAGAATTTCCTCAATTCTTCAACCCAAGATTCAAGACAAGGAAAATGAAAAATGAAAACAAGAAAACTAAGAGGAAGAGAATTCAATTCTCCTTCCCCAAGACTCAGAATCCCAAATTAACTCCTAACCAAAAGCTCTCCCAAAATCACTTAGTAAAAACTAAAATGGAAAAGCTCCCTTTAAAACTTAAATTCTAAGCTATTTATACTAAACAGATGACTAGTAAGGGTAAAGTAGTCTATTTATTGCTAAAATCTACTTTTGAAGCCCACTTGTTGAGTGTTTGGGTTGAGCTTTAATGAGGTCCACGTGCTATGAGGCTCTTTGGGCGTCGAATGCCAGCTAAGGGGTCCTCTTTGGGCCTTTGGACGCTGGGCTCTGCTCTTTGGGCGCTGGACACCTGGAAGGGGGCAGGAAGCTAGCGTTTGAACGCCAGTTTTGGGCCTTCTAATCCAAAGCAAACAACGGATAATTATATATTCCTGGAAAGCTCTAGAAGTCAGCTTTCCATAGCCGCTAAGAGCGCTCTATTTGGACATCTGTAGCTCTAGAAAAGCTCTTCTGAATGCAGGCAGGTCAGATCTAGACAGCATCTGCAGTGCTTTCTCTGTCTTTGAGTCAGACTTCTACTCCAGCTCCTCAATTTTAGCCAGAAAATACCTGAAATTGCCCAAAAACACAAAAAATCATAATAGAATCTAAAAAATGTGAATTTAACACTAAAAACTATAAAAACTTAATAAAAACTAAATAAAATACACTAAAAACTATGTGAAAGTGATGTCAAAAAGCATATAAAATATCCGCTCATTCACAATATTCACATATATACAATAGCCAATAACATAACACCATTGCAATTCCCTTGCAACGGCGCCAAAAATTTGATAGAAAGAATTATTGACGGTTAAGAATTTCGTCTCGGTTAGAGAAAATAACTTCGTTGCAAGTACAGCTCCAAACTAACAAATAATTTTCAATCAAATTTTAATTGTTTTTGGTTGTCACATGTACAAACCCCAATGAAAATAAACCAAAGTATTTAAATCTCGGGTCGTCTCACAAGGAATTACAATGAAGTGATCAATTATTGGCTTTGAAGAAACAAAGGGGTTTAATTTGGAAATTGGCAAGAAAAGTAAATAACAAGAAAGTAAATGACAATTAACTAATAAAAGGAAATGGAAAGAACTCTTGGCTAAGACATGGGAATTAAAATCATCATCCTTATCTACGAACCATATATTGACAATTATGAGGGACCGACCCATTAAGTCTACTTCTATGCTTCAAGTATGTACAATATCTATCTCAACACTTGAAGTACGTCAAATAGGTTTGATCAACATCAACCCATAAGTCCTAACCTACCTACCAATTAGCTTAGTAGTGGGTTAGCGTCAATGGGTATCAAATTGACCACAAAGGGTTCTCAAATCACCAATTCAATGAGACCCAATGACTCAAGGTCACTCAATTCCCTTAGCCTAGGCCAAGAGCAAAGAAAACTACTCAATAACTAGAGAAAACATTTTAACAAACACCTAGAGTGCAATAAAAGTAAACATCACAAAATGCAAGAATTAATAGAACCCATAACTAACATAAGCAAGAAATCAACAATGGCAAATAAGATAAACATAAAAAAGGCATGGAAACATAAAATTGCATTGAAATAAAATAGAAATCCAACAAGGGTTCATAAACATAAAAGAGAGCAAAATAAGAGAAATGACAAGTAAAACTAGAAGACTAAAGATGTAACAACAAGAAATTGAAAAGGAAAACTAAATCAACACAAGAATTAAAAGTTGGATCTAAGAGAATTTGACCTAAACAACCCTAAATTCTAGAGAGAAGGGAGAGCTTTTCTCTCTAGAATTCTACTTATGACATGATGAAAACTACACTATGATTGCTCTCCCCCTCATTCCCCTTGCCATCCTTGGGTTCAAAAGAATCAGAAATGAGTTGGATTTGGGCCTCCTTGAGCTCAGAAATCGCCCTCAGCATTTTGCCTATAAGTGAGTCATATGACCAACATCACGCGTGCGCATGGATGACGCGTGCGCATCGCTGGCAAATCTCCTTCTCACACGTACGCACGGGTGACGTGTGTGCGTGGCCTTTAGTTCAGCAAATCCTCATTTCCTCATGAATTCTCTAATTTTGCGTGCTTTTTCTTCATTCCTTCAACCCAATCTTTGCCTCCTAATCCTGAAATCACTTAACAAATATATCAAGGCATCGAATTGAATTAAAGTGAATTAAATTTATCAATTTTTGGGCCTAAAAAGCATGTTTTTACTCTTAAGCACAAATTAGGAGAAATTCTCAAAACCATGCATTTTATTGAATAAATGTGAGAAAAGATGATAAAATCCCCTAAATTAAACACGAGATAAACGACAAAATTGGGGTTTATCAGTAACATCAATAAATCTGTTTGATCTTGCATCAGACATGGAGATAGAATGATCGTGCAGGCGAATGGAAAAGGTACAATCACCATCCATACCAAGATAGGAACTAAGAATATTAGTTTTGGCCAAATGATGCAAAAAGGATACGCATTACAATTTGAATAAAACTTATGCACCATAAGTGAAAGAAAAACTAAAGGACTTTTAGCAATTGTCAAAATGAAAAATAGGAGCTTTCCACTCAAATGGAGCTATATCATAGAAATTGTATTAAAGGCATAAGAAGATAATTCATGGCTGTGGCATCGAAGATTTGGCCATTTTCACTTTTATGGATTAAAGCTACTACATCAAAAGCAACTAATGAGATATCTATCAAGAATCAGACAAATTAATCAACCTTGCGAAGGATGCTTACTTGGCAAGCAACATTGTCAACCATTTTCTTCTGGAAGAGCTTGGTGTAACACCTTCACTATCAGAATGTCACGCTTCCGGCTGCGCCACTCTGATAGCAAGAAGTTTTATGACTACTTCATACATTTAATAATAAAATAGGAGCCTTTGTCTCGAAACTGTATCATTATTTTCTTTGAAAAACTAGAAAAATACTTTATCTTGAAAACAAACAAGCATATACAAAACTTTTTACACAAGTAGCTTATGAATATAATAAACATATAAAACATACAATTCATATCCCTCTTACAAAATACAATATTAATGGTGAGGGAAAAATAAATAACAACTAAAACAACAACATCGAATAAACACAACGCAATAAAACTCTTTATAAGTCTCTTCATCTATCTCCAGAAAAGATAAAGCTATAGGGGGTTGATGAGTCCATATTTGATGAGATATTTTGGCTTGATTTGGATGGATTTCATCACATAAACTCACACTTAATCACTAAAATAGCATACTTTTGTGTTTTATCCCTAAATTGATCATAAACATGAAAACATGCATTTTTGTGCTTAAATTAAGCAATTTAATCCCACTTTTATTCCATTCGATGCCGTGATAAGTTTTTGTGAGTGATTTTAGGTCATTTAGGCGAGGATGGGTTGGTAGAAGTGGAAGAAAGCATGTACAAAGGAAGAACACATGAAGAAAATAAAGGAGAATTACACAGCCATGTGTGCGTATGCACAACACCCGGTGCGTACGCACAAGAAGGAAATTATCATGCGTGCGTATGCACAACCCTCCGTGCATACACACAAGTAAACATTCAGCGAAGTGTGCGTATGCACAGGTCCCTGCACGTGAATTCATTAATGAAACACATGATCTGCGATTTTGGGGTCCTTTGGCCCAATTTTGGAAGGCTTGATGCTGAATGGGAAGTGCTATATCAAGGGGAATTGAAGCCATACGAAGGCATTAGGACTTAGAACTTTATTTTCACAATTTTCCATAGTTTAAGGAGTAGGAGTAGTGTAGGGTAGTTTTCTTCATTTCTCCCCTAGGGTTTTATTTCCATCTCCATTGTAGCATTTTATAGCAAGCTTTGATTTTGGATTTTGCTCATCTTTTGTAAATTCTCTTTAATTTCCTCTTTAATTCCACTACTTTTGCTTTTATTTTCTTATGGTTCAAGATACTTTGTTTATATATGCAATTTTGGTTTCTTGAAGTTTTGATTGATGAATTTAATGTTTTATGCTTTATATATGCTTTTTTGATTGTCTATTGTTCATATTGTGAATAGTTTAGTTATAGTTTTTATTTTCTTTTGCAAATTCTCATATTTTGGTTTTGTGCCTACCAAGTGGTAATTCTTGGGTAGTTAGTTGACTCTTCTTTCCATTGACGCTAGCTTTTTACCAATTAATTTGGTAAGTTAGCTAAGACTTATGGATTAAGGTCAATTATGCTTGCTTGACTTACTCCTCGATGCTAGGGGTTAACTAGGCGAGATTGACTCATCATAATTATCATAGTTGTGGTTATGGCGATGATAGGATTCCTTGGATCCTTATTCCCAAGTCAAGGCTCATTATGTATTTATAGCATTTTCACTGGGTTTAACTTTATCTTCTCTTTACTTACATTAATTTCAATTTTGATCATTTCTTAGTTCTTTTATTTCTTAGTTCCTTTAATCTTTTATTCTTTAATTTCAAAAACCCTTTTCCTCACAACCGAAAGCGTAACACATCGATTGCATCCCGAGGGAGAACGACTCGAGGTTTCATTACTCTCGGTTTACGTTTTGTAATTTGAAACTTAAACTTTGATTTGAGCATTACTTGTTGGCTTGGAACTATACTTGCAACGGAAATATTTTGTGAAAATTCTAAGCTGACGGTTTCTCTCTTTCAGGGGTTGAGAACCTAACCACATGGTTTCACCACGAATTTTTGGAATTGTCATAGGAAGATATTTAAGAAGAGAAAATTGTTTTTAAGTACAATGATCATCGCTTGTCTTATGAATCTTTTGAAAACCAACGGTTTAACATCCAAAAAAAAGAATCTAAAATCTTTTCAAAAGAAAATTAGTTAATTATTCAAGATCTAGAACCTTTCTTTTCTTATAAGAAGATCTTAGAAGTTTTCTAGACTGTATGAGACCAACCTGTCCTAAGTATAGGTTCATTAAGTCTATGCTGAAACCAGCTTGATTTTTCATACTTAACTAAACCTCAATTAGAAACCAATCACGCAATCAACCAACACTATCATCAACTCAGCACCAAAACTCAATCTTAAAGATACCATACCAAAACAAACACAGGCAAAATAGACAAGGAAAATACAGGTATAGATAGTAGTTACAGCAAGTAGCTTAGATAGTAGTTAATGACAATTATGCAGTTAGGCAAACCAAAACAAATTCAAACCCAAACAAAGCATGCAAATGCATATGATGCATGTCTACCCTATGGCTAATGAGCTCATTTGTCGGTTATATAGCCAAACCTGACATGTTCGGTAGCTAACCTGGATACTATCTCTCTATTGTGCATTAATATCATTAGAGGGAATACGTGCCCTGTCACCGTTAGAGGAATTATGTGCCCTGTCACCATTAGAGGGAATAGGTACCATGTCACCCTTACAACCAGAGAGAGAAAACACATACATACTTGTGATCAATCATCCTAAACCATGTCTCGTTTATCATGTTCATTTAATTTCATAATCAGACTCAATTTTCACTATTCTTCTTCCTTGTCTCTTTCTCGGAGCAAGTGGACAACGCCACCGCCTCTTACCCGGGGTCTCCACTCTTAATCGAATTCAATTTCATTTTCAAATCCATTCTCACTACCATTTAATTATTCAAAAATCATACTTTAAAGTCAATCTTCATTCTCACACTCATTCTCATCATACCTCTCATGACTTCCTTCAATAATTCAGGTTCAAAATAAAATTCATTCTTTTCAAAATAAATCAAACTTAAAACATAACCCTTTTCTTAATAACTCCAAAAATTAAATTATAAAATTCTTAAGAATCTAAATCTTTCTAAATAACCACTTCAAACGAAACTTTTTAATTTTTATAGAAATTTCGGTAGTATCCTCTCTAAAATTTGGACTTTTGCCACCTTTCAAGGGTCCCAACCTAACCATTTTCAAATCTCAATCATTTCCAAAATCTAACTAATTCTAATATCAAATCATTTTCAATATCGAACCAATTCCAATGATAAATCTCTTTTCAAAATCAATCCAACTCCAATATTAAATCATTTATAAAATTAAACCGCTTCCAAAATCAAATCATCATATTTCAAATTATTTCCAATGCCAATTCACTTTTCTTATCAAATTAACTCCAAAACCAAGAAAAATCACTTTTTTATAACATTCAACCAAATAAATTTTCAAATGAATTTTTTTTCAACAACCGTAGACCACTAAGCAATCAGTAATTCAATCCAGAAAACAATCGTACCCATAAGATAAACATAATCACAAAACTATGTCTTTCATGTTTATATCTATTTATAACAATTCAGTAATATAAAATAAATTCTAAGAAAAACCCCTACCTTATTCGCGACTCAACTACGTGACAAACTTTGTTTCTATTCTTATCTCAGAACAACGGCATCAATATCGACCATCCCCGCAATAGCTACAACCTCTAAACACATCACACAAGAATCGTAGCTCAACCCTAAAAAATTAACATCGTATAAAACTCAATAATCTGTAATAGAATAGTGACAAAGAGGGGTTTTCAGAACGGAAACGCTTACCGCAAATAAGAAGAAACGACTAAACCAAGTAGTGGCAATCCCGGTGGTGGATCTGGCGGCCATAGCAACTACCATGGCAACTAGAGGTGCGACAACCACTACGGCAGTGGCTTAGAGCAAGCTCCATTGCATTTTGTTTCATTTCTTCAACTCAGTACGATGACGACGAAGACAACAGCCCAAGGCACTGCGGCCACAACTTGACTCAACGACGGCGCGGGTAATGACAGTGCTGGTACCAACAGAGCACGATGGCTCTTCCTTTCCTCGCATCGTCAGCGGTAGTAGCAACCTCTCCTTGGCACGTCCCTGACTTACGCGTCCTCCCCTTCCATCAATCGGCGATAGTAACGTAGGTGATGTGTGAAAAATGATCCAACACAAAACTCACCGGCAAGTGTACCGGGTCGCATCAAGTAATAATAACTCACATGAGTGAGGTCGATCCCACATGGATTGAAGGATTGAGCAATTTTAGTTTAGTGGTTGATTAAGTCAAGCGAATCAAGTAGTGGTTGAGTGGTTTGCAATTGGCAGAAACTAAATTGCATAAATTGTAAAGGGAGAGGGAGGAATTGCAGTAAATTAAAGAGAACAAGAAGTAAAAGTGCTGAATCTTAAGGTGCAAGTAATGTAAATTGCAGAAACTTAGATTACAAGAAATATAAATGACTGAATCTTAAAGTGCAAGAAATGTAAATTGATTGAATTATAAAAGGGATTGGGAGCTTGGATTGCAGAACTTAAACAAGTAGAAGCAGATTGCAACAAACAGAAGAATTAGAGATGAATTGAATTGCAATAGATTTCAAACAGAAAAGTAAAAATGCTTGAGGAACGAAAACAGAAAAACTGATGCTTAATTTGCAGCAATAAAAAGGATGTTGAAGATCTCAGGAGTGGAAGAGACTAGAAAACAAGTCTAGATCTCAAATCCTTCCTTGATCTAACAAGAGCAAGTGCAAAAGAGAATGAAAAGTAAATTGCAGAAGGAATAGAAGATGAAGCAGTAAACAGAATTGAAATTTAAGTTCTAGAATTATGCAGAAAGTAAACAAGATCAAGGTGAGATTGAAACAGATGTTCTTCAATTCTCTACCCAAGATCCAAGACAAGAAGTAAAGAGTGCTCAAGCAAGAATAAGGAAGAAGAGAGATCAATTCTCCTCCCCAATTCTCTAAGATCCAAATTCAAAGTAAAAGCTAAAAATTACAAAAAATGGAAATCAAAAGAAAGCCAAAAGTGAAAGTAAAAAAATGCTAGATGTCAAAAGTCCTTTCCTAAATCAAACTAACACCTATTTATACACTTCCTAATTTGGATCTAAGAATTTGGGTGGGCTTTAAAATTTGGTGAAGAAATGAATTAAATTGAATTTTTAGTGAATTTTGGCCCAAATGCACCTTCCAGGGGAAAGCTCAGTTCAAATACCAAACTGAGCCCCCAAATGTTGCTGTCCGTGTCCAATTTAGTGCACCCAGCCTCTTGGTCATGTTGCATGACACTAGAGCTCAGTTGGAATTTTGATCTGAGCTCTAGTCTTGGCCGTGTCCCATTGTGGCGCCTTGCTTGGGACCTCAATCTCCCAAGTTCGAATCCTGGTGGAGGAAAGTGGAGGCTATTTTTCTTGGAAGAGTTGGAGAGTAAGGAGTGCTTGTACAAGGAAGCTCCAGGTTCGAGCCTTGTTGAGTGAAATGTTGTACCCATTTTTATTTCAAGGAGTAGCGCTCCTTCCTTGCAAGTGAGAGGCTCCCACTTCGATTCCCACTGAATGCAATTTGTGGAGCCACTTTTCCTTATGCCTAGCAATATAATGTAGTGCTCAGTTAAGTAAAGCAATTGAGCGCCCTTGCCTCCTTGTTGTAGGGCCTTCTTGTCATCCCTCAGGTGCAAAGTTCAAGTCTTGGTAAATGCTTTTTGGCTAATTTCCCTTGCAAGCTAGGTAGCGTGAGGTTCCGTGTTCGAACCTTGGGGAAGGCTTTTTGGCCCATTTTTCCTTGTTTTCCTTGCAAGGAGCGTTCCTTGCTTCCCTTGGGCCATGAGTTTGAAACTTGGTGGCTTCATTCCTTGGAATTTTGCTTTGAATTTATTCTTGAAAGAGCCCGATAAAGCTCACTTATTGAACTGAGCTTTATGTCCTTGCCTTGCTTTCTTTGATGCTCAGTTCACTAAGTTAATTGAGCTTTGTGCCTTGCTTCCTCTTTTTGCTCCTTGTGAAAGTATCACTAAATTCACAAAGTTTAAAAGTCATTCATAATTCAATTAATTTTGGCTTAAACCTCATGATTTTGTATAAATTAAAGGGTGGTTGGTTGATTTAACAAACTATGCAATTCTACTCCAAATTACTTACTTACAATGCAAAAAAGTGCATAAAACCTAATGAAAACAAAGAAAAAGACTAGTAAAACTAGGCTACGATGACTTGTCATCACAACACCAAACTTAAAACTTGCTTGTCCCCAAGCAAGCATTAAACATAAGAGAAGATAGAATGAAATAGAGAGGTATACATGTCCTTATTAAGCAAATAGTTGAACTTGGTTCATGGGATTTCATGCAGATCAATAGTAGCTCATTTATTACTTGCTGTTAAACAGATAATGTTTCTTCAAAGATTCACTAAGGTTGCTGCTACAATGCCTTACTTTTTGCTTACTTCCCTTGTTAGCTTTTTCCTTCTTTCTTTTGCATTAGAGAGCTTATTACTTATTGAAGGCTTGGTGGCAAATGTTGCAGTGGCCTTTGGCTAATTTCACTCAACATTCATTCACCACAGACACATGGCTTACCTTTTTCTTCCTAGGATCATTGATGCCCAGCATCTCTTTGGATAACTAAGTGGTTTGTAGCTAAGCTGCTCTTTATTGTGGACTTTCAGTTGGCAATCCCAAATCAGTTGATCTAAGTGGCCAAGTTTTGAAATACTCCTTAGAACTTACTTGTCCAAGCATATCTTAGTACAAAAATACCACAGGCATGTGTCCTAGGGTCCAAGCTATTGGTGTCTAACCTTATTGTTTATTTCTTTGCCACTTTTTTTTTTGGCTTTTCTCTTTCTTTTCTTTCTGCTTTGATTCATTTTCAAGGGATTTTCAATAATACAAGGCTTTATAGCAGCAAACTAGCTTAGGCTTCAAAGAACATGTCATTATGCAACATTTATTTTGTGAGCTAACAATTGAATCAAACATATACCACCACTAACTTTCATTCTAACTTTTGCAACATTGAACAATTACTTTTCTAAATCAAACATCTCTCTTTTATTCAAACAGCAAGGGAACAAAACAAAATTCAAGCTAAGTAATGGACAACAAGCATTATGCAGATCAGCATTCTTGACAAACAATTCCACTTGCAACCAAATAAACACTTTAGTAAGACATACAAGAATTCCCAATTTAAAGTACTTCTTCAACAACAAAGATTAAGTGTAGACACAACCTTTCAGGTTGCCGCTTTTCATTCTTCCTTCTGTTGTATACCTTTTGAGTCATAATGCAAATTGTCTACAAATGTTGGCTAGTTTCCTGCATAATTCTCAAAAGTTGCTTGCTTCTCAAGCCCTTAAGTGAATGATTAGTATGCATGAATTGAGTGTGTCTTTTGGATTTATTTTGGTGTGGGAACACCAAACTTAATTCCTTGCCACTGCCTCTGATGCAACAAGTTAACCAATTATGAATTCTCTTGGTCTTGCTAAAGGTTATGGAGCTAAAAATTAGAAAGCAACTAAATGGTTATGTGATTTATCTGATTGGTTGGATCTAGCATTATGCAGGAAGTGAGAGTGTGCTTTTTAGATAAAATGTTGGTGGAACACCAAACTTAGAATCCTTCATTCTCCCTTAAATTATTTTGGTGTGCAACACCAAACTTAGATCCTTGCAATACAGACAAAACTACTCAACCTTTTTATTGAAAAAGCTATGAAAAGAAAACTACCTCAGGTTGGGTTGCCTCCCAACAAGCGCTTCTTTATTGTCACTAGCTTGACATCTTGTTCTTTGATCATGGAGGCTGAAAAGCATAGTGCCTTAGCTTTTCTCCTCTTACTGTGAACTTCCTTCCGGTCTCCTCTTTGATGATTTCTAGGTGTTCAAGTGAAAGGATCCGGTTCACAGTATAGTACTCAGATAATTGTGGACACACCTTCATTGGTTGGGTGTTCAACATCACTTTATCCCCTGGTGAGAAGCCTTCAGTGGGGATTTTCTTGTTTCTCCACCCTTTTGGCATCTTCTTCTTCTCTTCTTTCTTAGGAGATGATTCATGCCTTGGTGGTTCTTTATCTGGAGTGTTGGGGTTCTCATCTGGGGGTTTTGGATCTAGTTCCTCCTTGATTTCTCTGGTCTGTTGCACCATCTCTACTTCTTTCAAGCATGGATTTAGAAGTCTTGGAGTTAACTTATTGAATGCCTCCATCAAGCTTTGATCCCTGGCCTTATCCTTCATACAATCTTCTTCTTGAGTGGGCTCATGCAGGGTTTTAAAACCATGGAATGCTAGGTGCTCATCATGCACTCTCAACAACAATTCCCCTTTTTTAACATCTATCAATGCTCTGCCCGTAGCTAGGAAAGGCCTCCCCAGGATGATGGGAGTGTTAGGGTCTTCCTCTATATCTAGGATGACAAAATCAGCTGGGAGAAGGAATTTTCCCACTTTTACTAGCACATTCTCTACAACTCCAAGTGCTTGTTGAATGGACTTGTCAGCCATTTGAAGAGCTATTCGAGTGGGTTTCAGTTCAAAAATTTGAAGCTTCCTCATAAGAGATAGAGGCATCAAGTTTATGCTTGCACCAAGGTCACATAATAATTTCTCAATAGTTATGTCTCCTATGGTACAAGGTATATAAAATCTTCCAGGATCATCCTTCTTCTCTGGTAGACCTCTTTGGAGAATAGCACTACACTCCATTGTCATTTCAATAATCTGTTCTTCCTTCAAGGGTCTTTTCTTTGTTAGCACTTCTTTCATAAATTTGGCATATAATGGCATCTGTTCAAGTGCTTCTAAGAAAGGAATATTAATACTGAGTGTCTTGAATATGTTCAGGAAATTTGAGTATTGTTTATCCTCATTTTCTTTTTTTAACCTCTGAGGGTATGGAAGTTTGGGACAAATGGCTTCACCCCTTCCTTCTTCTCTTGTAGTTGTGTTTCAAGGATGTCCTTGTCTCTCTTTGAGCTTTTTGCATTCTTAGTCTTTCTCTCCTCTTCACTTCTCTCTTCTGTCTCTTCTTGTGGAACTTGTCTGTTGTATTCTTCCTGATTGATGGCTTTCTTCTCACTTCCCACTATGATTGCTTTGCACTCCTCCCACTTTGTAGCTTTTCCTTTGTCCCTTGGGTGGTCTTGAGTGGCACTAGGGGATGCATTTGATTACTTTTCACCCATCTCTGCGATTCGTTTAGCCATTTGTTCCATATGCCTCTCAAGGTTTCTGATTGACGCTTCTTGGTTTTTGCTTGCCATCTCTTGATCTTTTCTTGATGCTTCTTGATTTTTCATGCGTTTCTCCATCATCATCTCCAGAATAGAGATTCTTTAAGAGTTTGGATTTGGTTGTGGTTGTGTAAAATGAGATGGTTGTTGCGGGAAATTGTTTGAACCATTTGCGAGGGTATTTTGTGGGTGGAATGTGGATGTGGACAAGTTATTCTGGTGGTTTTGTGAGTCGTTATGGGGTTGGTGATGTGTTTTGTGAATTTTTTAATTGGTTAGTATTATTGGATGAATGGTTATGGTTGTTTGTGTTGCTGAGGCTGCCAGAGTTGAAGTCTCTTTGTCTTAGATTCTGATGCTCACCTCACCTTGAAATAGAATGAGTCTTCCACGGTGTCTTGTGTACATCACCATGAAAATTGTGTTGAAATGAACTTGAAGTGTTATTCATGCATTGCACTTGCTCAGGGCTTTGTTGCTCATAATTGAATGTCCCAAAACTTTCTTCAAGTTGATTCCACCCATGTGAGGTTTGAGATTGGCCTTGTGTATTTACTGCAGAAATTTGCAGTCCATCAATTTTCTTGGCCATCTGCTCAAACTGTTGTTGAGTCTGCTGCTGCATTATCTTGTTTTGAACTAGGATGGTGTCCACTCCTTCCAATTCTAGCACTCCTTTCCTTTGTGATGGTTGGCGTTGTCTTTGATGAGCAAAGAAGTATTGATTGTTTGCCACCATATCAATGAGGTTCTGAGCTTCTTCAGCTGTCTTCATGAGTTGCATCGAGCCTCCTGCAGAATAGTCAAGTGCCTCTTGAGCTTTCATTGTCAGTCCTTCATAGAAATTTTGGAGTTTATCCCATTTATTAAACATCTCTGGTAGACACTTCCTGAGTAAAGCTTTGTATCTCTCCCATGCTTCATACAATGACTCTCCATCCATCTGAGTAAATGTTTGAACCTCTGTTTTGAGCCTGATGATCCTTTGAGGAGGATAAAACTTAGCTAAGAACTTGCTCACTAGATCCTCCCAATTGTTGATGCTTTCTCTTGGAAATGACTCCAACCATTGACTAGCTTTGTCCCTCAGGGAAAATGGAAACAACAACAATTTGTAACTGTCAGGATGCACACCGTTGGTCTTCACTGTGTTACATATTCTCAGGAAGGTGGATAGGTACTAGTTTGGATCTTCCAAGGGGCCTCCTCCATAAGAACAGTTGTTCTGCACCAAGGTGATGAGTTGGGGCTTCAATTCAAAGTTATTTGCATCAACATTTGGGGTAAGGATGCTACTCCCACAATGCCTTGGATTAGCAAGTGTATATGAAGCCAATACTCTCCTTTGGGGCTGACCATTGTCGTTGGCCACTCCCACTTGTGGATTTGTTGGATTTTCCTCCATTTCTTGGTTCTCTTCTCAACCTCCAAAGTGTTTCAGGATCAAAAGGTATGGATTCATCGCTTCTTCCTCCTGACATAAACACAGAACCACGAACAAAATTAAGCACTCTATTGCTAGAGTGATGTTAGTGTTAACTTAAGCAAAAATTCAAACAGTTAGTATGCTTAGTAAAAAGAAAAAGAAAAAGTGCTCAATCTAGACCACCACCTCACTTAATCATTGTCAACCTAATCAATCCCTGGCAATGGCACCAAAAACTTGATGTGTGAAAAACGATCCAACACAAAACTCACCGGCAAGTGTACCGACTCGCATCAAGTAATAATAACTCACATGAGTGAGGTCGATACCACAGGGATTGAAGGATTGAGCAGTTTTAGTTTAGTGGTTGATTTAGTCAAGCGAATCAAGTAGTGGTTGAGTGGTTTGCAAATGGAAGAAACTAAATTGCATAAATTGTAAAGAGAGAGGGAGGAATTGCAGTAAATTAAAGAGAACAAGAAGTAAAAGTGCTGAATCTTAAGGTGCAGGTAATGTAAATTGCAGAAACTTAGATTGCAAGAAATGTAAATGACTGAATCTTAAAGTGCAAGAAATATAAATTGATTGAATTATAAAAGGGATTGGGAGCTTGGATTGCAGAACTTAAACAAGTAGAAGCAGATTGCAACAAACAGAAGAACTAAAGATGAATTGAATTGCAATAGATTTTAAACAGAAAAGTAAAAATGCATGACGAACAAAAACAGAAAAACTGATGCTTAATTTGCAGCAATAAAAAGGATGTTGAAGATCTTAGGAGTGGAAGAGACTAGAAAACAAGTCTAGATCTCAAATCCTTCCTTGATCAAACAAGAGCAAGTGCAAAAGAGAATGAAAAGTAAATTGCAGAAGGAATAGAAGATGAAGCAGTAAACAGAATTGAAATTTAAGTTCTAGAATTATGCAGAAAGTAAACAAGATCAAGGTGAGATTGAAACAGAAGTTCTTCAATTCTCCACCCAAGAACCAAGACAAAAAGTAAAGAGTGCTCAAGCAATAATAAGGAAGAAGAGAGATCAATTCTCCTCCCCAATTCTCTAAGATCCAAATTCAAAGTAAAAGCTAAAAATTACAAAAAATGGAAATCAAAAGAAAGCCAAAAGTGAAAGTAAAAAAATGCTAGATGTCAAAAGTCCTTTCCTAAATCAAACTAACACCTATTTATACACTTCCTAATTTGGATCTAAGAATTTGGGTGGGCTTTAAAATTTGGTGAAGAAATGAATTAAATTGAATTTTTAGTGAATTTTGGCCCAAATGCACCTTCCAGGGGAAAGCTCAGTTCAAATACCACACTGAGCCCCCAAATGTTGCTGTCCGTGTCCAATTTAGTGCACCCAGCCTCTTGGTCATGTTGCATGACACTAGAGCTCAGTTGGAATTTTGATCTGAGCTCTAGTCTTGGCCGTGTCCCATTGTGGCGCCTTGCTTGGGACCTCAATCTCCCAAGTTCGAATCCTGGTGGAGGAAAGTGTAGGCTATTTTTCTTGGAAGAGTTGGAGAGTAAGGAGTGCTTGTATAAGGAAGCTCCAGGTTCGAGCCTTGTTGAGTGAAATGTTGTACCCATTTTTATTTCATGGAGTAGCGCTCCTTCCTTGCAAGTGAGAGGCTCCCACTTCGATTCCCACTGAATGCAATTTGTGGAGCCAATTTTCCTTATATATAGCAATATAATGTAGCGCTCAGTTAAGTAAAGCAACTGAGCGCCCTTGCCTCCTTGGAGTAGCACCTTCTTGTCATCCCTCATGCTTTTTGGCTAATTTCCCTTGCAAGCTAGGTAGCGTGATGTTCCGTGTTCGAACCTTGGGGAAGGCTTTTTGGCCCATTTTTCCTTGTTTTCCTTGCAATGAGCGTTCCTTGCTTCCCTTGGGCCATGAGTTCGAAACTTGGTGGCTTCATTCCTTGGAATTTTGCTTTGAATTTATTCTTGAAAGAGCCCGATAAAGCTCACTTATTGAACTGAGCTTTATGTCCTTGCCTTGCTTTCTTTGATGCTCAGTTCACTAAGTTAACTGAGCTTTATGCCTTGCTTCCTATTTTTGCTCCTTGTGAAGCTCGATTCACTCACCCAACTTTGCTTTCCTTCTTCCTCAATGTTGCTACGCTTTTTTTTTCTCTTGGGCACGCTTTTTGTTTCCTTTGGGCATATTCCTTAGGCCACGCTTTTCTTATTTTCTTCTTTCTTCACCTACAAGTAATTAAATCAACCAATCAAAGTATCACCAAATTCACAAAGTTTAAAAGTCATTCATAATTCAATTAATTTTGGCTTAAACCTCATGATTTTGTATAAATTAAAGGGTGATTGGTTGATTTAACAAACTACGCAATTCTACTCCAAATTACTTACTTACAATGCAAGAAAGTGCATAAAACCTAATAAAAACAAAGAAAAAGACTAGTAAAACTTGGCTAAGATTACTTGTCATCAGTAGGAAAGGTGATGACGCAGGTGGCGCGAGCGTTCTCTCTCTCCCCATGTCTCGACGGCTCCCTCTCTTCGCGGTTATGACTTTGACAGCAACTCAGCAGCGGTGACGGGTTCGATGGCGGTGAGGTGCAACGGAGGTGTGGCCACGACATCGGTCTCCCTCTCTTTCCTCTCCTCTTCTTCTTCGGGCACGTGTTTTTTGTGTATGTGTGTGTCTATGTGTGTGTGTTGGTGTTGCTATCCGTGTGAGGGGAAAAGGGAAATGAGAATTGGCATCAAGGTTTATGGAAATTATGGTTAGGGTTGTGTTTTGGGGATTTAGAGTTTTGATTTTAGAATTAGGGTTAGGTAGAGTATTAATTTAAAACTAAATTTAATCTAATATAATTGAAATATAATAAATTATCAACAAATATAATAAAATTATCAACAAATATAATAAATTATAAATATCTTACTATTTAATTTCGAAAAATCTGGGGTCTTACACTTGGCGAGCCAAGGAGATGCTTGAATTAGTTCACACTGACATTTATGGTCCAATGAAGTCTCCATCACTCAATAACAACAGGTACTTCATTGTCTTCTTTGATGATTATACTAGAATGATGTGGGTATATTTCCTACGTGAAAGATCAGAGGTTTTTGGCATCATCAAGAAGTTCAAGCAACATGTGGAGAAGAAAAATGGTCGTAGCATCAAGGTACTTCGTAGCAATAGAGAAACTGAATACACTTCCAAAGAATTTACTAAATTCTGTGAAGAAGAGGGTTTCATGTAAGAACCGAGGTTTTTACGTAAAGCCGCTTAAGTAGAGTAGAATAATTTAATTGTCCAGAATAGGTTTGAAAATATAAAAGTGTTTTTTTTTTAATATAAATGTGAGATTCGGTTTCGGTGGATTTTTCTGAGTAGGAAAAAGTTCTCCTCTAAAAACTTTTTGGTAAAAACACCTACCGATAGATTAGCCGACAGTACCGGCTTAAGTCTGTCCAGTACTGCATGTGAGAGAATAAAACAGTAGAAAACCTTAGAAGAGTTTTTAAAATAGCAAATCGGGCGCTTATTTTAAAGGTTTTGTCCCAAAGTAGGGCCAAACAAACCAAAAATACTACGCGGTTAGACCGGGCCCAAGTTGGGCTCAAGCCCAACATACATAAAGCCTTAAATGAGTCAAGAAAGCCCGTTTTAGAACATAGAGGGAGAGAGGGGCGCTGGTTTTGAGAGAAGAAAGGAAGAAAAAAAAACTCTCTTCATTTCCTACTGTTGGGTTGTTGAGTTTCCTTGGATTCTTGTTGTTTAGGTGTAAGTTAGCTTGGGTGAGTAGTGAGTCTAACCTCAACACCCATTGGATAAGGTAAGATATCACTAAATCTTTGTGTTTAGTTGAATTTCATAAATCCTAGCTTTGATTCTTGTAGTTTTGCATGATATAGAGTGTTCTTGGTGTTGTTTGGTGTTGGGTGAAAGCTTGAACGCTTGTGGTAAAGTGGTTTTATGTATGGAGGATAATTAGCCAAGGTATGGTTTCAATTTCCTTTATGTAATATATAATATTTCGTGAAACTTAGACTAACAGCCCCTAAGATAGGTTTGAAATATGTGATGGTATGATTAATTGTATATAAATGTTATGCTTGATGATGGTTTGGATGGAGGTTGAATGAGTTTGAATGTGATGATATATATCTTGGTAGATGATGATTATTGATGGGTATGATAACTATGATGAGTTATGATGGTGAATGTTGAGGTATGAAGATGGATGTTGATGATGATTTTTGGATTGTTGGTTATTATGGTTCATGTTGAAAATAAATGCGTGAGGAAGTTCGATAAATTGTATGGACTGATTGATGATAATGGAACTATTTGGATGAAAGATTTAATATATGTAACAATGATGATTGTTGGAAACTTTGAATAGTGGTATTGAGGAATTGTGATATGAATTTAAATTGAATTTAGAGTTGGATGAGGTGAGTGTTAAATGATTTAGATGATTGAATGCTTGATTGGGTTGAGTAATGTTTGGTATGAATTCTTAAGTGATTTTGGTATTGTTGGGGTTGTGAATAATTGGTTGTAAATTGAGAGACTTGGTAAAATTGAGTTTTTAAGATTTTTGTTAAAACCAATTTTTGGCCAACTTTGGCGATCATATCTTGAGCTATATTTTCTGAAATTGATTGAATTTTGTATCAAATTGAAGATACTTTAAAGAGCTTTAAAACAGTATAGATTTTGTGGAAATTAGAATTTTGTAGAAAACGATATGATTGTTGAAAGTTGGTGTAAAAATCTGAATTCTGTGATGCAGAAATTGTGAGTTCTGGTTTGTGTACGCATGCCCACTATTGTGCGCATGCTTCGAGCAGGGGCCATCTTTTCACTTGTGTATACCTACGCACGAACACCCTCTGATTTTCAAAAAACGTGCGAACGCACACTGTGGTGCACACGCACTCACAGGGATATGTCTTCTCCTGAGAACGTTTGCACACTCTGTGAAATTTGCAAGTTGTGCATACACACAACATCATGCGTACGCACAAATTAGGAAGTGCCTTTTGTTGAGGGCGTCCTCACGTATTCATGCCGCACACAAAATAGGAAATTTTACTTTGTGTGCGTACGCACACCTCTATACGTACGCACACGTTGAGAAAACTCTTCTGGGCGTGCGTACGCACAACCTTATGCGTACGCACACTGCCCTATTTTTCAACGAAAACCTTGTTTTTAACCATTTTACCTTCCCAACAAGCTTGCAAACTTCTGTAACACTTGTTTAAACTCTTTCTGCTAGTATTTAGACTTTAAATCAAGGATAACACAATAAGTGAATTAAAAGGGGGTATTTTTGGTTATGAGTTTAGAAAACGGAGGTTTAGGTTTCTAAAGTTGTGGGTGAGCGGGCGGAATACTATATTGGAGATGACTAAGAGGACTTGAGAGGTGATGATAGTTCATGGTAAATTTGAGAAAATGTTAAACTGATGATAGGTATGATGAGTTGAGGACTCAGGAAGGAATGATGAATTTATTGAATGTTGAGAGTGTTCCAGGCACTATATCCTTGGGTTAATTACGATAGTGTTGGTGCGCAGAAATCGTGACAGTTTCATTCCTTGGTAACGGCGCTAAAAACTCAATACGCATGTTCATGATCTTAGTTCTTTGTCACAACTTCGCACAACTAACCAGCAAGTGCACTGGGTCGTCCAAGTAATAAACCTTACGTGAGTAAGGGTCGATCCCACGGAGATTGTCGGCTTGAAGCAAGCTATGGTCACCTTGTAAATCTCAGTCAGGCGGATTCAATTAATTATGGAGATTTAGTAATTAAAAGCTAACTAAAATATAAAATAAAGATAGTGATACTTATGTAATTCATTGGTGAAAATTTCAGACAAGCATATAGAGATGCATTCGTTCCTCCTGATCCTCTGCTTTCCTATTGTCTTCATCTAATCATTCATACTCCTTTCTATGGCAAGCTATATGTTAGGCATCACCGTTGTCAATGGCTACATCCTGTCCTCTCAGTGAAAATGGTCCAATGCGCTGTCACTGCATGGCTAATCACCTGTCAATTCTCGATCATACTGGAATAGGATCTATTGATCCTTTTGCATCTGTCACTACGCCCAGCACTCGCGAGTTCGAAGCTCGTCGCAGCCATCCCTTCTCAAATCCTACTCGGAATACCATAGACAAGTTTTAGATTTTCCAGATCTCAAGAATGGCCGTCCATGGATTCTAACTTATACCACGAAGATTCTGATTAAGGAATCCCAGAGATACTCATTCAATCTAAGGTAGAACAGAAGTGGTTGTCAGGCACGCGTTCATAGTTTGGGAATACATAAGAATAAGGTCCAGACATGGCCGAATAGCCAGCCTCCCAAGGAGGGTTCAATCATCAAAACATGATCAAAAGATGATCCGAAGATGTAAATACAATAGTAAAAAGTCCTATTTATGCTAAACTAGTTACTAGGGTTTACAAAGATAAGTAAATGTTGCAGAAATCCACTTCTGTGACTCACTTGGTGTGTGCTTGGGCTGAGAACTGAGCTTTACACGTGTAGAGGCTTCTCTTGGAGTTGAACGCCAGCTTGTAATCTATTTCTGGCGTTTAACTCCACTTTGCAACCTGTTTCTGGCGTTTAACTCCAGAATGCAGTATGGAACTGGCGTTGAACGCCAATTTGCGTCATCTAAACTCGGGCAAAGTATGGACTATTATATATTGCTCGAAATCGCTGGATGTCTACTTTCCAACGCAATTGAGAGCGCACCATTTGGAGTTTTGTAGCTCCATAAAATCCACTTTGAGTGCAGGGAGGTCAGAATCCAACAGCATCTGCAGTCCTTCTTCAACCTCTGAATCTGATTTTTGCTCAAGTCCCTCAATTTCAGCCAAAAATTACCTGAAATCATAGAAAAACACACAAACTCATAGTAAAGTCCAGAAATGTGAATTTTATTTAAAAACTAATAAAAATATACAAAAAACTAACTAAATCATACTAAAAACTATGTTAAAACAATGCCAAAAAGCGTATAAATTATTCGCTCATCACAACACCAAACTTAAATTGTTGCTTGTCCCCAAGCAACTGAAAATCAAATAGGATAAAAAGAAGAGAATATACTACAAATTCCAAAATATCAATAAAACTTAGCTCCAATTAGATGAGCGGGACTTGTAGCTTTTTGCCTCTTGAATAGTTTTGGCATCTCACTTTATCCATTGAAGTTCAGAATGATTGGCATCTATAGGAACTCAGAGTTCAGATAGTGTTATTGATTCTCCTAGTTCAGTATGTTGATTCTTGAACACAGCTACTTTATGAGTCTTGGTCGCGGCCCTAAGCACTTTGTTTTCCAATATTACCACAGGATACATAAATGCCACAGACACATAACTGGGTGAACCTTTTCAGATTGTGACTCAGCTTTGCTAAAGTCCCCAATTAGAGGTGTCCAGGGTTCTTAAGCACACTCTTTTTTTGCTTTGGACCTTGACTTTCACTGCTCAGTCTCAAGTTTTCACTTGACCCCTTCACGCCACAAGCACATGGTTAGGGACAACTTGGTTCAGCTGCTTAGGCCAGGATTTTATTCCTTTAGGCCCTCCTATCCACTGATGCTCAAAGCCTTGGATCCTTTTTATTTACCCTTGCCTTTTGGTTTTAAGGGCTATTGGCTTTTTGCTCTTGCCTTTTGGTTTAAAGAGCTTTTGGCTTTTTCTGCTTGCTTTTTTCTTTTTTTTTCTTTTTTTTTCGCTATTTTTTTTTTCTGCAAGCTTTTGTATTCACTGCTTTTTCTTGCTTCAAGAATCATTTTTATGATTTTTCAGATTATCAAATAACATGTCTCCTTTTCATCATTCTTTCAAGAGCCAACATATTTAACATTCATAAACAACAACTTCAAAAGACATATGCACTGTTCAAGCATTCATTCAGAAAACAAAAAGTATTGTCACCACATCAAAATAATTAAACTAATTTCAAGGATGAATTCGAAACCCTATACTTCTTGTTCTTTTGTTTTTAAAACAGTTTTCATTTAAGAGAGGTGGAGTCATAGGACATTCATAGCTTTAAGACATAGACACTTAAACACTAATGATCATATAGTAAAGACACAAACATAATTAAACATGAAGCATGGGAATCAAAAACAGAAAATAAATAGACAAGGAGATTAAGGAATGAGTCCACCTTAGTGAGGGTGGAGTCTTCCTCTTCTTGAAGAACCAATGGTGCTTTTGAACTCCTCTATGTCTCTTCCTTGTCTTTGTTGCTCCTTGGTGGACGAAATTGTGATTACACTTTGATTATGTAAAATTCATTGCTCTTTCTTTCCCTGGCGATGGCACCAAAAACATGATGCCAATACCATGGTTCACAACTTCGCACAACTAACCAGCAAGTGCACTTGGTCATCCAAGTAATACCTTACGTGAGTAAGGGTCGAATCCCACGGAGATTATTGGTATAAAGCAAGCTATGGTCACCTTGTAAATCTCAGTCAGGCAGATATAAAATAGTAATGGGGTTTTCGAAATTAATTAATAAAATAAGGATAGAAATACTTATGTAACTTATTGGTGAGAATTTCAAATAAGCGTATGGAGATGCATTCGTTCCTCTAAACCTCTGCTTTCCTGCTGTCTTCATCCAATCAATCTTACTCCTTTCTATGGCTGGTTTTATGTAAGGATGTCACCGGTGCCAATGGCTACTTTCGATCTCTCTCGACAAATTGGTCCAAATGCTCTATCACAGCACGGCTAATCGTCTGGAGGCATCACCCTTGTCGTTGGTTGCATCCTATTCCTCTCTGTGAAAATGGTCCGATGCGCTGTTACTGCACGGCTAATCATCTTGGAGGTTCTCGATCGCACTGGAATAGGATTTACTATCCTTTTGCGTCTGTCACTACGCCCAGCACTCACGAGTTTTGAGTGCGTCATAGTCATTCAATCCCAGAGTCCTACTCGGAATACCACGGACAAGGTTTAGACTTTCTGGACTCTCATGAATGCCGCCATCAATCTAGCTTATACCACGAAGATTCTAATTAAGAGATCTAAGAGATACTCATTCAATCTAATGTAGAACGGACGTGGTTGTCAGGCACGCGTTCATAGGGAATGATGATGATTGTCACGTTCATCACATCCAGGTTGAAGAGCGAATGAATATCTTAGAAGCGGAACAAGTGAATTGAATAGAAAACAGTAGTACTTTGCATTAATCTTTGAGGAACAGCAGAGCTCCACACCTTAATCTATGGAGTGTAGAAACTCTACCGTTGAAAATACATAAGTGAATAGAGGGTAAGCATGGACGAATGGCCAGCCTCCCATGGAGGTCTAGAGATCTAAAAATGATCAAAAGATGGTTCTAAAGATCCAAAGATGTCTAATACAATAGTAAAAAGTCCTATTTATAATAAACTAGCCACTAGGGTTTACAGAAGTAAGTAATTGATGCATAAATCCACTTCCGGGGCCCACTTGGTGTGTGCTTGGGCTGAGTTTGAATGTTACACATGCAGAGGCTCTTTCTGGAGTTGAACGCCAGCTTTTGTGCCATTTTGGGCGTTGAACTCCACTTTGCAACTTGTTTCTGGCGCTGGACTCCAGAATTGGGCAGAGATCTGGCGTTGAACGCCAGTTTGCGTCCTCCAAACTTGGGCAAAGTATAGACTATTATACATTGCTGGAAAGCCCTGGATGTATACTTTCCAACGCAATTGGAAGAGCGCCATTTCAAGTTTTGTAGCTCCAGAAATTCCACTTTGAGTGCAGGGAGGTCAGAATCCAACAGCATCAGCAGTCCTTCTTCAACCTCTGAATCTGATTTTTGCTCAAGTCCCTCAATTTCAGCCAGAAAATACCTGAAATCACAGAAAAACACACAAACTCATAGTAAAGTCCAGAAATGTGAATTTAACATAAAAACTAATGAAAACATCCCTAAAAGTAACTAGATCCTACTAAAAACAAACTAAAAACAATGTCAAAAAGCGTATAAATTATCCGCTCATCACTCCTCCCTCATAGTTCTTTGATCTTCTCTAATTTCATGGAGGATGATGGAATACTCTTGGTGCTCCATCCTTAGTTGTCCCATGTTAGAGCTTAATTCTCCTAGGGAAGTGTTGATTTGCTCCCAATAGTTTTATTTGCTCCATCCTTTTCTTAGTGATGGGCTTGTCCTCTTCAATGAGGATGTCTCCCTCTATGTCAAGTCCAGCCGAATTGCAGAGGTGGCATATGAGGTGAGGAAAGGCTAACCTTGCCCAAGTGGAGGACTTGTCAGCCACCTTGTAAAGTTCTTGAGGTATAATCTCATGAACTTCCGCCTCCTCTCCAATCATGATACTATAGATCATGATGGACCGGTTACTAGTAGGAATGATTGAGCGTTGAATGAACTCTAGCCATCCCCTAGCCACTGGTTTGAGGTCATGCCTTCTTAATTGAACCGGCTTGCCTCTTGAGTCAATTTTCTATTGAGCTCCTTCTACACATATGTCCATGAGGACTTGGTCCAACCTTTGATCAAAGTTTACCCTTCTAGTGTAGGGGCGTGCGTTTTCTTCCATCATTGGCAAGTTGAATGCCAGCCTTACATTTTCCAGACTGAAATCTAAGTATTTCCCCCAAACCATGGTGAGCCAATGCTTTGGATTCGGGTTCACACTTTGATCATGGTTCCTAGTGATCCATGCGTTTGCATAGAACTCTTGAACCATTAGGATCCCGACTTGTTGAATGGGGTTGGTGAGAACTTCCCAACCTCTTCTTCGAATCTCATATCGGATCTCCGGATACTCATTCTTTTTGAGCTTGAAAGGAACCTTAGGGATCACTTTCTTCTTGGCCACAACTTCATAGAAGTGGTCTTGATGGACCTTTGAGATGAATCTCTCCATCTCCCATGACTCAGAGGTGGAAGCAATTGCCTTCCCTTTCCTCTTTCTAGAGGTTTCTCTGGCCTTAGGTGCCATATATGGTTATGGAAAAACAAAAAGCTATGTTTTTACCACACCAAACTTAAAATGTTTGCTCGTCCCCGAGCAAAAGAAGAAAGAAAGTAGTAGAAGAAGAAGAAGAATGGAGGAGATGGGGGAAGAAGATGTATTCGGCCAAGGAGAAGAAGAGAGGGTTGTGTTGGGTGAAAATGAAGAAGGAGTGAGGGGTTTATATAGGAGTGAGGGGGGGTGTAGGGTTCGGCCATTAGGGTTGGGTTTGGGAGGGAAATTAGTTTGAATTTTGAAGGTAGGTGGGGTTAATGGGGAAGAGAGGATGGATGTGAGTGGTGAAGAGGTGATGGGAAATAGTGATTGAGGTGATTGGTGAAGGGTATTTGGGGAAGAGAGTTATGAAAAGGTGTGAAGAGGAGAGAAGAGAAAGTGGGGATCCTGTGGGGTCCACAGATCAAGTAGGGTCAAGGACTTAACATCCCTGCTCCAATTAGGCGTGTAAAACGCCCTTACTGTGCAATCCTGGCGTTTAACGCCAGACTGCTGCTTGTTTCAAGCGTTAAACGCCCAAATGTAGCTTGTTTTTGGCATTTAACGCCAGGCAGATGCTTGCTTCTGGCGTTAAACGCCAGCTTGGTGCCTGTTTCTAGCGTTAAACGCCAGACAAATACTTGTTTCTGGCGTTTAAACGCCAGACTGCTCTCCTCCAGGGTGTGCTGTTTTCAATGCTGTTTTTCATTATATTTTTTATTTTTCAGTAGTTTTTGTGACTTCACATGATCATCAACCTAATAAAATATGAAATAACAAAAAGAAAATAAAATAGATATGATTAAATAACATTGTGTTGCCTCCCAACAAGTGCTTCTTTAATGTCAATAGCTTGACAGTGAGCTCTCATGGAGTCTGACAGATAATCAGAGCAAAGTTAGAACCTCCCAACACCAAACTTAGAGTTTGAATGTGGGGGTTCAACACGAAACTTAGTGTTTGGTTGTGGCCTCCCAACACCAAACTTAGAGTTTGACTGTGGGGGCTTTGGTTGACTCTGCAGTGAGAGAAGCTTTTCATGCTTCCGCTCCGTGGTTACAGAAGGAGATCCTTGAGTTTTAAACACAAGGTTGTCCTCATTCAGTTGAAGGACCAACTCTCCTTTGTCCACATCAATCATAGCTCTTGCTGTGGCTAGGAAGGGTCTTCCAAGGATGATGGATTCATCCTCTTCCTTCCCAGTATCTAGGATTATGAAATTAGCAGGGATGTAAAGGCCTTCAACCTTTACTAACACGTCCTCTACTTGTCTATAAGCCTGTTTTCTTGAGTTGTCTGCCATCTCTAATGAGATTCTGGCAGCTTGCACCTCAAAGATCCCAAGTTTCTCCATTGCAGAGAGTGGCATTAAGTTTATTCCTGACCCCAGGTCACACAGAGCCTTCTCAAAGGTCATGGTGCCTATGGTACAAGGTATTAAGAATTTGCCTGGATCCTATTTCTTTTGAGGTAATTTCTGCCTATCCAATGCATTTAGTTCATTGGTGAGCAAAGGAGGTTCATCTTCCAAAGTCTCATTACCAAAGAATTTGGCATTCAGCTTCATGATTCCACCAAGGTATTTAGCAACTTGCTCTTCAGTAATGTCTTCATCCTCTTCAGAGGAAGAATACTCATCAGAGCTCATGAAGGGCAGAAGGAGGTTTAATGGAATCACTATGGTCTCTAGATGAGCCTCAGATTCCTTTGGTTCCTCAAAGGGATACTTCTTATTGGTCACTGGACGTCCCAGGAGGTCTTCCTCAATAGGATTCACGTCCTTCTCCTCCTCTCTGGGTTCAGCCACACCAAGTAAGGTTATGGCATTGCACTCTCTTTTTGGATTCTCTTCTGTGTTGCATGGGAGAGTACTAGGAGGAGTTTCAGTGATTTTTTTACTCAGCTGGCCCACTTGTGCCTCCAAATTTTTAATGGAGGACCTTGTTTCATTCATGAAACTTACAGTGGCCTTAGATAGATCAGAGACTATATTTGCTAAGCTAGATGGATTCTGCTCAGAATTCTCTGTCTGTTGCTGAGTGGATGATGGAAAAGGCTTGCTATTGCTAAACATGTTTCTTCCACCATTATTAAAGCCTTGTTGAGGCTTTTGTTGATCCTTCCATGAGAAATTTGGATGATTTATCCATAAGGGATTATAGGTGTTTCCATAGGGTTCCCCCATGTAATTCACCTCTGCTATTGCAGGGTTCTCAAGATCATAAGCTTCTTCTTCAGAAGAGGCCTCTTTAGTACTGTTGGATGATTCCTTCAATCCATTCAGACTCTGAGAGATCATATTGACTTGCTAAGTCAATATTTTATTCTGAGCCAATATGGCATTCAGAGTATCAATTTCAAGGACTCCCTTCCTCTGAGGCATACCATTACTCACAAGATTCCTTTTAGAAGTGTACATGAACTGGTTATTTGCAACCATGTCAATGAGTTCTTGAGCTTCTGTAGGCGTTTTTGTTAGGTGAATGGATCCACTTGCAGAATGGTCCAATGACATCTTTGATAGTTCAGACAGACCATCATAGAATATATCCAGGATGGTCCATTCTGAAAGCATGTCTGAAGGACACTTTTTGGTCAGTTCCTTGTATCTCTCCCAAGCTTCATAGAGGGATTCACCTTCTTTTTGTCTGAAGGTTTGAACATCCACTCTAAGCTTGCTAAGCTTTTGAGGAGGAAAGAACTTGGCTAAGAAAGTCGTGACCAGCTTATCCCAAGAGTTTAGGCTATCTTTAGGTTGAGAGTCCAACCATATTCTAGCTTTGTCTCTTACAACAAATGGGAAAAGCATAAGCCTGTAGACCTCGGGATCAACCCCATTGGTCTTAACAGTATCACAGATCTGCAAGAATTCAGCTAAGAACTGAAAAGGATCTTCTGATGAAAGTCCATAAAACATGTAGTTCTGTTGCATCAGAGAAACTAATTAAGGTTTCAGCCCAAAATTGTTTGCTCCAATGGCAGGGATTGAGATGCTTCTTCCATGTAAATTGGAATTTGGTACAGTAAAGTCACCAAGCATCTTTATGAAAAAGAATGCTTCCTCCAATGTTCTTATCCTTGTTCCTGCTCATATGAAAAAGAAGAGAACAGAAAAGAAGACGAATCCTTAATGTCAAAGTATAGAGATTCCTTTATGTGAGTAGAAGAAGAAAAGAATAGAAGAAGAGAAATTCGAAAGAGAGGGTTCTAATTTTTAGATGAAGAGAAGTGTTAGTAAATAAATAAAATAATTAGAAGGAGATGAGAGAGAGAGGAATTTTCGAAAATAATTGAAAAGAAAAGAAAAATATTTTTATTTTTAATTTAAAAATTAAAGTTAAAATTCGAAAATTAAGAAAGGAAAATAAAATTGAATCAAATTAAATTAAATTTAAAACAATTAGTTAATTTAAAAAAGAATTTTGAAAAAGAGGGGGTGATTTTCGAAAATTAGAGAGAATTAATTAGGTAGTTTTGAAAAAGATAAGAATCAAACAAAAAGATAAGATTGATTGAAAAAGATTTGAAACTTAATTTTTGAAAAGATAAGAAGTTAGAAAAGAAGTTAGAAAAGATTTTGAAATTGATTTTGAAAAAGATGTGATTGAAACTTATTTTGAGAAAGATTTGAAAAAGAAATTTTAAAAAAATTTGATTTTGAAAATTAAAGTTGATTACTTGACTAACAACAAATAAAAAATATGATTTTAAAATTTAAAGATTGGACCTTTCTTAATAGGCAAGTAACAAACTTAAAAATTTTTGAATCAATCACATTAATTGTTAGTATTAATTTCGAAATATGAAATAAAAATAAGAAAAAGATTTTGAAAATAATTTTGAAAGTTTCGAAATTCATAAAAGAAAAATGAAAAAGATTTGATTTTTGAAAAAGATTTGAAAAAGATAGAATTTTTAAATTGGAAATTTGATTTGACTCATAAGAAACAACTAAATTTTAAAAATTTTTGAAAAAGTCAACTCAAATTTTTGAAAATTTATGAGTGAAAAAGGAAAAGATATTTTTTTGATTTTTGAATTTTTAATGGTGAGAGAGAAAAACAATAAAAAGACTCAATGCATGAAAGTTTTGGATCAAAACAAATGATGCATGCAAGAACACTATGAATGTCAAGATGAACACTAAGAACACTTTGAAGATTAAGATGAACATCAAGACTTATTTTTGAAAATTTTTCAAGAAAAGAAAACATGCAAGACACCAAACTTAGAAATTTTTAATTTTTTAGACACTATGAATTCAAAAATGCATATGAAAAACAACAAAAGACACAAAACAAGAAAATATGAAGATCAAACAAGAAGACTTACCAAGAACAACTTGAAGATCATGAAGAACAAGAAAGAAACTCAATGCATGTGTTCTTCGAAAATTTAAGAAAAGTTAAAAGCATGAAATTGACACCAAACTTACAATTAGACATTAGACTGAAACAAGAAACATCAAATTATTTTTGATTTTATGATTTTGTTAATTTTTTTGGTTTTTTTTTTCGAAAATTATTTTGGAAAAAATGAAAAAGAATTTTTTTTTTCGAAAATAAGAAATAAAAAGCTTAAAAATAAAATAAAATTACCTAATCTGAGCAACAAGATGAACCGTCAGTTGTCCAAACTCGAACAATCCCCGGCAACGACGCCAAAAACTTGGTGCGCAAAAATCGTGACGGTTTCATTCCTTGGTAACGGCGCTAAAAACTCAATACGCACGTTCATGATCTTAGTTCTTTGTCACAACTTCGCACAACTAACCAGCAAGTGCACTGGGTCGTCCAAGTAATAAACCTTAGGTGAGTAAGGGTCGATCCCACGGAGATTGTTGGCTTGAAGCAAGCTATGGTCACCTTGTAAATCTCAGTCAGACAGATTCAATTGATTATGGAGATTTAGTAATTAAAAGAAAAATAAAATATAAAATAAAGATAGTGATACTTATGTAATTCATTGGTGAGAATTTCAGACAAGCATATAAAGATGCGTTTGTTCCTCCTGAACCACTCCTTTCCTATTGTCTTCATCCAATCATTCATACTCCTTTCTATGGCAAGTTGTATGTTAGGCATCACCGTTGTCAATGGCTACATCCTGTCCTCTCAGTGAAAAAGGTCCAATGCGCTGTCACTGCATGGCTAATCATCTATCGGTTCTCGATCATACTGGAATAGGATCCATTGATCCTTTTGCGTCTGTCACTACGCCCAGCACTCGCGAGTTTGAAGCTCATCGCAGCCATCCCTTGCCAGATCCTACTCGGAATACCACAGACAGGGTTTAGACTTTTCGGATCTCAAGAATGGCCGTCCATGGATTCTAACTTATACCACGAAGATTTTGATTAATGAATCCCAGAGATACTCATTCAATCTAAGGTAGAATGGAAGTGGTTGTCAGGCACGCGTTCATAGGTTGGGAATGATGATGACTGTCACGATCATCACATTCATATTAAAGTGCGAATGAATATCTTTGAATCAGAATAAGCTTGAATTGAATAGAAAAACGATAGTACTTTGTATTAATTCATGAGGAACAGCAGAGCTCCACACCTTAATCTATGGTGTGTAGAAACTCTATCGTTGAAAATACATAAGAATAAGGTCCATGCATGGCCGAATGGCCAGCCTCCCAAAGAGGGTTCAATCATCAAAACATGATCAAAAGATTATCCGAAGATGTAAATACAATAGTAAAAAGTCCTATTTATGCTAAACTAGTTACTAGGGTTTACAAAGATTAGTAAATGATGCAGAAATCCACTTCCGGGGCCCACTTGGTGTGTGCTTGGGCTGAGCATTGAGCTTTACACGTGTAGAGGCTTCTCTTGGAGTTGAACGCCAGCTTGTAATCTGTTTCTGGCTTTTAACTCCACTTTGCAACCTGTTTCTGGCGTTTAACTCCAGAATGTAGCATGGAACTGGCGTTGAACGCCAATTTGCATCATCTAAACTCGGAAAAAGTATGAACTATTATACATTGCTGGAAAGCCCTGGATGTCTACTTTTCAACGCAATTGTGAGTGCACCAGTTGGAGTTATGTAGCTCCATAAAATCCACTTTGAGTGCAGGGAGGTCAGAATCCAACAGCATCTGCAGTCCTTCTTCAACCTCTGAATCTGATTTTTGCTCAAGTCCCTCAATTTCAGCCAGAAATTACCTAAAATCACAAAAAAACACACAAACTCATAGTAAAGTCCAGAAATGTGAATTTTATTTAAAAAATAATAAAAATATACTAAAAACTAACTAAATCATACTAAAAACTATGTAAAAACAATGCTGAAAAGCGTATAAATTATCCGCTCAACAAGTGTGCAGGGCACTATATCCCTAGGTTGAATGATGATTAGTAACCTTTTCTGCTGCAAGAGTGTGCCAGGCACTATATCCTTGGGTTAAGCATGCAAGTGTGCCAGGCACTATATCCTTAGGTTAAGTATGAGAGTGCCCAGGTCACTATATCCCTGGTGAGGCAGAAAAGCTACATTCAAAAGGATGTGTCGGGTTGGCATTTATGAACCGACAACTAACATCACAAACCAATAGTACAAGCATTCATCATATGCATATTCTACCTGTTTGTATGCTTTGCTTAATTTCTATTGTGCCTTAATGTCTCATATGCCTACTTGTTAATTGTTCTACATGCCATATATGAACTTTAATTGTGCTTTACTTGTGTTTTCTTCTAGTTTTGGGGAGGCTCGGTAGGCGGTGGCGATGAGATTGCGTGGAGGGTAGGTTGGTGAAGGCTGTGGGATACAACTATGTGATTAGTATTAGTTAGAAATCCCCCTATGTTTAGATGACCCTAATTATGGTGTTTGGTTTAAGTTATTTATTTTTTTTAAGCTTAAATATCTGTTGATGCGAAGTTCTAGGATTACCTTTGGCGTTCCGGAACATTATATCTTATATATTGGGTACTGTTACCATACTGATAACCTCTGGTTCTCATACCATATATTATTGTTGTTTTTCAGATGCAGGTCACAACCCGTCTCAGTAAGTTACGGATGGTGACAAAGCGAAGAATCTTTCGTTATCTTGTATTTTGATTTTAATGTTGTAGCTCTCTCTCACTTTTGTTATTATACTCTATTGCCCTAGAGGCTTACTTTAAGAGATAAGTTGTATAGCTTATTTTAACTCAAAAACCATGTTATGTTTGTATATGACTAGTTGGCTGGTGTGTGTACGCGAACCCCACACTTCCGTACAACAGTCCCAGCAAGTGCACTGGGTCGTCCAAGTAATACCTGAGCGAGTCAGGGTCAATCCCACGAGGATTGTGGCTTGAAGCAAGTTATGGTTATCTTGCAGGTCTTAGTCAGGCGAAATCAGAAGGTCATTGGGTGGAACTTTGTATAAGTACTTGTTATATCAAATACTTGGATGTTAAGTTGAAATAAGGATAGGAATAGAGTTGAGAGTCGAAGTTGCTTTACCTTTCTGAATTAACTCTGGTATTATTGTCTTCTCTGCTTGTGAATGATCTTCTTTGTGGCAGGTTGTATGTGATCAATGCCATGGGCCATGATCATTGATCTCCTTTGGTACAGATTGCATGCTATTGGCCATGGTCATCCAATCTGACGAAGGGTGAAGCGCTTAGCAAGTCATTCTCATGGCGATCCTACTCAAAACGCCACAGACAAGGTCGAATCTTCCAGATCAAAGGATGCTGCTTCTTAGGATTCTAGCCTATACCACAGAGACCCTAATCTCCCTAGAAATTGGCTGAACTGGTGTTTCGAGAAGACCCCAACGAAGTCGTGGATTAACCATATGAGAGATGTATAAGCATAGCTATTGGCTCGTGCTTTCCAGTCACGTATTTACACGAACCCAAGTAGACATGGGTGTTTGTCAGGCATGTTCGTCTTAATGTGATGAACAGAGCTAATTGGTTAGATCATCCTATTCACCACGATGAAGATCGGATATACATCTTAGAAATAGATCAAATACAGATCGAAGAAAAAATAGTAATACTTTTATTATCTCATAGGACTCAGCAGGGCTCCTCCCCTCAACCTAGAAGGTTTCGAAAGTCATACTAAAAGTAAAACAATGTAAAATGTGTATGATCCAAAAGTTGAACTGAAAGGTTTGAATTACATAAATTTATTCCCTTAAATACTAAACAGATGACTAGTAAGGGTAAAATAGTCTATTTAGTGCTAAAATCTACTTCTAGGGCCCACTTGGTGAGTGTTTGGACTGAGCTTTGATGAGATCTACGTGCTATGAGGTTTCTTGGGTGTGGAATGCTAGCTAGGGGGTCCTCTTTGGGCATTTGTACATTGATCTCTGCTCTTTGCGCGCTGGACACCTGGAAGGGGGCAGGTAGCTGGCGTTGGATGCCAGTTTTGGGCCTTCTAATCCGAAGCAAAGTATAGACTATTATATATTTCTGGAAACCTCTGAAAGTCAGCTTTTTGTAGCCATTAAGAGCGCTCCATTTGGACTTCTGAAGCTCTAGAAAATCTCTTCTGAGTGCAGGCTGGTCAGATCTGTGCAACATCTGCAGTGCTTTCTTTGTCTCTGAATCAGACTTCTACTCCAGCTCCTCATTTTCAGTCAGAAAATACCTGAAATTGTCCAAAAACACAAAAACTCATAGTAGAAGTAAAAAATGTGAATTTAACACTAAAAACTATAAAAATTCAATAAAAACTAAATAAAAACTACTAAAAACTATATGAAATTCATGTCAAAAAGCGTATAAAATATCCGCACATCTTCGGCCTAAACTCCGCGGGCTGCGGCTAGTACTCTATGTTTATTATACTTATACATTTTATGTTGTTATCTTGTTCCTTCACGGTTTTAGTTATCGTGTGTGTACGCTTCGCGCTTTGTAATTCCGCTTATGCAATTTTGAACTTTATTCCTTTATCGGGCTTCTAGTATTACTATTTCCTTCCATATTTATTAATGTATGAGCTTTAGAACTATCGTTACGTCTTGTTATCCTTCGCTTTACGGCTAGAGGTGAGGCTTAGGGTAATGGAGTATTACATTTATGGTATCAGAGCAGTTCGCCCTTGTTAGCCTGAGGGATGAACCAATGGTACTTCATTGCATACTCTGGTTGTTTGATTTTTCTTTCATGCTATTTAAGATATCTGTTTGATATGTATAGCATGCTTGTTTATGAGTACTTTCGGGATAATCGATGCACTGACTTTAAGATTTTGAGACTGATCACCTTGATATCGATTGTGTGGTGTGCACAGGAAACCCAAATGGCATCTTTCAGGCAAGGTCGACTACGTACTCGTGGAGAGAATGGGGGCAACCTGCCGAATGATAATCATGCTGAGCTATGGAGCGTGAGTTGCAAGCTCAACATGTTATGGAGAAGCAGTTCGTGGAATTTGCGGCCTATTAGTTGTTGGGTGAGGCTCAGCACTGGTGGCAAGGGGTGTACAGACTGATGCAACTACAGAATGGGACATCCCTTGGGAACTATTTCAGACTATGTTCTATTAGAAGTACTTTCCAGTGTCGATGAGGGAAACAAGGGAATTGGAACTCATGAAGCTGAAGCAAGAGTCTACGACCGTGGCACAGTACACCAGCAAGTTCGAGGAACTTTGCAGATTTTCAAGGGTTTGTTAAGGAGCTCCTGAGTCCTACGAAGAATGGAAATGCATCAAGTATCAAGGAGGACTCAAGGATAAAATCATGACCGTCGTGGCTCCATTGGAGATTAGGAGATTCCCGAAGTTAGTGAACAAAGCAAGAGTTGCGAAAAAATGTGCTAGGAAGGTGGATTTGGCGAGGGATACTCGAGGAGGCAACAACGACCAATGCCGTGGAGAATTCTTCCAACCGAGGGGAATTCGGGAGGAACAATAATGCTTGTTTTCATCCAGCAAGGAAAGTGGTTGATGCTACACTTATGGAATGTCAGGGCGCCTTACTAAGGACTGCCGTCGTGGGAGGAACCAAAATATGGGTAGGAATCAGCAACCAGGCTGAGTGTTTGCTTTGGATGCAGGTGATGCAACAGGGTTGGATCCTCCGATAAAAGGTAAGCGTATACTTTGGATATAATTTGTTGCTTGGACCTAAGGTAGCTTAGTTCTATCTTTTGGAAAGTCGTTGTTAGGACTGTAAGTGATTAGGGTTTTGTTGGAGTAAACCAGGGGAAAAGAGGATTCTTGTGGGTGTAGCCGAGGAATTCGGATTAGTGATGATGAAAGATCAGAGTGATGCAGCGAAAGCATGGTAATTAGCATTTTCAAGGGCAAAAATTTTTTTTTAGGAGCGGAGGATGTAAGAACCATGGTTTTTACGTAAAACCGCTTAAGTAGAGTAGAATAATTTAATTGTCCAGAATAGGTACGAAAATATAAAAGTGTTTTTTATTATAAATGTGAGATTCACATTCAGTGGATTTTTCTGAGTGGGAAAACGTTATCTTTTGAAAATTTTTGCGTAAAAATGCGTATTGATAGATTAGCCAGCAGTACAGGCTTAAGTCTGTCCAGTACTGCGTGAGAGAGAATAAAATAGTCAAAAACCTTAGAAGAGTTTTTGAAATAGTAAACCGGGAGCTTATTCTAAAGGTTTTGGCCTAAAGTTGGGCCAAACGAACCAAAAACGCTACGCGGTTGGACCGGGTCCAAGTTGGACTGAAGCCCAACATACATAAAGTCTTACATGATCCAAAAAAGCTCATTTTCAGCACATAGAGGCAGAGAGGGGCGCTGTTTTTGAGTGAAGAGAGGAAGAAGAAAAACTCTATTCATCTACTCCTTCTTTTGGCAATATCTTGAGCTACGGAGCTCCGATTGACAAGCTGTTTATGACCACGTGAAGCTCTCGTCAAGCTCTTCATTTCTATCTAAACAAAATGTAAAAAACTCACCCTTTCCATCCAAATTTCTCTGCCCTATGTCATTTTTGAAAATGGCTTGTTGGGTTGTTGAGTTTCTTTGTGTTCTTGTTGTTTAGGTGTAATCTAGCTTGGGTGAGTAGTGAGTTTAACCTCAAAACCCGTTGGATAAGGTAAGATATCACTAAATCCTTGTGTTTAGTTAAATGTCATAAATTCTGGCTTTGATTCTTGCTATTTTGCATGATATTGAGTGTTCTTAGTGTTGCTTGGTGTTGGGTGAAGGCTTGAACACTTGTGGTAAAGTGGTTTTGTGCGTGGAGGATAATCGGCCAAAGTATGGTTTTAATTTTCTTTATGTATTATATAATATTTTGGAAAACTTAGGCTAGTGGCCCCTAAGATAGGTTTGAAATATGTGATTGTATGATTAATTGTATATAAATGTTATGCTTGATGATAGTTTGGATGGAGGTTGAATGAGTTTGAATGTGATGACATAAATGTTGGTAGATGATGATTATTGATGGGTATAATAACTTTGATAAGTGATGATGGTGAGTGTTAAGGTATGAAGATGGATGTTGATGATGATTTTGGATTGTTAGTTATTATGGTTCATGTTGAAAATAAATGAGTGAGGAAGTTTGTTGAATTATATGGATTGAATGATGATAATGGGACTATTTGGATGAAAGATTTAATATATGTAACATTGATGATTGTTGGAAACTTTGAATGGTGGTATTGAGAAATTGTGATATGAATCTAGATTGAATTTAGACTTGGATGAGGTGAGTGTTAAATGGTTTAGATGATTGAATGCTTGACTGAGTTGAGTAATGTTTAATATGAATTCTTGAGTGATTTTGGTATTGTTGGGGTTGTGAATAATTGGTTGTAAATTGAGAGATTTGATAAATTTGAGTTTTTAAGATTTTTGGTTAAAACGAATTTTTGGCCAAATTTGGCGGATCATATCTTGAGCTATAGTTTTTGAAATTGATTAAATTTTGTATCAAATGAAAGATAATTAAAGTGCTTTAAAATGGTATAGATTTCGTGGAAATCGGAGTTTTATAGAAAAAGATATGATCATTGGAAGTTGGTATAAAAAATCTGAATTCTGTGATAATGCAGAAATTGTGAGTTCTGGTTTGTGTGCGCATGCTCCGAGCAGGGGCCATGTTTTCACTTGTGCGTATGCACGCACGGACACCCTGTGATTTTCAGAAAATGTGCAAATGCACACTTTAGTGGGCACGCACACACAGTGATATGCCTTCTACTGAGAGTGTTCTCACACTCTGGTGCACACGCACACTGTGAAATTTGCATGTTGTGCATACGCACAACATCATGCGTATGCATAAACTGGGAAGTGCCTTTTGTTAAGGGCATCTGCACGTATTCATGCGTGCACACAAAATAGGAAATTTTACTTTGTGTACGTACACACATTTCTATGCGTACGCACACGTTGAGAAAACTCTTTTGGGCACGCGTACGCACACTGTCCTGTTTTTCAATGAAAACCTTGTTTTTAACCATTGTACCTTCCCAACAAACTTGAAAACTTCTGTAACACTCATTTAAAATCTTTATGCTACTATTTAGACTTTGAATCAAGGGAGAACACAATAAATGAATTAAAAGGGGTAAGCGGGCAGGCGGAATACTATATTGGGGATAACTAAGAGGACATGAGTGGCGACGATAGTTGATGGTAAATTTGAGAAAATATTAAACTGATGATGGTTATGATGACTTGAGGACTGATGAATCCACATGTCATGGTATTTATTTGCTCTAATTGGGTGGATTTCATTGACTTTTCTTTCATTTATTCATTGAAATAGCATAGTTTCCTGATTTCTTCCTAAATTGTGCTTAAAAGTAAAAACATACTTTTTAGGCCCTAAAATTGCTAAATTTTATTCACTTTATCCATTTGATGCCTTGATATGTTTGTTGAGTGATTTAAGATTATGAAGGAAAATATGGATTGAAGAAGTGAGGAAGGAAAGCATGCAAAATGGGAGAATTCAAGAAATAAAGGATTTGTAAAGCTGTCAATCCTGACCTCTCGGTACTAAAGTGTTCATAACTTGAGTTACAGAGATCCAAATAAGGCGGTTCCAGCGACATTGGAAAGCTAACATCCGGATCTTTAAAATGATATCCATATGTCTATAGTGGATATGAGTTTAAGTATATTACGCACACAATGTGTGCACACACGAGTCAAGATTTAGCAAGTGTGTGCGAACAAGTCCTGGCATGTGACTTCATTGATTGCAACTCACTGGCAGCGATTTTTGGGCTTTCAGAGCCCAATTCAACTCAGTTTTTTAAGCTATTTCAAGCCAAATTGAAGAGGAATGAAGGCGGGCGCAATTAGGTTTAGGTGTTATTGGTGCACGAAATTGTGATCATCAACAATGGCGCCAAAGACTTGGAGCTCTCAAACGTGAATCACACTTTGTCACAATTCCGCACAACTAACCAGCAAGTGCACTGGGTCGTCCAAGTAATACCTTACATGAGTAAGGGTCAATCCCACGGAGATTGTCGGCTTGAAGCAAGCTATGGTCATCTTGTAAATCTCAGTCAGGCATATTCAAATGGTTATGGAGGATTGATAATTAAAGATAAATAAAACATAAAATAAGGATAGAGATAGAGATACTTATGTAATTCATTGGTAGGAATTTCAGATAAGCGTATGAAGATGCTTTGTTCCTCCTGAACCTCTGCTTTCTTATTGCCTTCTTCCAATCATTCATACTCCTTTCCATGGCAAGCTTTATGTTGGGCATCACCGTTGTCAATGGCTACTTCCCGTCCTCTCAGTGAAAATGTTCTACGCACGCTGTCACTGCACGGCTAATCATCTGTCGGTTCTCGATCATGTTGGAATAGGATCCATTGATCCTTTTGCGTCTGTCACATGCCCAACACTCGCGAGTTTGAAGCTCGTCATAGTCATCCCTTACCAGATCCTACTCGGAATACCACAGACAAGGTTTAGATGTTCCGGATCTCAGGAATGGCCACCAATAATTCTAGCCTATACCACGAAGGTTCTAATCTTAGATTAGAAACCCAAGAGATACACATTCAAGCTTGTTTGCATGTATAATGGAAGTGGTTGTCAGTCACGCGTTCATAGGTGAGAATGGTAATGAGTGTCACATAATCATCACATTCATCATGTTCTTGGGTGCGAATGAATATCTTGGAGAAGAAATAGACTTGAGTTGAATAGAAAAACAATAGTACTTTGCATTAATTCATGAAGAACAGCAGAGCTCCACACCTTAATCTATGGTGTGTAGAAACTCTACCGTTGAAAATACATAAGAACAAGGTCTAGGTATGGCCGTGAGGCCAGCCTCCAAAAGTGTCTAAGATAGCATAAGACTTATCAAAGATTTTTTTTCAAAATACAATAGTAAAAGGTCCTATTTATAGAGAACTAGTAGCCTAGGGTTTACAGAAATAAGTAATTAATGCAGAAATCTTCTTCCGGGCCCACTTGGTGTGTGCTTGGGCTGAGCATTGAAGCTTCCATGTGTAGAGACTTTTCTTGGAGTTAAACGCCAGCTTTTGTGCTAGTTTGGGTGTTTAACTCCAGCTTTTGTGCCTGTTCTGGCGTTTTGATGCCAGGATTCTTAAGCTGACTTGGAACGCCAGTTTGGGCCATCAAATCTTGGGCAAAGTATAGACTATTATATATTGCTGGAAAGCCCAGGATGTCTACTTTCCAACTCAATTGGGATCGCGCCAATTGGGCTTCTGTAGCTCCTGAAAATACACTTCGAGTGCAGGGAGGTCAGAATCCAACAGCATCTGCAGTCCTTTTTCAGCCTCTGAATCAGATTTTTGCTCAGGTCCCTCAATTTCAGCCAGAAAATACCTAAAATCACAGAAAAACACACAAACTCATAGTAAAGTCCAGAAATGTGATTTTTATTTGAAAACTATTAAAAACATAATAAAAACTAACTAAAATATACTAAAAACATACTAAAAATAATGCCAAAAAGCGTATAAATTATCCGCTCATCACAACACCAAACTTAAATTGTTGCTTGTCCCTAACCAACTGAAAATAAAATAGGATAAAAAGAAGAGAATATACAATGAATTCCAAAAACATCAATGAAGATCAGTATTAATTAGATGAGCGGGGCTTTTAGCTTTTTGCTTCTGAACAGTTTTGGCATCTCACTTTATCCTTTTGAAGTTCAGAATGATTGGTTTCTATAGGAACTCAGAATCCAGATAGTGTTATTGATTCTCCTAGTTAAGTATGTTGATTCTTGAACACAGCTACATTATGAGTCTTGGCCGTAACCCAAAGCATTTTATTTTCCAGTATTACCACTGGATACATAAATGCCACAGACAAATAATTGGGTGAACCTTTTCAGATTGTGACTTAGCTTTGCTAGAGTCCCCAATTAGAGGTGTCCGGAGCTCTTAAGCACACTCTTTTTGCTTTTGGACCACGACTTTAACCGCTCAGTCTCAAGTTTTCACTTGACACCTTCACGCCACAAGCACATGGTTAGGGACAGCTTGGTTTAGCCGCTTAGGCCAGGATTTTATTCCTGTGGGCCCTCCTATCCACTGATGCTCAAAGCCTTGGATCCTTTTTATTTTACCCTTGCCTTTTGGTTTAAAGGGTTACTAGCTTTTTCTGCTTACTTTTCTTTCTTTTTCTCTTTTTTTTTTATTTTTTTCGCATTTTTTTCGCATATATATATTTTTTTCTGCAAGCTTTTCACTGCTTTTTCTTGCTTCAAGAATCAATTTTATGATTTTTCAGATTATCAAATAACATTTCTCCTTTTCCATCATTCTTTCAAGAGCCAACAATTTTAACATTCATGAATCAAGAAATTCAAAAAAATATGCACTGTTCAAGCATTCATTCAGAAAAATAATAGTATTGCCACCACATCAAAATAACTAAACTATTTTAAAATTTGAAATTCATGCACTTCTTTTTCTTTTTCAATTAAAAACATTTTTCATTTAAGAAAGGTGATGGATTCATTTTCATAGCTTCAAGGCATAGACACTAAGACACTAATGATCATGTAATAAAGAGACAAACATAGATAAACATAAAGCATAATTTTTGAAAAACAGAAAAATAAAGAACAAGGAACTTAAAGAACGGGTCCACCTTAGTGATGGCAGCTAGTTCTTCCTCTTGAAGATCTTATGGAGTGCTTGAGATCCTCAATGTCTCTTCCTTGCCTTTATTGCTCATCTCTCATGACTCTTTGGTCTTCTCTAATTTTATGGAGGAGGATGGAATGCTCTTGGTGCTCCACCCTTAGTTGTCCCATGTTGGAACTTAATTCTCCTAGGGAGGTGTTGATTTGCTCCCAATAGTTTTGTGGAGGAAAATACATCCCTTGAGGCATCTCAGGGATTTTAGGGTGAGGAATTTCCTCATGTCCATGAGTGGGATCTCTTGTTTGCTCCATCCTTTTCTTAGTGATGGGCTTATCCTCATCAATGAGGATGTCTTCCTCTATGTCAATTCCAGCTAAATTGCAGAGGTGACAGATGAGATGAGGGAAGGCTAACCTTGCCAAAGTAGAGAACTTGTCCGCCACCTTGTAGAGTTCTTGGGATATAACTTCATAAACTTCTACTTCCTCCCTAATCATGATGCTATGGATCATGATAGCCCGGTCTATAGTAACTTTAGACCGGTTGCTAGTGAGAATGATTGAGCGTTTGATGAACTCCAACCATCCCCTAGCCACGGGCTTGAGGTCCTGCCTTCTCAGTTGAACCGGCTTCCCTCTTGAATCTCTCTTATATTGAGCGCCCTCTTCACAGATGTCTATGAGGACTTGGTCCAACCTTTGATCAAAGTTGACTCTTCTAGTGTAGGGGTGTGTATCTCCTTGCATCATGGGCAAGTTGAATGCCAACCTTACATTCTCCGGACTAAAACCTAAGCATTTCCCCTGAACCATTGTAAGCCAATTCTTTGGGTCCGGGTTCACACTTTGATCATGGTTCTTGGTGATCCATGCATTGGCATAGAACTCTTAAACCATTAAGATTTCGACTTGTTGAATGGGGTTGGTGAGAACTTCCCAACCTCTTCTTCGAATCTCATGTCGGATCTCCGGATATTCACCCTTTTTGAGTTTGAAAGGGACCTCGAGGATCACCTTCTTCTTAGCCACAACTTCATAGAAGTGGTCTTGGTGCACCCTTGAGATGAGTCTCTCCATCTCCCATGACTCGGAGGTGGAAGCTTTTGCCTTCCCTTTCCTCTTTCTAGAGGTTTCTCCGGCCTTAGGTGCCATAAATGGTTATGGAAAAACAAAAAGTAACGCTTTTACCACACCAAACTTAGAAGGTTTGCTCGTCCTTGAGCAAAAGAAGAAAGAAGAGAGTAGAAAAAGAAGAAATAGAGGAGATGGAGGGGGCTTAGTGTTTCGGCCAAGGGGGAGAAGTAGTGTGTATGTTGTGTGAAAATGAAGGAGTGAAGATGGGTTTATATGAGAGTGGAGAGGGAGTATGGTTCAGCCATTATGGGTGGGTTTGGGTGGGAAAGTGGTTTGAATTTGAATGGTGAGGTAGGTGGGGTTTTATGAAGGATGGATGTGAGTGGTGAAGAGAATGGTGGGATTTGATAGGTGAGGGTTTTTGGGAAAGAGGTATTGAGGTGATTGGTGAATGGGTGAAGAAAAGAGAGAGAGGTGCGGTAGGTGGGGATCCTATGGGGTCCACAGATCCCGGGGTGTCAAGGATATCTCATCCCTGCACCAAGTGGCGTGCAAAATGCCCCTTTCTGCCAATCCTGGCGTTAAACGCCAGGCTGGTGCCCATTTCTGGCGTTTAACACCATCTTCTTGCCCATTCCTGGTGTTAAACGCCAGTCTGGTGCCTATTTCTAGCGTTAAACGCCCAGAATGGTGCCAGACTGGGCATTTTAACGCCCATTCTGCTACCCTTACTGGCGTTTAAACGCCAGTAAGTGTCTCCTCCAGGGTGTTCTATTTTTCATTATATTTTTCAGTCTGTTTTTGATTTTTAAATTGTTTTTGTGAGTTTACATGATCATCAACCTACAGAAAACATAAAATAACAATGGAAAATAACATAGATAAGTAAAATTGGGTTGTATCCTAACAAGCACTTCTTTAATGTCAATAGCTTGACAGTGGGCTCTCATGGAGCCTCACAGATGTTTCGAGCAATGTTGGAACCTTCCAACACCAAACCTTAGAGTTTGAATGTGGGGGTTCAACACCAAGCTTAAAGTTTGGTTGTGGCCTCCCAACACCAAACTTAGAGTTTGACTGTGGGGGCTCTGTTTGTCTATGTATTGAGAGAAGCTCTTCATGCTTCCTCTCTATGGTTACAGAGGGATATCCTTGAGCTTTAAACACAAGGGAGTCTTCATTCACTTGAATGATCAATTCTCCTCTGTCAACATCAATTACAGCTTTTACTGTGGCTAGGAAGGGTCTGCCAAGGATGACGGATTCATCCATACACTTCCCAGTCTCTAGGATTATGAAATCAGTAGGGATGTAGTCGCCTTCAACCTTTACCAAGACATCCTCTACAAGTCCATAAGCCTGTTTCTTTGAATTGTCTGCCATCTCCAATGAGATTCTTGTAGCTTGTACCTCAATGATCCCTAGCTTCTCCATTACAGAGAGAGGCATGAGGTTTATGCTTGACCCTAGGTCACACAGAGCCTTTTCAAAGGTCATGGTGCCTATGGTACAACGTATTGAGAACTTTCCAGGATCTTGTGTCTTTAGAAGTAATTTCTGCCTAGTCAAGTCATCCAGTTCTTTGGTGAGCAAGGGGAGTTCATCCTCCCAAGTCTCATTACCAAATAACATGGCATTTAGCTTTATGATTGCTCCAAGGTACTTAGCAACTTGTTCTTCAGTAACATCTTCATCCTCTTCAGAGGAAGAATACTCATCAGAGCTCATGAATGGCAGGAGTAAATTCAATAGAATCTCTATGGTCTCTGTATGAGCCTCAAATTCCCATGGTTTCTCATCAGGGAATTCCATGGAGGCCAGTGGACGTCCATTGAGGTCTTCCTCGGTGGAGATCATTGCCTCTTCCTCCTTTCCAGGTTCGGCCATGTGAGACGTGTTTATGGCTTTGCACTCTCTCTTTGGATTATCTTCTGTATTGCTTGGGAGAGTACTAGGAGGGAGTTCAGTAACTTTCTTACTCAGCTGACCCACTTGTGCCTCCAAATTTCTAATGGAGGACCTTGTTTCAGTCATGAAACTTTGTGTGGTTTTAATTAGATTAGAGACTATAGTTGCTAAGTTAGAGTGGCTCTGCTTAGAATCCTCTGTCTGTTGCTGAGAAGATGATGGAAAAGGCTTGCTATTGCTAAACATGTTTCTTCCACCATTACTGTTGTTGAAACCTTGTTGAGGTCTCTATTGATCCTTCCATGAAAGATTTGGATGATTTCTCCATGAAGGATTATAGGTGTTTCCATAGGGTTCTCCCATGTAATTCACCTCTTCCATTGCTAGGTTCTTAGGATCATAAGCTTCTTCTTCAGGGGAAGCTTCCTTAGTACTACCTGGTGCAGCTTGCATTCCAGACAGACTTTGAGAAATTATATTGACTTGATGAGTTAATATTTTATTCTGAGCCAATATGGCATTCAGAGTATCAATCTCAAAAACTCCTTTCTTCTTATTTGTCCCATTATTCACAGGGTTCATTTCAGAAGTGTACATGAATTGGTTATTTGCAACCATCTCAATGAGTTCCTGAGCTTCTGCAGGCATCTTCTTCGGATGAAGAGATCCTCCAGCAGAGCGGTCTAATGACATCTTGGACAGTTCAGACAGACCATCATAGAAGATACCTATGATGCTCCATTCTGAAAGCATGTCAGAAGGACACCTTCTGATCAATTGCTTGTATCTTTCCCAAGCTTCATAGAGGGATTCTCCTTCCCTCTGTCTGAAGGTTTGGACTTCCACTCTAAGCTTGCTCAATTTTTGAGGTGGAGAGAACTTTGCCAAGAAGGCATTGACTAGCTTTTCCCAAGAGTTCAAGCTTTCTTTGGGTTGTGAATCCAACCATGTCCTAGCTTTGTCTCTTACAGAAAAAGGGAAGAGCATAAGTCTATAGACTTCAGGGTCAACCGCATTGGTCTTGACAGTGTCACAGATTTGCAAGAATTCAGCTAAGAACTGATGAGGACTCTTCCAATGGAAGTCTATAAAACTTGCAATTATGTTGCATTAGAGAAACTAATTGAGGCTTAAGCTCAAAGTTGTTTGCTCCAATGGCAGGGATTGAGATGCTTCTCCCATAAAAGTCGAGAGTAGGTACAGTAAAGTCACCAAGCACCTTCCTTGCATTGTTGGCATTGTTGTTATTTTCGGCTGCCATAGCTTCTTCTTCCTTAAAGAGCTCTGTTAGGCCCTCTATAGAGAGTTGTACTTTAGCTTCTCTTAGCTTTCGCTTCAAGGTTCTTTCAGGTTCAGGATCAGCCTCAACAAGAATGCTTTTGTCCTTGCTCCTGCTCATATGAAATAGAAGAGAACAAGAAAGTATGGAATCTTCTATGTTATAGTATAGAGATTCCTTGAAGTGTCAGAGGAAAAGAAGAAGAGAAGGAGAAAGTAGAAAGAGAAGAATTCGATCTTATCAAGAGGGATAGAGTTCGAATTGTTGATAGTGGAGGAGTGTTAGTCCTTAAATAGAAGGATGTGAGAAGAGGGGATTTTTGAAATTGAAGTAAAAGATTTTGAAATAATTAAAAGAAATTTTGAAAATTCGATTGATGATTTTCGAAAACTAAGATTGGGAAAGAAATTAAGTGATTTTTGAAAAGATTTTGAAATTAGAAATCAAAAAGATATGATTGAAAATTAATTTTGAAAAAGATGTGATTGAGAAGATATGATTGGAAATCAAATTAAAAAGAGAAAGTTTTAAAATTAAAGTTGATTACTTGACTAACAAGAAATTAAAAGATATGATTCTAAAATTTAAAATTTGATCCTTTCTTTATAGGAAAATAACAACTTGAAAATTTTGAAGTAAATCATTAATTGCAGCAAGGATTTTCAAAAATAGTAAAAAAATAAAAAAATGGAAAGAAATTGATTTTTAAGAGATATGATTGAAAAGATATGATTTGAAAAAGATTTGATTTTGAAAAATTATGAAGATTTGAAAAAAAAATTGGATTAAAAACAAAATCTTCCCTCTAGTGTCATATTGGCGTTATACGCCCAGAATGGCATCCATTCTGGCGTTTAATGCCCAAAATGCTACCTTTTTGGGCGTTAAACGCCCAGCCAGGTACCCTGGCTGGCGTTTAAACGCCAGTTTTCCTTTTTCACTGGGCATTTTGAACGCCCAGCTTTTTCTATTTAATTCCTCTGCTGAATGTTCTGTATCTTCAATTCTCTGTATTATTGACTTGAAAAGACACAATTTTGAAAATATTTTTGAATTTTTAATGATGAGAAACAATAAAAATACAACTAAGATCAAATAAACAATGCATGCAAGACACCATACTTAAGAATTGATACTAAGATACATAAAATATTTTTTATTTTTATGATTTTATAAATTAAAAATAAAAAGAAAAGTACCTAATCTAAGCAACAAGATGAACCGTCAGTTGTCCAAACTCGAACAATCCCTGGCAACGGCGACAAAAACTTGGTGCACGAAATTGTGATCATCAACAATGGCGCCAAAGACTTGGAGATCTCAAACGTGAATCACACTTTGTCACAATTCCGCACAACTAACAAGCAAGTGCATTGGGTCGTCCAAGTAATACCTTACGTGAGTAAAGGTCGATCCCACGGAGACTGTCGGCTTGAAGCAAGTTATGGTCATCTTGTAAATCTCAGTTAGGCAGATTCAAATGGTTATAGAGGATTGATAATTAAAGATAAATAAAACATAAAATAAGGATAGAGATAGAGATACTTATGTAATTCATTGGTAGGAATTTCAGATAAGCGTATGAAGATGCTTTGTTCCTCCTGAACCTCTTCTTTCTTATTACCTTCTTCCAATCATTCATACTCCTTTCCATGGCAAGCTTTAGGTTGGCCATCACCGTTGTCAATGGCTACTTCCCGTCCTCTCAGTGAAAATGTTCTACGCACGCTGTCACTGCACGGCTAATCATCTGTCGGTTCTCGATCATGTTGGAGTAGGATCTATTGATCCTTTTGCGTCTGTCACACACCCAACACTCATGAGTTTGAAGCTCGTCACAGTCATCCCTTTCCAGATCCTACTCAGAATACCACAGACAAGGTTTAGACGTTCCGAATCTCAGGAATGGCCGCCAATAATTCTAGCCTATACCACGAAGGTTCTAATCTTAGATTAGAAACCCAAGAGATACACATTTAAGCTTGTTTGCATGTAGAACGGAAGTGGTTGTCAGTCACGCGTTCATAGGTGAGAATGAATAGACTTGTGGTTGTCAGTCACATAATCATCACATTCATCATATTCTTGGGTGCGAATGAATATCTTGGAGAAGAAATAGACTTGAGTTGAATAGAAAAACAATAGTACTTTGCATTAATTCATGAAGAACAGCAGAGCTCCACACCTTAATCTATGGTGTGTAGAAACTCCACCGTTGAAAATACATAAGAACAAGGTCTAGACATGGCCGTGAGGCCAGCCTCCAAAAGCGTCTAAGATAGTATAGGACTTATCAAAGATTTTTTTTCGAAATACAATAGTAAAAGGTCCTATTTATAGAGAACTAGTAGCCTAGGGTTTACAGAAATAAGTAATTAATACAGAAATCTTCTTCTGGGCCCACTTGGTGTGTTCTTGGGTTGAGAATTAAACGCCAGCTTTTGTGCCAGTTTGGGCGTTTAACTCCAGCTTTTGTGCCAGTTCTGGCGTTAAACGCCAAAATTCTTGAGCTGACTTGGAACGCCGGTTTAGGCCATCAAATCTTGGGAAATGTATGGACTATTATTAATGTTATTTTATAATTTCTCAAAAGAATTTCATTGCAAGCATAGTCTAAACCAACAATTAATCCTCAATCAAAGTTTAAAAGGTTTTCACAATGCAAATCAAAATAACCGGGAGTATTAATCCCGGGTCGTTCTCCATAGGAATTACAATGAAGTGCTCGATTATTGGCTATGAAGGTTCTTTTGGGGTTTTTGTAATAAGAGACAAGAAATGTAAAAAGAAAGAAAGGAAATGACAAGTAACTAAAAAAGGAAAGGAAATTCAAATGGTAAAAGGTCTTGGCAAGGGTTGATGGTTAGGGATTACTATCCTTGTTACTAACTACAGTATGATAATTGCAAGGATCAATCCGATTTAGTCATCCTCTAATAATTGAAAGAAAGTCAAATGAGTATCATCAATCCCAATCCATAAGTCCTAGACACTCACTAATTGAATTAGTGAAAGCTAGTGTCAATGGACTCCAATTATCATTCACTTGGACATTAGCATCTCAAGGTCACCCAAGTAACCAACCCAAGCCAAGAGGATCGGGGGAAAAATCTAACTCACAACTAGAAGGAATATTTCATCAAACACCTAGAATGCAATGAAAGCAAACATCATAAAATGCAAGAATTAATAAAAGCCATGACTAATATAAGCAAGAAATTAACAATAGCAACTAAGGTAAACATAAAAAGACATAGAAACATAAAATTGCATTAAAAGAGAATTGACATTGACAAGAGAGTTCATAAAGTAAATTGGCCAAATAAAGGAATTAGCAAGAAAAGTAGATAAACTAAAGTACTAGAAATAATAAAAGTAAAGAAAAACTAAATTGGAGTAAGAATAAAATCTAGATCTAAGAAGAAATTGAAATAAGAACCCTAAAACCTACTACTCTCTCTCTAGAATTCTACATCTATCTAAAACTAAAACTAAGCTAATGACTACTTCCTCCATTCCCCCCTTCAATCCTTGGGTTCTATAGCATCATAAATGAGTTGGATTTGGGCTTGGATGGCTCAGAAATTGCCCCTAACGTATTGCCTTTAATGAGGTAATGTGTCGCTTGTCACGCGTACGCATGGGTCACGCGTACGTGTCGCTTGGCAAATGACTTTGTCACGCGTACGCGTGACTGGAATCCTCCAAATGCTCATTTCTTCATGATTTCTCCACTTTGCATGCTTTTTCACTTCACTTTTCCAATCCAATCCTTGCCCTATAAACCTGAAATCACTCAACAAACATATCAAGGCATCAAATAGAATTAAAGTGAATTAAAATTAACAATTTTACGGCTTAAAAAGTATGTTTTCACTTTTAAGCACAAATTTAGGGAGAATTACAAAACCATGTTATTTTAGTGAATAAATGTGAGAAAAGTTGATAAAATCCTCTAAATTCAACACAAGATAAATCACAAAATCGGGGTTTATCAACCTCCCCACACTTAAACCAAGCATTTCCTCATGCTAAACCAAGAAAGAGACAAAGGGTATCAACATTTATTCAATGCAAGTACACGATCTATATGCAACCTATCTATATACATGCAACTACTTGGTCAAAATAAATCAACTTCCAAGAATACATATATGAACATAAGGCTAAAGCAATAACAATCAAATCAAATCCACAATTGAATTGAGTTATTGAAAAGAATTTACAAACTTGTAAGAAAAGAGATGATCATAGGTGAAAACATGTAATTGAGCAATCGAACCTTCACTAGATGTGTACCCGCTCTAGTCGCTCAAGTGTATAGGGTTGATTCAATCAATTCTCCTCTAATCATTCTTTTCAAGATTCATTTTTCATCTAACAATCAACAATTATTCAATGCATGCATACATTTGTCATGAGGACTTATCCATAGGTTGTAATGGGGCTAGGGTCAAGCGATGACTTGCATCATCTACCCTTTTTTCTTGTCTAAAAAGGACCATAAAAGAGCATAATCTCAATAAATCATTACAATTCATGAACTAAATGATAAATATTGTGGTGCATTGCTTTGAAATGGGTTTGTGCTGAATTTCAGGTGAAAAGAGTAACAAAAAGGGGAGAAAACAACAAAATAGAGCTGGGCTTGTGTAACCGGGCGTGCCACTTGGAGCAAATGCCATGAAAGTATATGGGCGTGGCATGCCAGGAGCCACGCGTGGCACGCCAGTTGTAATTTCCAGAAAGGGGTTCTCAAAGTTTTAACAAGGGCGTGGCACGCCAGAGTCCAAGCGTGGCACCCAGGCTGGGTGTGGCACGCCAACTCCGTTGAAGACTATGGGGCATGCCACTTGAGTTTGTGGGCGTGGAACGCTAGAAGAAAATAAGCCTAGGCATGCCACTTGGTATCGAAGGCGTGGCACGCCAACTCTAATCCAACACTTGGGCGTGCCACTAGAGGACCTTGGCGTGGCACGCCAAGCTTGATGGAGACACATCAATATGGGTGTGCCACTTGAAGATCAGGGTGTGGCACACTAGTACAACTTTCCAGAGGAGGAGGAAAAGGGCCAAACACTTGGGCATGCCACTTGGTATCGAAGGCGTGGCACGCCAGCTATCTTTCTCACTTGGGCGTGCCCCTTGAGTCTCAGGCGTGGCACGCCAATGCTCAACCTCTCATTGGGCGTGCCACTTGCTATCGAAGGCGTGGCACGCCAGCTATCATTTCCCACTTGGGTGTGGCACTTGAGTCTCAGGTGTGGTACGCTAGCCTCATCACTCAACAAGAAGAAGACTGGGCGTGCCACTTGAGCTTCAAGGCGTGGCACGCCAAGACTAGAAGGCCATGGGCGTGCCACTTGAGTTCTGGGTGTGGCACGCCAACAAAGGAACCAGGCACATACAAGGGGCGTGACATGCCAGACCCTGAGCGTGCCGCACTAGTTCAACTCTCAAGAGAAGGAATCAAGTACACATAAGGGGCGTGGCCCGCCAGACCCTGGGCATGCCACGCTAGTTCAAAGTTCCAGAAGGGAGAAGAAGAAGAATAAGCCTGGGCGTGCCACTTGGGCTCGAAGGCGTGGCACACCAGGTTAACCAAGGTTTAAAGAGACCCTGGGCGTGCCACTTGGGCTCGAAGGCATGGCACGCCAGGGAAGGAGGACAAAGAGCGTGCCACTTGGGGAGCTGGGCGTGGCGCGCCAAGCCAAATTCAGTGGCTAGGCGTGGCACGCCACTCAAGCACCAGCCACACGCCAAGCCTGGAGAAGTCATGAGTTTTCTTTCCCTCCAGCTGTAATTTTCTTTTCTCTTTTGTATTTTCTTAATTCTAGTGCTAGGAGTAGTATAAATAACCCCTGGAAGTACATAGAAGGGGTTGTGGAGTAGTAGTTTTGTTGAAGTATAGTTAGATTTACTTTTCACATCATCTCTTCCATCTCTTGTACTTTTCTCTTAAGCTATGAGTAGCTAAATTCCCTCTCATTGGGAGAGGGAGCTCTGTTGTACTTGATGGATTAATGAAAGTGAATTTCTTCTTCTCTTCATCTTTTCTTTAATTTTTTAGAAGGAATTTCGTTTTAATGCTAAGTGTTCAATCATCTTGGGAAAGAGGTTGAATGCAAAATAGGTATCATGGGAGCCTTGGAAAAGGAAAAACGTAACCACGCTTAAAATCCCTTCTCACACTTGAGTAAATTTGGGTTTTGGTGATTGGATATGGTGACATATAATCCACCCACTACTTGGATCTATGAGGATGTGTGGTATAATTAGGGACCAAGCATATCTCTCTTCATGAGCAATTGGACCAAGGAATTGGCTGATTATCAAGATTTGAGAAATTGAATCACCAAGGGATTGGGGTTCAATCAATCATGATTGCAAAGAGGTCAATGAGTTGCATGATTGAAGATGAGATGAGTAGGATTTAATCCAAACAGAACGATATCTCCTGACCCTAATAAATTTTCCCTATTCTTACTTCCCATATTCTGTTATCTTCCATTCCTATTTACAATTCAGTCATTTATGTTTCTGCACTTTACATTCTTGCCATTTACTCATCTGTACTTTATTACTTTTCTTTACTTTGAGTCATTTACAATTCTGCTCGTTTAAAATTCTGCAATCACAACCTATATTGCTCAGCTAGACTAATTCACCCATTAATTAAAATTACTCAAATCTACCAATCTCTGTGGATATAATCCTACTCCACTGTAGGTTATTACTTGACAACAATTTTTAGTGCGCTTGCCAAAGAACGGATTCATGATTATATATGGGGAGTAATTTTCGGTCATCAAGTTTTATGGCGCCGTTGCCGGGGATTGGATTGAATTTGACAATGATTAAATTGATGGGTAGCTAGATTAAGCACTTTTAATTACCTTTTTAATTCTTTTAATTTCAGTTCCTTAATTTTCTCCTTCTTTTATTTTGATTATTTTAGCTATTCATTTTTCATATTTCCATTCTTTTCTTTTCTCTATTAACTGTTTGATTAATTGCACCAACCAAACTAACCACTAGTTTTAACAAGAAGTGATTCCTTCACTTGTCCTCTGCTTGGTATTTGTTGAATTTATGACGGGTAGAAGAGGAGAAACTTCATCCTCTTTCGATAGTGAACCTGAGAGCACTTTTCTTAGATTAAGGAGGGAAGCAAGAGGCAAAAGAATAGTTGGAGAGGAAGTAGTGGAGGAAGATCTGGGAGTTACTATGGAGGAAGAGGTGCATAACCATGTTGGAGAGGATGCTGGCAATCATGTTGGGCAAGAGAGGAGAGTTCTAGCCTCCTACATCAACCCAAATCCAGGAAACTGTGGCAGTAGCATTCTAAAGCCAACAATTCATGCTAACAACTTTGAGTTGAAGCCTCCACTCATCACACTTGTCCAGAATAATTGTTCATTTGGAGGGGGTGCCCAAGAGGACCCAAACCAACATCTTATTACATTCTTGAGGATCTGTAACACTGTAAAGTCAAATGGTGTACACCCTGACACCTACAAACTACTTTTGTTCCCTTTTTCTCTCAGAGATAAGGTAGCAAAATGGTTGGAAGCATTTCCCAAGGAGAGCTTGACGACTTAGGATGATGTTGTGAACAAGTTTTTAACAAGATTCTATCCTCCACAGAGAGTCAATAGATTGAGAGCTGAGGTGCAAACCCTCAGACAGCAAGATGGTGAAACCCTTTATGAGGCCTGGGAGAGATTTAAAGACTTGACAAGGAAATGCCCTCCGGATATGTTCAACGAGTGGGTGCAATTGCACATCTTCTATGAGGGACTGTTATATGAGTCAAATCAGGCAGTAGATCATTCTTCAGGGGGCTCACTCAACAAGAAAAAGACCATTGAAGAAGTCATAGATGTCATGGAGACTGTGGCCGAAAATTAGTACTTCTATGCTTCAGATAGAACTCAAAAGAGAGGAGTGATGGAGCCCAATTCTATGGATGCTTTGTTAGCCCAAAACAAAGTGATCACTGCACAATTAGCAGCCTTAACCAAGAAGATGGAGAAGAACCAAGTCTCAGCTGTTCAAGCCCAAGCCCCTTCACAAGAAGGAGATACACAAGAAGTTGAATATGAATAGGAGCAAGCTAACTATGTGAACAATCCCTCTAGGCCACCATATGATCCCAATGCCAAGATATACAACCCAGGTTGGAAGAACCACCCAAATTTTGGGTGAGGAAACCAACAAAACCACAACCAAGACCATAAACCATACCAATTTAACCAATACAACAACCACAACCCCAACCATCACTCAAGCAACAACAGACCCTATCACAACTCACAAAATACACCCTACCACAACTCACAAAATTCATCATACCACTCCACCCAATAACCACACAATAACCACCATAAAGATACATCATCCTCAACCATGCAACCATGTGAAATCAGCAGCAATTTTGGGAAACTGGAGGCTGCCATAGCACAATTGTCAGCACAACTGACAGGAACGGTCTCCACTATTCTAGAGAAACAAATGCGAGCTGAAAAAAAGATAGATGCAAACCAAGAGGAGTTCAGATCCAACATAAAGAACCAAGGGGCAGTATTTTCAAAACTAGAGGCACAAGTAGGGAGCTTGTCTAAATAAATACCCATGCCTACACATACATTTCCCAGTGATACCATGGCCAATCCAAGAGGGGAATGCAAAGCCATCACACAAAGGAGTGGAAAAGTTGTAGAAGAATCACTCCAAAGTCAAAGCAACTAAGGAGAAGAAGCTGCCAATGAACTTGAAACCAAGAATGAAGAAGAGACCCCTGCACTATCCACACCAAAGCAAGTCCTAAAACCTTATGTGCCAAAGGCACCCTATCCATAAAGGTTGAGGAAGGATGGGAAGGACAGCCAGTTTTCTAGATTCCTGGAAATCTTTAAGAAGTTCCAAATAAACATACCCTTTGCTGAGGCATTAGAGCAAATGCCACTCTATGCCAAGTTCTTGAAGGAACTCATGACAAGGAAAAGAAACTGGAGAGAGAAAGAAACCATAGTGCTCACAGAGGAATATAGTGCCATCATACAAAAGAAGCTTCCCCAAAAGATGAAAGACCCTGAGAGCTTCCAAATCCCTTGCATCATAGGGGATATCAACATTGAGAAAGCATTATGTGATCTGGGAGCTAGCATCAACCTCATGTCCTTGGCTATGATGAAAAGAATGAGGATTGAGGAGGCCAAACCAACAAGAATGGCACTTCAATTGGCTGATAGAACATTCAAGTTTTCTCATGGGGTAGTGGAAGATTTGTTGGTAAAAGTAGGAGAGTTCATCTTTCTAGCTAATTTTGTTGTACTGGATATGGAGGAAGAGGCTAACACATCTATCATCCTAGGAAGGTCATTCCTAGCTACTGCTAGAGCTATAATTGATGTCTAAAAAAGAGAGTTAGCCTTGAGATTGCATGAAGAGAAGATGGTCTTTAATGTCTTTAAAGCAATGAGTTATCCAAAGGAGTCCATAGGTGAATGCATGATGGTGGACACAATGGAAAAGATAGTTTAAGGAGTGTTGGAAGAAGAACAATGTGAAGAAGCTATGGAGCTAGAGTAACAAACATCAGGTGGATAATTACCACAAGAAACCATGGAAGATTCAATCATGTTGAACTACACAAGCAACAAGCAAATGGAGGCCCCAAAACTAGAGTTGAAAACCTTACCTCCTACCTTGAAGTATGCTTACCTGGGTGACAACAACACATACTCAGTAATCATCAATTCAAGCTTAAGTGAGGAACAAGAAGAGGAGCTTATCCATGTGCTAAAGCAACACAAGGATGCTATAGGATGGACACTTGCAGATTTAAAAGGGATTAGTCATTCAATGTGCATGCATAAAATCCTCCTTGAAGAGGATGCCAAGCCCTCAAAATAGCAACAAAGAAGGCTAAATCCAACAATGAATGAAGTAGTCCAGAAAGAGGTGTTGAAGTTGTGGCAAACAGGGGTGATTTACCCAATCTCAGACAGCCCTTGGGTGAGCCCAGTGCAAGTAGTCCCCAAGAAAAGAGGGATCACTGTTGTGCCAAATGAGAAGAATGAATTGATACCAACAACGACAGTGACTGCCTGGCGCATGTGCATAGATTATAGGAAGCTTAATGAAGCTACCAGGAAGGATCACTTTCCCCTGCCTTTCATGGACCAGATGCTAGAAATACTTGCGGGACATGAATATTATTGCTTCTAGGACGGTATTCTGGCTACAACCAAATAGTTGTAGACTCCAATGACCAAGAGAAAACCTCATTTACTTGTCCATATGGTGTCTTTGCTTATAGGAGAATGCCCTTTGGATTGTGCGATGCACCTGCAACATTCCAAAGGTGCATGCTCTCCATATTTTCAGACATGATTGAAAGATTTATTGAAGTGTTTATGGATGACTTCTCTGTATTTGGTGATTCATATTCTAAGTGCTTACACCACTTGGCCTTGGTGCTAAAGAGATGCCAAGAAACCAACCTTGTTTGGAATTGGGAGAAGTGCCATTTTATGGTCACAGAGGGGTGGTTCTTGGTCATAATATCTCAAAAAGAGGCATAGAGGTGGACAAGGCCAAGGTGGAGGTGATTGAAAAATTACCCCACCTTGGAATGTCAAAGCAATTTGAAGTTTTCTAGGACATGCTGGTTTTTATAGAAGGTTTAAGTAACTTGCTTGTCTCTAATGTACCTTTTATCTTTGATAGAGAATGCATGCTAGCCTTTGAAGAGCTTAAAAACAGACTTTCCTCTGCACCTATTATAGCGCCACCTTGCTGAGATTTACCTTTTGAGTTGATGTGTGATGCATTAGACTTTGCTGTTGATGCTGTTTTAGGACAGAGGAGAGATAAGTTGGTACATGTTATTTACTATGCTAGTAAAGTCCTTAATGAGAATCAAAGGAATTACACTACTATAAAGAAGGAAATTCTTGCCATAGTTTTTGCAATTGATAAGTTTAGATCATATCTTATTGGTTCTAAAGTCATTGTGTTTACTAGCCATGCAACTCTTAAATACTTGCTTACCAAACAAGAGTCCAAGCCTAGATTGATAAGGTGGATCTTGCTGCTTCAAGAATTCAACATTGAAATCAAAGATAGAAGTGGAGCAGAGAACAAGGTGGATGATCACCTATCAAGAATCCCACACGAAGAAGATGAAGCACACCAACTTGCAGTGAATGAGAGATTCCCTGATGAGCAGTTGATGATGATCCAAGAAGCCCCCTAGTTTGCAGACATAGCCAACTTCAAGGCTATTGGGGAATTACCAACCAACATCAACAAACACATGAGGAGAAAGCTACTCAAAGACGCTAAACACTACATTTGGGATGAGCCCTATTTGTTCAAAAAGTGTGCTGATGGGATTTTGAGAAGGTGCATTTCCCAGGAGGAAGGGCAAGAAGTCCTATGGCAGTGTCATGGATCTACATATGAAGGCCATTTTAGTGGAGAAAGAACTGCATCCAAGGTGCTGCAGTGTGGGTTATATAGGCTGACAATAGTCAAGGATGCAAAGGACTTGGTGACAAGATGCAATGAGTGTCAAAGAGCTGGTAATCTACCCAAGAAAAATGAGATGCCACAGAGGTTCATCATGGAGTCAGAAGTGTTCGATGTATGGGGAATTGATTTCATGCGGCCATTCCCATCCTCATACTCAAACAATTATATACTGGTAGCTGTGGATTATGTGTCAAAGTGGGTAGAGGCAATAGCTACACCAACTAATGATAACAAGGTGGTCATTAACTTCTTGACGAAGAGTATATTCAGCAGATATGGGGTTCCAAGAGCTCTTATAAATGATGGAGGGAGTCACTTCTGCAACAAGCAACTTGAGACAACCCTCCTCAAGTATGGTGTGAAGCACAAAGTGGCAACCCCATACCATCTACAAACCAATGGTCAAGCTGAAATCTCAAACAGAGAGCTCAAGAGAATCCTTGAAAAGACTGTTGGAAACTCAAGAAAAGATTGGTCCAAGAAGCTGGATGATGCATTGTGGGCCTATAGGACATCTTTCAAGATACCCATTGGCATGTCTCCATACCAATTGGTGTTTGGAAAAGCTTGTCACCTTCCAGTAGAACTTGAACATTGAGCATTTTGAGCTCTAAAAATGTTGAACTTTGATAGTCAAGCTGCTGGGGAAAGAAGGCTACTACAACTGAATGAGTTGGAAGAATTCAGAAATCAAGCTTATGAGAATGCTAAGATTTACAAGAAAAACACAAAGAAATGGCATGATCAAAAGCTAGCAAGAAGAGAGTTTGTGGAAGGCCAAAGAGTGCTACTATACAACTCAAAGCTCAAGTTCTTCCCAGCGAAGCTTAAGTCAAGATGGTCTAGCCCCTTTACAATTCTCAAGGTGTCTCCCTATGGTCATGTAGAGCTTATGGAAGACAAGACACAGAGGACTTTCACTGTCAATGGCCACAGGCTCAAGCACTACTTGGGAGACTCATTGGATGAGCAGAGGGTGAGCTATAACCTCAACTGACGTGGAAGGAACGTCAAGCTAGTGACGTTAAAGAAGCGCTAGTTGGGAGGCACCCCAACACTCATATCCTTTCAATTTCATGCTTTCTAAAAGTAGTTTATGATTGTTAAGTTAGGTAGCTTTAATTTCATTCTCTTAGTTGATAGTTCTTTAGTTTATTTTCTTTTGTTTACTAGAAGTGCAAGGTTGCATAGTCACTTAACTGAGGTTTATAGAATGGGCTCAGAAACTAGCTAAGAAGCTAAGTTTGGTGTGGCCACTAATCCACTTAATTTAGGCTTACAACTTATTGATTAAATTAACTTTGAAAGTAAGCCCAGAAATTAAGTTTTGTGTGGCCACCACCATATGAAAATCACACAGTAAGCCCAAGATGATTTGAGTTTGAAGCATTTAATAAATTGGTGGGTGCATAAAAGGTGATTTTAATGTGTACGAAGGGATTGGAAGAGAAGGAATGTGAAAGGAGTAAATTTATTCCACTTATAAAAATCCAATGATGAGACCAATTTATTAGATGCAATGAGATTAAGTTTGGTGTCCCAAGGGACACTCATCAATTGCAATTTTAATTGACTCATAATAGAGGGAATGTGAAGAATTTTTTTTTCATTACTGATGGGGTTTTCGGTTTTCAATTTCAGGAGAGGTGGGGCCCACTTGATTGAGAGTTCACTGGGCAAGGAGTCAAAGTGTACTTTCACCTTGGAACCCAACATTTGAAGGAAGCCAAAGGGGTGAGGATTGGCGCCTCTTCCCACGCTAGGCGCCACTCTCAAGTGGGAAAACATTTAATTGCTTTTTACTTTCCACCTTCCCCACCCTCCAGACTACACTTTCTTCTTATAAAAAGCCACTTACCCCTCCACTCCCCTCCACACTTCAAACCCAACTTCACACCCAAACCTCTGCACTTCATCTTCCTTTTGTTCCCTTACTTTCCTATTTTCTTCTATTTGATTAGGGACAATCAAGTCCTAAGTTTGGTGTTGTAGAGCAAACCCTTGCTTTTCTCTCCGTTCTTTATTTCTTCTTCAACTCTTCTTCAAGCTTTCAAACCTCTTTTCTCACCCCCAATGGCACCACTAAGAGCCTCATCGTCAAAGAAGAGAAAGACCAAGGAACTAACCTCTAGATCCTCAAGCTTCAATGAATACAAGTTCCTTTCATCATTCAACCAAAACCAATTTTATGGTTGGGTGAGTGAGAGGCAAATCATTGCGGAGGTGGGCTTCCAACTTGGAAGGAATGAGCATCTAGAAATCAATAGAGAGATCAACAACAGAGGATGGACACTCTTGTACAACCCACCAAGGAAGGTGGTGGAGAGCTTAGTCAGAGAATTTTATGCCAATGTAGTGCCACAACCTAGGCAACCTTATGGCTATCTGAGTTATGTTAGGGGGAAAGCTATTGACTATAGCCCCTCCACCATAGATAGGATGCTAATGGTGAAGCAAACAAACTCCACCCGGAGCTATGAAGAAAGGGTGAAGCAACAACATCCTGGCTTTGAAGAGATCCTGGCTGTATGTTAGGCATCACCGTTGTCAATGGCTACATCCTGTCCTCTCAGTGAAAATGGTCCAATGCACTGTCACAGCATGGCTAATCATCTATCGGTTCTCGATCATACTGGAATAGGATCCATTGATCCTTTTGCGTCTGTCGCTACGCCCAGCACTCGCAAGTTTGAAGCTCGTCACAGCCATCCCTTCCCAGATCCTACTCGGAATACCACAGACAAGGTTTAGACTTTCCAGATCTCAGGAATGGCCATCCATGGATTCTAACTTATACCACGAAGATTCTAATTAAGGAATCCAAGAGATACTCATTCAATCTAAGGTAGAACGGAAGTGGTTGTCAGTCACGTGTTCATAGGGAATGATGACGATTGTCACGATCATCACATTCATGTTGAAGTGTGAATGGATATCTTAGAAGTGGAATAAGTTGAATTGAATAGAAAAACAGTAGTACTTTGTATTAATTCATGGGGAACAGCAGAGCTCCACACCTTAATCTATGGTGTGTAGAAACTCTACCGTTGAGAATACATAAGTGATAAAGTTCAGGCATGGCCGAATGGCCAGCCCTCAAAACATGATCAAATGATCAAAAGATATTCCAAAGATGATCCGAAGATGTAAATACAATAGTAAAAAGTCCTATTTATACTAAACTAGCTACTAGAGTTTACAGAAGTAAGTAATTGATGCATAAATCCACTTCCGGGGCCCACTTGGTGTGTGCTTGGGCTGAGCTTGAAGTTTACACATGTAGAGGCTTCTTTTGGAGTTGAACGCCAAGTTGTAACATGTTTTTGGCGTTCAACTCTGGTTCGTGACGTGTTTCTGGCGTTTAACTCCAGACTGCAGCATAGAACTGGCGTTCAACGCCCTTTTGCGTCATCTAAACTCGGGAAAAGTATGGACTATTATATATTGCTGGAAAGCCCTGGATGTCTACTTTCCTGAGCCGTTGAGAGCGCGCCATTTGGAGTTCTGTAGCTCCAGAAAATCCACTTTGAGTGGAGGGAGGTTAGAATCCAACAGCATCAGTAGTCCTTCTTCAACCTCTGAATCTAATTTTTGCTCAAGTCCCTCAATTTCAGTCAGAAAATACCTGAAATCATAGAAAAACAGACAAACTCGTAGTAAAGTCCAGAAATGTGAATTTAACATAAAAACTAATAAAAACATCCCTAAAAGTAACTAGATCCTACTAAAAATAATGCCAAAAAGCGTATAAATTATCCGCTCATCAGTGTGCCACGCTAGTTCAAAGTTCCAGAAGGGAGAAGAGGAAGAATAAGCCTGGGTGTGCCACTTGGGCTCGAAGGCATTGCACACCAGGAAGGAGGACAAAGAGCGTGCCAATTAAGGAGCTGGGCGTGACGCGCCAAGCCAAATTCAGTGGCTAGGCATGGCATGCCACTCAGGCGCCAGCCAGACGCCAAGCCTGGAGAAGTCACGAGTTTTCTTTCCCTCCTGCTGTAATTTTCTTTTCTCTTTTGTATTTTCTTAATTCTAGTGCTAGGAATAGTATAAATAACCCTGGAAGTACTGAGAAGGGGTTGTTGAGTAGTAGTTTTTGTTGAAGTATAGTTAGATTTAGTTTTCACATCATCTCTTCCATCTATTGTACTTTTTTCTTAAGCTATGAGTAGCTAAATTCCCTCTCCTTGGGAGAGGGAGCTCTGTTGTACTTGATGGATTAATGATAGTGAATTTCTTCTTCTCTTCATCTTCTCTTTGATTTGCTAGAAGAAATTTCATTTTAATGCTAAGTG
>NC_029790.2:69083246-69098053 GCF_000816755.2 Arachis ipaensis
GAATTCAAAATGGGTTTCATGGGAGCCTTGGAAAAGGAAACATGAAACCATGCTTGAAATCCCTTCTCAAACTTGAGTAGATCTGGGTTTTGGTGATTGGATATGGTTACATATAATCCACCTACTACTTGGATCTATGAGGATGTGTGGTATAATCAGGGACCAAGCATATCTCTCTTCATGAGCAATTGGACCAAGGAATTCGCTGATTATTAAGATTTGAGAGATTGAATCACCAGGGGATTGGGGTTCAATCAATCATGATTGCCAAGAGATCAATGAGTTGCATGATTGAAGATGAGATGAGCTGGATTTAATTCAAAGAGAATAATATCTCCTGACCCCAATGAATTTTCCCTATTCTTACTTCCCACATTCCTTATAGCTTTGTTTACATTCTGTTATCCCCCATTCATATTCACAATTTAGTCATTTATGTTTCTGCACTTTACATTCTTGCCATTTACTCTTCTGCACTTTATTGCTTTTCTTTACTTTTGAGTAATTTACAATTCTGCTCGTTTAAAATTCTGTAATCACAACCTATATTGCTCAGCTTGACTAATTCGCCCATTGATTAAAATTGCTAAAATCTACCAATCTCTGTAGATACGATCCCAGTCCACTGTGGGTTATTACTTGACGACAATTTTTGGTGCGCTTGCCAAAGAACGGATTCATGATTTTATATGGGGAGTGAATTTCGGTCATCATCAAGGTAAGGATATATATGGCCAAGTGAGCTTGAAATTTGAATCTTTGACTAACTTAAGCTCCCACCTAACACATACAACAACCTATACGATTCTAATACAAATATAACTACCCATTTTTCACTTTTTCACACACTCATGCATACTCTTTTCTTTTCAATTCACAACCCATATGCATTGATTATTATTGGACTTTCCTTTGAGGCATTTTGTCCCCTTTTTATTACTTTCTTTTCCTTTTCTTTTTCTCCTTTTTTTCTTTTTATTTTTCTTTATCATCATTCTTTTTCTTTTTGCAATGAAATATATACAAAAGTATCAATGCATATGGTTTAAACATTTAACGCATGAGTATGTACCCAATTCCCAAGGTCTTCATTAAAAATACAAAAACACACTTTTATCCCAACCAATGTTCCCAAATTTCCCCACACTTGAATGATACACACCTCACTACCCTAAGCTAATCAAAGATCCAAATTGAGGACATTTATTATTTTCCACTTTAAGGCTAGTAATGTGCTAAAATTAAGAACAAAATGGGTTTAGCATAGGCTCAAAGTTGGCTAACAATGGTAGATAAAAGGTAAGGCTATTTGGGTAAGTGAGCTAATGAAATAAAGGCCTCAATCATATAAATTCATTCATACAGAAAATAATGGACATAAAGAATTAAAAAAAATCAAAGATTACAATCATAGAAAGAGAATAATACACACAAGAATGAAAATAGTGGTTATATGATGTAACCACACAATTAGGCCCAATACTCACATGCTCATGTGTTCTTAGCTCAAAAACATGTTCCATAATATATAATTCAAGCAAGTTCAATGAAAATTTTTACTCAAATTAATTGGGATGCCCTATGGATAAATTTCTTGGAAAATTTCATATTTTTACTAAGCTTATTATATATATACAAACCAAGAAAATGCAACTAAAATTTCTAAAAGACCTAAAAATAACAGAAAAAATTAAAATGCGAAAGTGTTAGGATTAGAAAAGCTACATCCAAAAAAGATGTGTCGAGTTGGCATTTATGGACCGACAAGTGAAATCACGAGCGAATAGGACAGGCATTCATCATATGCATCTTCTACCTATTTGTATGCTTTGCTTAATTTTTATTGTGCCTAAATGTCTCATACTACTTGTTAATTATTCTACATGCCGTATATGAACTTAAATTGTGATGTACTTGTTTGCATTACTTTGTGGTTTCTTCTGGTTTTGGGGAGGCTCGGTAGGCGGTGGTGATGAGATTGCGTGGAGGGTAGCTTGGTGAAGGCTGTGAGATACAGTGGTGTGATTGGTATTAGTTAGAAATCCCCCTAAGTTTAGATGACCCTAATTATGGTGTTTGGTTTTTTTTGTTAAGCTTGAATATTTATTGATGCAAAGTTCTAGGATTACCTTTGGTGTCCCGGAACCTTATATCTTATATATTGGGTATTATTACCATACTGATAACCTCCGGTTCTCATACCATATATTATTGTTGTTTTTCAGATGCAGGTCGCAACCCACCTTAGTGAGTTGGGGATGGTGACAAAGCGGAGGATCTTTTGTTATCTTGTATTTTGGTTTTTATGTTACAGCTCTCTCTCACTTTTTCTATTATACTATGTTGCCCTAGAGGCTTACTTTGAGAGATAAGTTGTATAAGCTGTTTTAACTCAAAAATCCTGTTATGTCTGTATATGACTAGTCTGCCTAAACTCCGCGGGCTGCGGCTAGTACTCTATGTTTATTATGCTTATATATATCTATCCTGATTATTATATTATATTTTATGTTCTATCTTGAACCTTCAGACCTTTAGTTATGTGTATGTATGCTTTGCGCTTTGTAATTCTGCAAATGCAATTTTAAACTTTATTCCTTCATCGGGCTCTTAGTGTTACTATTTCTTTCCATATTTATTAATGTATGAGCTTTAGAACTATAATCACGTCTTGTTATCCTTCGCTTTATGACTAGAGGTAATGCTTAGGTTAATGGGGTATTACATGTCGAGCATCAACTCACAGTGGGATATGCTCCTGAACAAAATGGACTATCTGAGAGGAAAAATAAAACTGTGATGGAGATGGCATGCTTGATCCTCAAGGAAATAATTTTGCCAAACATCGTTTAGGGAGAAGCTATTTATACAGTAGTATACCTACTAAATTATTGTCCTACTAAGGCAGTAGAAAATAAAACTCCAATTGAAGCATGGAGTGGACGAAAACCTTCCACAAAGCATCTAAGAGTCTTTAGATGCATATACTATGTCCACATTCCCACACAAAAAGAAGCAAGTTAGACAAGAAGACAGAAAAAGGAATCTTCCTTGGGTATAGCACATAATCAAAAAGATATCATGTGTATAATGATGAGCGGATATTTTATACACTTTTTGGCATAGTTTTCATATAGTTTTTAATAGGTTTTACTTAGTTTTCATTAAGTTTTTATAGGTTTTAGTGTTAAATTAATATTTTTGGATTCCAATTTGAGTTTCTGTGTTTTTAAACTATTTCAAGTATTTTTTGGCTGAATTTGTGGAGCTGGAGCAAAAGTCTGATCCAGAGACAGAGAAAGCACTGCAGATGCTGTCCAGATCTGACCTCCTTGCACTCGGAAGAGATTTTTGGGAGCTACAAGAGTCCAAATAGAGCGTTCTTAACGGCTATGAAAATCTGACTTCCAGAGCTTTCCCGCAATATATAATAGTCTATATGTTGTTTCGGAGTAGAAGGCCCAAATCTGGCGTCCAACGCCACCTTCCTACCTTTTTCTGGCGTCCAACGCCCAAGGAAGCAGAGCCCAATGTCCAAACGCCCAGAGATGACCCCCCAGCTGGCGTTCCATACCCAGAGACCTCATAGCACGTGGATCTCATCAAATCTCAGCCCAAACACTCGCCAAGTGGGTCCCAGAAGTGGATTTTAGCACTAAAAAGACTGTTATACCCTTACTAGTCATTAGTTTAGTATTTAAGGGATTTAATTCATGTTATTCAGAACTTTTGATCATCACTTTTCACCATCATGCACATTTAACATTCTAATTTACCTCGATATGAGTTTATAAACCTCCTTGGTTGAGGGGAGAAACCTTGCTTAGTCCTATAAATTAATAAAAGCATTGCTGTTTGTTCTTCGATCTGTGTTTGATCCATCTCCAAGATGTATATCCTGATCTTTGTGGTGGTGGGCAGGATGATCTGACAAATTAGCTCTGTTCATCAAATTAAGATGAACGTGCCTGACAAACACCCGCATCTACTTGGGTTCGTGTGAGTACTTGGAATAAAAGCACGAGCCAACAACTATGGTTATACATCTCTCAGATGATTAATCCCCGACTTCGTTGGGGACTTTTCGAGACACCAGTTCAGCCGATTTCTGGGGAGATTAGGGTCTTCGTGGTATAGTCTAGATCCAAAAAAGCAGTGTTCTCTGATCAGGAAGATTTGACCTTGTCTGAGGTGTGTTGAGTAGGATTGCCAAGAGAATGATTTGCTAGAGCTTCACCCTCCGTTAGATTGAATGACCAAGGGCCTTGGCATTCATTCTGTAGTAGAGGAGATCAATGAACATGGGCAGTGGCGTTGATCACTTACAACCTGCCAGAGAGGAAGATCATTCACAAGCAAGGAAGATAGTAATACCAGAGTTCATTCAGAAGGACAAAGCAACTCCGACTCTCAACTCTATTCCCAGCATATAATTCCTATCCTTATTTCTACTTAATGTCCAAGCATTTATGACATATAATCATTCAAGATTCACATAATATAATCCAAGTCATTCAGATTACGCCTGACTAAGACCTGCAAGACAACCATTTCTTGCTTCAAGCCACAATCCTCGTGGGATCAACCCTAACTCGCTCAGGTATTACTTAGACGACCCAGTGCACTTGCTGGTACTGCTGTACGGAAGTGTGCGGTTTACATACATGCACCAAGATTTTGGCGCCGTTGCCGGGGATTGTAGAGTTTTGACAAACTGATGGATTGTCTTGCTCCCTAGATCAGGTAATTTTTATTTTTGTTAAGTCCTTGAATTAAAAAAAAAAATTTTTTAAAAAATCTTTTTCTTTTCTTAGTTCAATTTATGTTCTTGTTGAGTCTTTGATTTTTGCAAGAGTACTACTTTGATTAAGTGTCTTTTATTTTTATTTCTTCAAAATTTTTCGAAAATATTTAAAAGCTTTTCGAAAATAATTTTTATTTTATTTTTTTAATCATTGTTCTTTGTTTGAGTCTTTTGTGCTTTTTCTTGCTTGAATTTTCATTTTCTTCAAGTCTTTCTTTCTAAAATTTTTTCAAAAATAATTTTTCGTTGTTTAAATCTTGTTTCAATTTCTTAGTTTGGTGTTTTCTTGTTATTTTTCTTTATGTTTTTCAAAAATTTCTTCTTGGTTTTCTAAAAATTTTAGGTTTGGTGTTCCTTTTATATTCTTGTGTTCTTTAAAATTTCTTTGAGTCTTCTTCTTTGTGTTTTTGTTAACATTCAAAGTGTTCTTGAGTCTTGTATGTGTTTTGATCTTAAAATTTTTATGTTTGTTGTCCCATTGTATTTTCCCTCCAACTTTTTGAAAATTGGGTGCACCAGATCTAAAAATTTTACGTTTGGTGTCTTTTACTTGTTTTTCTCTCTCCTCACTAAATTCAAAAAAAAAAATATCTTTTGTATTTTTATTTTTCATTAATTTTCGAAAATTTCAAAATAAAAATTCAGATTTTCAATTTTAAATTTTTATCTTATCATATCTTAGCTGTCAAGTTTTCAAAAATCAAATCTTTTTCAAATTTTAAAATGATATCTTTTTCAAAATCAAATTTCAAAATCTTATCTTTTTCAAAATTCAAACTTTAATTTCAAATCTTTTCTTTTCATATCATCTATTTTATTTTAAATTAAATTCTTTTCTTAATTAATATCTTATCTTCTCTCTCTTACTTTTCAAAATCACCTAACTAACTTTCTTCTCACTTGATTTTTGAAAACTAACTCTCATCTTCTCTCTCTTCCTTTTCAAAACCACCTTACAAACTCTTCTCTTCCTTAATTTTCGAAAATAATATCATCTTCTCTCTCTCTTCTTTTTCAAAACTACCTAACTAACTCTCTTCTCCCTTAATTTTCGAAAATTTCTCTCTCTTCTCTCTCTTCTATTTTCGGAAATTTAAAAATTAAATTTTAAATTCTTTTTAAATTAATTAACTTATTTTCAAAAATTAATTAAATAAATAAATAAAAACAAAAAAAATATTTTAATTCTTATTCAACTTTTCTATCTCTATCTCTTCTTCTACTCTTTTTATCTTCTTCTTTCTTCGTTCTTCTTTCTCAATCATGAACCCAAGTGGGAATGAAGAGTTCAAGAGAACTCTAGGATCTTATACAAATCCCACTGTTGACATCTATGAAAGAAGTATCACATACCTCACGTCAGAGCTAGTAGCTTTGAAGTGAACCCTCAACTTATTATCCTAGTGCAGCAAAACTACCAGTATTCTGGGCTTCCTCAAGAAGAACCTACAAAATTCCTAGCTGATTTCTTAAAAATTGCTAACACAGTACACAATGAGGGAGTAAACCAAGATGTCTATAGGTTATTGCTTTTTCCTTTTGCAGTAAAGGACCAAGCAAAAAGGTGGTTGGATAACCAGCCTAAAGCTAGTTTAAAAACTTGGAAACAGTTAGTGAATAAGTTTTTAAACCAATACTTCCCCCAAGAAAGATGACCCAGCTGAGACTGGACATCCAAGGCTTCAAACAAGGAGACAGTGAATTTCTTTATGTTGCTCGGGAGAGGTAAAGGAGGATATTAAGAAAATGCCCCACTGAAAAGTTTTCAGAATGGGTACAGTTAGACATCTTCTACTATGGCTTTCAGGCATGGCTAGAATGTCCCTGGACCAATCGGATGGTGGTTATATACACATGAGAAAGACCATTAAAGAAGCCTAAGATGTCATTGAGATAGTTGCCATTAATCAGTATCTGTACTCATCTCCTGAGACCTCTATAAAAGGAGAGGTTAAGGCAGTAGTTGCTGAATTTAACCCTCCGAAGCAGGATGGCACATTGACTCAGTAGCTGCAAGCCCTAGCCCAGCAAATGCTGGAACTGCAAGGGGCTCTGTAAGAAACTCAAGCTTCTAACAGAAATGTAGAAGCCCAGTTGAGTCAAACAAGGCAGTAGTTATCTAAGCAGATAACAGATGAATGCCAGGCCATTCGTCTAAGGAGTGGAAAAACCTTAAGCTCCCAACCTCAGTCCAATAAGAATGAAAAGCCCATAGAGGACAACCAGATCTCTGCACAAGGTGGTTCTAGGCGTTCAAATGCCCTGAGAAGTACCACTCTTGGAGTTGAACGCCAGGAAAGGGGAGAGACTGGGCATTCAAATGCTTAGAAAGGTATCCCCCTTGGCATTGAACGCCAGGAATGGGTAGGGACTGGGCGTTCAAACGCCCAGAGAGGTATTCCTCTTGGCATTGAATGCCAGGAATGGGCAGGGATTGGGCATTCAAATGCCCAGGGGCAGCAGCTTGGGCGTTGAACGCCCAAGCAATGGAAGTCAGTCATCCAATGACAATAACCCTGCTAAACAAGGTAGTAATCCCCCTTCCAATACACATGGAATTCGGCCTTCATCAACCAAGGTTGATGAATACAAGGCTAAGATGCCATTTCCTCAGAAACTCTATCAAGAAGAAAGGGATAAACAGTTTGCCCGCTTTGCGGAGTATCTCAGAATATTAGAGATAAAGATCCCTTTTGTAGAAGCTCTTGAACAGATACCTTCTTATGCAAAGTTCATGAAGGACATTCTAAGTCATAAGAAGGATTGGAGAGAGACACAAACAGTCCTCCTCACTGAGGAATGCAGTGCAATCATTCAGAACAGCTTACTAGAAAAGCTTAAAGATCCTGGAAACTTTATGATACCCTGCATTCTAGGTGATGCTTGTACAAGGACAGCTCTATGTGACCTTGGAGCTAGCATCAACCTAATACCTGCTTCACTAATACAGAAGCTTAGTTTGACTAATGAAGTCAAACCAACTCGCATGTGCCTTCAACCTGCTGATGGTTCTACTAAGATACCATCAGCAGTAGTTGAAGACATGATTGTCAAGGTTGGACCCTTTGCCTTTTCCACTGACTTTGTGGTATTGGACATGGAGGGGCACAAGAGTGCATCCCTTATCCTAGGAAGACCTTTTTTAGTTACAGGACGGACCCTCATTGATGTTAAAAAAAGGGAAGTAACCCTAAGAGTCAATGAGGAAAAGTTCGTCCTGAATGCTGTCAAAGCTATGCAGCATCCAGACATTCCTGAGGAATGCATGAGCATTAACTTCATTGATTCCCTGGTGGAAGAAGTCAATATGGCTGAAAGCTTCAAGGAAGGGCTAGAAGATATCCTTGATGATACTCAGCCTGATTCAGAGGAACCTATGGAAACCTCTGAGGAAAAGGAGAAGCCTGCTAAGCCTGAGCTTAAACCATTACCCCTCCCTGAAATATGCATTTTTGGGAGAGGGAGATACTTATCCTATAATCATAAGCTCTACGTTAGAGCCACAGGAAGAAGGAGGAAGTCACTAAGTTCTATGAGGCTGAGATTATTTATCCCATTTCTGACAGCCCATGGGTGAGCCCTGTCCAGGTTGTTCCTAAGAAGGGAGGAATGACAGTGGTTCACAATGAAAAGAATGAGCTGATCCCAAAAAGGACAGTTACAGGGTGGCGCATGTGCATTGATTATAGAAAACTCAATGACACCACCAGGAAAGATCACTTTCCTTTACCCTTCATTGATCAAATGCTGGAAAGACTAGTAGGTCATGCTTTTTATTGCTTCCTGGATGGATATTCTGGGTACAATCAAATAGCAGTAAATCCAAAGGATCAAGAGAAGATGACATTCACATGTCCTTCAGGTGTGTTTGTCTATAGACGAATGCCATTCGGCCTGTGCAATGCACCTGCCATCTTTCAGAGATGTATGTTGTTCATCTTCTCTAACATGGTAGAGAAGTTCCTTGAAGAATTCATGGATGACTTCTCTGTTTATGGAGACTCATTTGACTCCTGCCTTAATCATCTGACCCTGGTCCTGAAAAGATGCCAAGAAATAAACCTAGTTCTAAACTGGGAGAAATGCCATTTCATGGTAACTGAAGGTATTATTTTTGGACATCGGATCTCAAATAAGGGGATAGAGGTGGATCAAACTAAGGTGGAAGTGATCGAATGCTTGCCTCCACCTACTAGTGTTAAGGTAATGAGAAGCTTCCTAGGACATGTAGGCTTCTACAGGCGGTTCAAAAAAATTTTTCAAAAATTGCCAAACCCCTGTGTAATCTCTTAGCCACTGATGTTCCATTCGTCTTTGACCAAGAATGCCTGCATGCCTTTGAAACTCTGAAGGCCAAGCTTGTCACTGCTCCTATCATCTCTGCACCCAACTGGGACTTGCCATTTGAGCTCATGTCTGATGCAAGTGATCATGCAATTGGCGCAGTCCTAGGTCAGAGACATGACAAGCTTCTGCACGTCATTTACTATGCTAGTCACGTATTAAATGATGTGCAAAAAAATGACACTACTACAAAAAAGGAGCTACTTGTAGTGGTTTATGCCGTTGACAAGTTCAGATCCTACCTAGTAGGATCTAAGGTCATTATTTATACTAACCATGCTGCTCTGAAATATCTACTCACTAAGCAGGATTCTAAACCTAGACTTATAAGATTGGTATTACTCCTACAAGAGTTTGATATAGAAATTAGAGACAGAAAAGGGACAAAAAATCAGGTGGCTAATCACTTATCCCGGATTGAGCCAGTAGCAGGGACTTCTTCTCCCTTTACTGACTTATCCGAATCCTTTCCAGATGAGCAACTATATGCCATCCGGACAGTACTTTGGTTTCCAGACATTGCAAACTATAGGGCTACATGGTTCATTCCCAAGGAGTTTACCAGGCAGCAAGCCGGGAAACTCATGCATGATGCAAAATATTACCTATAGGATGAGCCATATCTCTCTAAGAAATGCTCGGATAGAATAATTGGATGCTGTGTGTCTGAAGAAGAGGCATAGAGAATTCTATGGCATTGCCATAGCTCTGACTATGGAGGACACTTTGGAGGTAAGCAGACAGCCACTAAGGTACTCCAAAGTGGCTTTTACTGGCGTACTCTCTTTAAAGATTCTAGAGAGTTCGTCCGTAACTATGATAGTTGCCAGAGGGCTGGCAATCTTTGTCATGGTCACAACATGCCTCAACAAGGAATCCTAGAGATTGAGTTATTTGACGTATGGGACATAGATTTCATGGGACCATTCTTGCCTTCATACTCAAACATCTACATCCTTGTGGCGGTAGATTATGTGTCTAAATGGGTTGAAGCCATAGCAACACCCACTAATGACACTAGAGTTGTAATGAAGTTCCTCCAACAGAACATTTTCAATAGATTTGGTGTCCCTAGGACACTAATCAGTGATGGAGGAACTCATTTCTTCAACAGACAACTGGATTATGTCTTAAGCCGATACGGAGTTCGCCATAAAGTAGTAACATCGTATCATCCCCAAACTAATGGGTAAGCTGAAGTCTCGAATAGAAAACTAAAGCAAAGCCTAGAGAGGACAGTAAGTTCCTCTAGAAAGGATTGGGCCAGAAAGCTTGATGATGTCCTGTCGGCATACAAAACAAATTTCAAAACCCCCTTAGAACTTCACCATATCAGTTAGTATATGGGAAGTCCTGTCATTTGCCAGTGGAACTAGAACACAAAGCCTATTGGGCTACTAGATTCCTCAACCTTGATGCTAAAGCAGCAGGGGAGAAACGGCTGCTTCAACTAAATGAGTTGGATGAATTCCACTTAGAAGCATTTGAAAATGAAAAAATCTATAAGGAAAAGGCAAAGTGGTGGCACGACAGGAAGCTAGCCTCCAGAGTCTTTGAACCAGGACAGAAAGTCCTGCTCTTCAACTCAAGACTCAAACTATTCCCTGGGAAACTTAAATCTCGTTGGATAGGACCGTTTGTGGCTACCAAGGTATCACCTTATGGACACATAGAACTTGAAGGTAAAGAAACCAGGTTCAATGTCAATGGACAAAGGGTTAAGCATTACCTTGAAGGAGATATAGAGCCAGGAGACTCAACACTGCTACTAAGTTAAGTACAGTGAAGTCCAGCTAAAGACATTAAAGAAGCGCTTGTTGGTAAGCAACCCAATAATCACTCATGCTTTATTGAATTTCTAGTTGTTTCTATTTTAATAAATTTTATTTTTAATTAGTTTTTAATTATATTTTAAGTTATTTTTCGTGTTATTGATCTTGTACAGTGCTTAAACAGAGACAGAATGATGTAGAATAGCAAACAAAATACCCTGGAGTAAAGAGCCTTCTGGCATTTAAATGCTAGAAAGGGTAGGGTGATGAGCGTTTAAACGCCCATGGAGGCAGCAGGCCTGGCATTAAACGCCAGCTAGAAGGCGCTGGCTGGGCGTTTAACGCCCTGAAGGGAGCATTAGCCTAGCATTAAATGCCCAGCCAAGGCCCCTGGCTGGGCGTTTAACGCCCCACAAGGAGGACTACTCTGGCGTTAAACGCCAGAATGCGGGCGTTTAAATGCCAGCATGGCAGCAGGGAGGTAACTTCAATTTTTCAATCTTATCTTGATTCAATTCATCTTCATCCAATTAAATTTCAAAAATTCTTTAATTTTTAAATTAAATCTTATTCAAATATTTTGTTTTCAATTTAATTTTCAAATTAAAACATTTTTTTAAAAATTTTTTTAAATCCTTTCAAAATGGTATAACTTTTACAATTTACTTTCAAACTAGTTTCAAAATCTTTTCTTATCTTATTCATATCTTTTTTTTAAAAAAATTCAAATCCTTTTCATGTTCCATATCTTGTCTTTAATGTCTTTTCTATCTTTTCAAAATCTTATCTTTTTTTTCTAAATTTAATAACTTAAATTTTAATCTTTTTCAAAAATCTTTATCTATTATTTATGCATATTTTTCGAAAATCCCTCCCCCCTTCTATATATATATGTGTGCCATGCCCTCTCTCCCTCACTTACCACCTCTCATTTGAATTCTCTCTTCTATTTCTTCTTTTACTCCGTGTTCTAGTTTACTTCCTTTCTTACCCTTTTGCTCGAGGACGAGCAAATTTTTAAGTTTGGTGTGGCAGCAGCCCTGCTCTCTCATCAAGAATTCAATCCCATGGCTCCAAGAAGTGGCAAGAACGCCCCAAAGAATAAGAAAGAAGACAACTCAACAGTTATTTTTAAACCTGTTCGATTATTCACCAAGCAACATGAAGAACATTATAACAAGGTAACGAGTAAAAGGCCAGTAATCCCTGAAGTAAGATTCGACCTTAGAAAAGAAGAATACCCATAGATCCAAGAATAGATTCGAAGGAGAGGTTGGGAGATTCTATGTGATCCTGAGTTAAATGTTAGATACAACATGGTCCGGGAATTTTATGCAAATCTGTGGATGACAGATAAGCAAAAGTAGGATGGAACATCCATCCATAATTTTTGTACCATGGTCAGAGGGAAGATCATATACTTTCATCTAGACACGGTGAGAAGGTCTTCAAACTACCTCTGCAAAGGGATGACCGTGAGTCGTACAACAGGAGGGTTGTAGCCAACCGAAAGCTGAATCAAGTCCTATAGGACATATGCCTACCTGGAACCCAATGGATTGAAAATACCAAAGGGGAGCCCTGCCAGCTGAAAAGGGCAAACCTCAAGCCTGTTGCTAGAGGATAGCTAGACTTCATTGGGCGTTCTATACTCCCCACAAGTAACCGCTCTGAAGTCAATATTGATAGAGCAGTAATGATTCACTGCATCATGATGGGGAATGAGGTGGAAGTCAACCAAATAATCCCTCGTGAGATTTATAAGCTATTGGTGCACGAAATTGTGATCTCAGGCAACGGCGCCAGAAACTCTGTACGCACGTCTTAATAAATCGTTTTTCATTCACAACTTCGATACAACTAACCAGCAAGTGCACTGGGTAGTCCAAGTAATAAACCTTACGTGAGTAAGGGTCGATCCCACGGAGATTGTTGGTATGAAGCAAGCTATGGTCACCTTGTAAATCTCAGTCAGGCGGATATCAAAAGGTTATGGAGTTTTCGAAATTAAATAATAAGTAAACAAAAAATAAGGATAGAAACACTTATGTAATTCATTGGTGAGAATTTCAGATAAGCGTATAGAGATGCTTTCGTTCCTCTGAATCTCTGCTTTCCCGCTGTCTTCATCCAATCAGTCTTACTCCTTTCTACGGCTGGCTTTATGTAAGGACATCACCGTTGTCAATGGCTACTTTTAATCCTCTCTGGAAAATGGTCCGATGCACTGTCACTGCATGGCTAATCGTCTAGAGGCATCACCCTTGTCAATGGCTGCATCCTATCCTCTTGTGAAAATGGTCCAAATGCTCTGTCACAGCACGGCTAATCATCTGAGGTTCTCGATCATACTGGAATAGGATTCACCCTCCTTTTGCATCTGTCACTACGCCCAGCACTCGCGAGTTTGACGTTCGTCACAGTCATTCAATCCCAGAGTCCTACTCGGAATACCACAGACAAGGTTTAGACTTTTCGGACTCTCATGACTGCCGCCATCAATCTAGCTTATACCACGAAGATTCTGATTAAGAGATCCAAGAGATACTCATTCAATCTAAGGTAGAACAGAAGTGGTTGTCAGGCACGCGTTCATAGGGAATGATGATGATTGTCACGTTCATCACATTCAGGTTGAAGTGTGAATGAATATCTTAGAAGCGGAATAAGTTGAATTGAATAGAAAAACAGTAGTACTTTGCATTAATCTTTGAGGAACAGCAGAGCTCCACACCTTAATCTATGGAGTGCAGAAACTCTACCGTATGAAAATACATAAGTGATAATGGTTCAAGCATGGCCCAATGGCCAGCCCCCATGAAAGTCTAAGATAGCATAAAACTGATCAAAGATGATCTCTAATACAATAGTAAAAAGTCCTATTTATAATAAACTAGTTACTAGGGTTTACAGAAGTAAGTAATTGATGCATAAATCCACTTCCGGGGCCCACTTGGTGTGTGCTTGGGCTGAGCTTGAATGTTACACGTGTAGAGGTCAATCTTGGAGTTTAACGCCAGTTTGTAACGTATTTCTGGCGTTCAACTCTGGCTTGTGACGTGTTTCTAGCGTTTAACTCCAGACAGAAGCATAGAACTGGCGTTCAACGCTCTTTTACGTCATCTAAACTCAGCCAAAGTATGGACTATTATATATTTCTGGAAATCCCTAGATGTCTACTTTCCAACGCAATTGGAAGCGCCCCATTTTAAGTTTTGAAGTTCAGAATGATTGGCATCTATAGGAACTCAGAGTTCAGATAGTGTTATTGATTATCCTAGTTCAGTATGATGATTTTTGAACACAGCTATTTTATGAGTCTTGGCCGTGGCCCTAAGCACTTTGTTTTCCAGTATTACCACCGGATACATAAATGCCACAGACACATAACTGGGTGAACCTTTTTAGATTGTGACTCAGCTTTGCTAAAGTCCCCAATTAGAGGTGTCCAGGGTTCTTAAGAACACTCTGTTTTTGCTTTGGACCTTGACTTTAACCGCTCAGTCTTAAGTTTTCACTTGACACCTTCACGCCACAAGCACATGGTTAGGGACAACTTGGTTTAGCCGCTTAGGCCAGGATTTTATTCCTTTAGGCCCTCCTATCCACTGATGCTCAAAGCCTTGGGATCCTTTTTATTTACCCTTACCTTTTGGTTTTAAGGGTTATTGGCTTTTTGCTCTTGCCTCTTGGTTTTAAGAGCTTTTGGCTTTTTCTGCTTGCTTTTTCTCTTTTTTTCGCTATTGCTATTTATTTTTTTTTCGTATTTTTTTTTCTGCAAGCTTTTGTATTCACAGCTTTTTCTTGCTTCAAGAATCATTTTTATGATTTTTCAGATTATCAAATAACATGTCTCCTGTTCATCATTCTTTCAAGAGCCAACATAT
>NC_029790.2:69098345-69098939 GCF_000816755.2 Arachis ipaensis
AATATAATTAAACTAAGTTCAAGGATAAATTTGAAACTCATGTACTTCTTGTTCTTTTGAATTAAAACATTTTTCATTTAAGAGATGTGATGGATTCATAGGACATTCATAACTTTAAGACATAGTTACTAAATACTAATGATCATGTAATGAAGACACAAACATGGATAAGCACTTAACATAGAGAAAACGAAAAACAGAGAATGTAAGAACAAGGAATGAGTCCACCTTAGTGATGGTGGCGTTTCCTTCTTGAGGAGCCAATGATGTCCTTGAGCTCTTCTATGTCTCTTCCTTGTCTTTGTTGCTTCTCCCTCATTGCTTTTTGATCTTCTCTTATTTCATGAAGGATGATGGAGTGCTCTTGATGTTCCACCCTTAGTTGTCCCATGTTGGAGCTTAATTCTCCTAGGGAGGTGTTGATTTGCTCCCAATAGTTTTGTGGAGGAAAATGCATTTGAGGCATCTTCGGGATCTCATGGTGATGAGCTTCATGCGTCTCTTGAGATTCATGAATGGGCTCTCTTGCTTGCTCCAACCTTTTCTTAGTGATGGGCTTCTCTTCCTCAATGGGAATGTCTCTTTCTATAAAAG
>NC_029790.2:69098949-69099769 GCF_000816755.2 Arachis ipaensis
GTTTATGAGGTAGGTTTATGGGGAAGAGTGGATGATGTGAGTGGTGAAGTGGTGATAGGGAAGAGAGATTGAGGTGATTGGTAAAGAGTTTTGGGGAAGAGTGTTATGGGATTGTGTGAAAGAGGGGTGAGAAGAAGTGAGTGGAGGTAGGTGGGGATCCTGTGGGGTCCATAGATCCTGAGGTGTTCAAGGATTTACAACCTTGCACCAAATTAGGCATGCAAAATGCCCTTGCTTGCAACTCTAGGCGTTCAGCGCCAGATTGGTGCTTGTTCTGGGCGTTGAACGCCCAATTGTTGCCCATTTCTGGCGTTGAACGCCAGAACCATGCTTGTTCGGGGCGTTCAGTGCCAGCTCTTCTCCAGGGTGCAATTCTGGCGTTCAAACGCCCAAATGCTGCCCATTTTGGGCATTCAGCGCTAGAACCATGCTCTGTTCTGGCGTTGAACGCCAGCCAGATACTTTTTACTGGCGTTTAAACGCCAGTAAGGTCTTCCTCCAGGGTGTGATTTTTCTTCTGCTGTTTTTGATTCTGTTTTCAATTTTTATATTTATTTTGTGACTCCACATGATCATGAACCTAATAAAACATGAAAGAACAAGAAAAATAAAATTAGATAAATAAAAATTGGGTTGCCTCCCAACAAGTGCTTCTTTAATGTTAATAGCTTGACAGTGGGCTCTCATGGAGCCTCACAGATGTTCAGAGCATTGTTGAGACTTCCCAACACCAAACTTAGAGTTTGGATATGGGAGTTCAACATCAAACTTAGAGTTTGGTTGTGGCCTCCCAATACCAAACTTAGAGTTTGACTGTGGG
>NC_029790.2:69100239-69114264 GCF_000816755.2 Arachis ipaensis
TTTGGCATTCAGCTTCATGATTGCACCAAGGTACTTGGTAACTTGCTCTTCAGTGACATCTTCATTCTCTTCAGAAGATGAATACTCATCAGAGCTCATGAAGGGCATAAGAAGGTTCAATGGAATCTCTATGGTCTCTAGATGAGTCTCAGATTTCTTTGGTTCCTCAAAGGGAAACTCCTTATTGATCACTGGACATCCCAGGAGGTCTTCCTCACTGGAATTTACGTCCTCCCCTTCCTCTCCAGGTTCGGCCGTGTTGACTATGTCAATGGCCTTGCACTCTCCTTTTGGATTTTCTTCTGTATTGCTTGGGAGAGTACTAGGAGGGATTTCAGTGATCCTTTTACTTAGCTGGCCCACTTGTGCCTCCAAATTTCTAATGGAGGACCTTGTTTCATTCATGAAACTTACAGTGGCCTTAGATAGATCAGAGACTATGTTTGCTAAATTAGAGGTATTTTGTTCAGAGTTCTCTGTCTGTTGCTGAGTGGATGATGGAAAAGGTTTACTATTGTTAAACCTATTTCTTCCACCATTATTAAAGCCTTGTTGAGGCTTTTGTTGATCCTTCCATGAGAGATTTGGGTGATTTCTCCATGAAGGATTATAGGTGTTTCCATAAGGTTCACCCATGTAATTCACCTCTGCTATTGCAGGGTTTTCAAGATCATAAGCTTCTTCTTCAGAAGATGTCTCTTGAGTACTGTTGGATGCAGCTTGCATTCCATTCAGACTCTGAGAAATCATATTGACTAGCTAAGTCAATATTTTATTCTGAGCCAATATGGCATTCAGAGTATCAATTTCAAGAACTCCCTTCTTCATAGGCGTCCGATTACTCACAGGATTCCTCTCAGAAGTGTACATGAACTGGTTATTAGCAACCATGTCAATAAGTTCTTGAGCTTCTGCAGGCATTTTCTTTAGGTGAATGGATCCACCTGCAGAGGTATCCAATGACATTTTAGCTAATTCAGACAGACCATCATAGAATATGTCCAGGATGGTCCATTCTGAAAGCATGTCAGAAGGATACTTTTTGGTCAGTTCTTTGTATCTCTCCCAAGCTTCATAGAGGGATTCACCTTCTTTCTGTCTGAATGTCTGAACATCCACTCTAAGCTTACTCAGCTTTTGAGGAGGAAAGAACTTAGCTAAGAAAGCCTTGACCAGCTTATCCCAAGAGTTCAGGCTATCCTTAGGTTGAGAGTCCAACCATATTCTAGCTCTTTCTCTCACAGCAAAAGGGAAAAGCATGAGCCTGTAGACTTCAGGATCTACTCCATTAGTCTTAACAGTATCATAGATCTGCAAGAATTCAGTTAAGAATTGAAAAGGATCTTCAGATGGAAGTCCATGAAACTTGCAGTTCTACTGCATCAGAGAAACTAATTGAGGTTTCAGCTCAAAATTGTTTGCTCCAATGGCAGGAACGGAGATGCTTCTTCCATGTAAATTGGAATTAGGTGCAGTAAAGTCACCAAGCATCCTCCTTGCATTATTATTATTTTCGGTTGCCATCTCCTCTTCCTGTTCGAAAATTTCTGAAAGGTGCTTGCTGGATTGTTGTAATTTAGCTTCTCTTAGTTTCCTCTTCAGAGTCCTTTCAGGTTCTGGATCTGCTTCAACAAGAATATTCTTGTCCTTGCTCCTGCTCATATGAAAAAGAGGGACAGAAAAATAATAATAATAGGGGTCCTTTTTACCACAGTATAGAGGTCCCTGTGTCAGTAGAAGAAAAGAAGAAGAAAAAATTCGAACACAGATGGTAGAGGGGGTTCAAATTTGGGTTAGATGAAGTGTTAGTAGATGAATAAATAAATAGAAGGAGATAAGAAAGAGAGAGAATTTTTTAAAATAATTTTTGAAAAAGAGTTAGTGATTTTCGAAAATAGTTTTTGAAAAAGGTTAGTAATTTTCGAGAATTAAAATCAAAAATTAAAAAGAAATTTTGAAAAAGAGGGAAGATATTTTCGAAAATTAGAGAGAGAGAGTTAGCTAGGTAGTTTTGAAAAAGATAAGAAACAAACAAAAAGTTAGTTAGTTAGTTGAAACAAATTTGAAAATCAATTTTGAAAAGATAAGAAGATAAGAAGTTAGAAAGGATATTTTAAAATCAAATTTTGAAACAGATAAGATAAAGAGATATTTTTGAAAAGATATGGTTGAAATTAGTTTTGAAAAAGATTTGATTTTTTTAAAATCACAATTAATGACTTGATTCCCAAGAAATCACAAAATATGATTCTAGAACTTAAAGTTTGAATCTTTCTTAACAAGTAAGTAACAAACTTGAAATTTTTGAATCAAAACATTAATTGATGATGTTATTTTCGAAAATTAGGAGATAAAGATAAGAAAAAGATTTTTGAAAAAAATTTTTAAAATTTTCGAAAATAAATAAGAAAATTGAAAAAGATTTGATTTTTGAAAAAGATTTTGAAAAAGATAAGATTTTTAAATTGAAAATTTGAATTAACTCATAAAAACAACTAGATTTTAAAAAGTTTTGAAAAAGTCAACTCAAATTTTCGAAATTTATGAGTGAAAAAGGGAAAGATATTTTTTTTTATTTTTGAATTTTTAATGATGAGAGGGAAAAACATGAAAAAGATTCAATGCATGAAAATTTTGGATCAAAGTATGTGATGAATGCAAGAACACTATGAATGTCAAGATGAACACCAAGAACACTTTGAATGTCAAGATGAACATCAAGAAAATATTTTTGAAAAATTTTTAATGCAAAGAAAACATGCAAGACACCAAACTTAAAAATTTTTCATGTTTAGACACTATGAATGCAAGAATGCATATGAAAAACAAGAAAAGACAGAAAACATGAAAACATCAAGATCAAACAAGAAGACTTACCAAGAACAACTTGAAGATCATGAAGAACACTATGAATGCATGAATTTTTCAAAAAATGCAAGATGAATATGCAATTGACACCAAACTTTCAACTTGACTCAAGACTCAAACAAGAAACATGAAATATTTTTTATTTTTATGAATTTTTTTATTTTTTTGGATTTTTGTATATTTTTTTTGAAAAAACATATAGGAAAAAGAAAATAAGGATTTCAAAATTTTTTTATATGAATTCCAGGAATCATGTATTCTTAGTCTAAAGCTCCAATCCGAGGGTTAGGCATGGCTTAATAGCCAGCCAAGCTTTAGTATGTAACTCAGACATGCCACGGCTGACATCCCAATTAACTTGCCTCTATGCTGATGGTTGGAAGCCCCTATCCAAAAGAATTAGACATGGCTTTACAGCCAGCCAGGCTTCAACATGCTTCATGAAACTCTAGAATTCATTCTTAAAAATTCTGAAGAAAAATATATTTTTGAAAACATTTATTTTAAATTTTTTTTTTCAAAAACAGATGAGAAATTTTTGAAAGGTTTTTGAAAAATTTTTTTGAAAATAAAACAAAAAGAAAATTACCTAATCTGAGTAACAAGATGAACCGTCAGTTGTCTAAACTCGAACAATCCCTGGCAACGGCGCCAAAAACTTGGTGCACGAAATTGTGATCTCAGGCAACGGTGCCAGAAACTCTGTACGCACATCTTAATAAATCGTTTTTCATTCACAACTTCGATACAACTAACCAGCAAGTGCACTGGGTCATCCAAGTAATAAACCTTACGTGAGTAAGGGTCGATCCCACGGAGATTGTTGGTATGAAGCAAGCTATGGTCACCTTGTAAATCTCAGTCAGGCGGATATCAAAAGGTTATGGAGTTTTCGAAATTAAATAATAAGTAAACATAAAATAAGGATAGAAACACTTATGTAATTCATTGGTGAAAATTTCAGATAAGCGTATAGAGATGCTTTCGTTCCTCTGAATCTCTGCTTTCCCACTATCTTCATCCAATCAGTCTTACTCCTTTCTACGGCTGGCTTTATGTAAGGACATCACCGTTGTCAATGGCTACTTTTAATCCACTCTGGAAAATGGTCCGATGCGCTGTCACTGCATGGCTAATCGTCTGGAGGCATCACCCTTGTCAATGGCTACATCCTATCCTCTTGTGAAAATGGTCCACATGCTCTGTCACAGCTCATCTGAGGTTCTCGATCATACTGGAATAGGATTAACCCTCCTTTTGCGTCTGTCACTACGCCCAGCACTCGTGAGTTTGACGTTCGTCACAGTCATTCAATCCCAGAGTCCTACTCGGAATACCACAGACAAGGTTTAGACTTTCCGGACTCTCATGAATGCCGCCATCAATCTAGCTTATACCACGAAGATTCTGATTAAGAGATCCAAGAGATACTCATTCAATCTAAGGTAGAACGGAAGTGGTTGTCAGGCACGCGTTCATAGGGAATGATGATGATTGTCACGTTCATCACATTCAGGTTGAAGTGCGAATGAATATTTTAAAAGCGGAATAAGTTGAATTGAATAGAAAAACAGTAGTACTTTGCATTAATCTTTGAGGAACAGCAGAGCTCCACACCTTAATCTATGGAGTACAGAAACTCTACCATATGAAAATACATAAGTGATAATGGTTCAGGCATGGCCGAATGGCCAGCCCCCATGAATGTCTAAGATAGCATAAAACTGATCAAAGATGATCTCTAATACAATAGTAAAAAGTCCTATTTATAATAAACTAGTTACTAGGGTTTACAGAAGTAAGTAATTGATGCATAAATCCACTTCCGGGGCCCACTTGGTGTGTGCTTGGGCTGAGCTTGAATGTTACACGTGTAGAGGTCAATCCTGAACGCCAGTTTGTAACATATTTTTGGCGTTCAACTCTGGCTTGTGACGTGTTTCTGGCGTTTAACTCCAGACAATACCGTAGAACTGGCGTTCAACGCCCTTTTACATCTTCTAAACTCGGCCAAAGTATGGACTATTATATATTGCTGGAAAGCCCTGGATGTCTACTTTCCAACGCAATTGGAAACGCACCATTTTGAGTTCTGTAGCTCCAGAAAAGCCACTTTGAGTGCAGGGAGGTCAGAATCCAACAGCATCAGCAGTCCTTCTTCAACCTCTGAATCTGATTTTTGCTCAAGTCCCTCAATTTCAGCCAGAAAATATCTGAAATCACAGAAAAACACACAAACTCATAGTAAAGTCCAGAAATGTGAATTTAACATAAAAACTAATGAAAACATCCCTAAAAGTAACTAGATTCTACTAAAAACATACTAAAAACAATGCCGAAAAGCGTATAAATTATCTGCTCATCAGCTATCAAACAAAGATTCCACTAAGGCCATGCTGTCTTATCCAAATCTCATCTTCCACCTATGCCAAGATGCTACGGTTCTAATCCAAGTGGATAATTTTATTCCTGTGAAAAATCCAATCACCAAGCAGATGATGGAGAGCTTCAAGATAGAAGATGATAACCTAAAGAAGAAGGAACCCAAATAGTCCCAAGAGATCCCTCTAATGGAATACTGGGAACAGCTGAAGGCATCTATAATTCACCTACAGAGAGATCAGACTAGCATGATTTACAAACTGATCAAAGAGCAGAAGAAGCAAGGGCGTGAGCTTGAGGAGCTGAAGCACTAGAAGCTCTCTCCTGAAAAGCCCAGGGCCCCCCAAGCTGAAGAACCATGCGCCCCTCAAGATGAAGAGCCTTGCGCCCTACAGCCTGAAGAAACCAACATCCCCCAAGCTGAAGGTTGTTAAGTTTCAACTTTGTGGTTATTCTAATTCCTGTTTTTCTGTCTCATATATTTCCATCCTAATTTAGAGTTTTATGCTCACTAGTAATAATTAAGTTTTATTTTTAGTTTAATTTTTTTATGTCTTTTAACTTTTAGGATTTTGTAAGCATTAATAATAATTAATTTATTTTTGTTTTTCCAATTAGCTATAAATTATTCCTCTTATCATCATTAAACATGAATAAAATAGTAGATTTTTTTAGAAGAAATAAATTAAAGATGCATAGATTTTTTTGAGCTTTCCAATAAGGAATAGTTACATTAATTTGATTGGGTTACATTGCTTTAGTTTTCTGAATGAAGGAATAAATAGTGCATATTTGAAGTTGAATTTTATGATGCTGTCTCTTGAAAGAATAAGGAAAAAGAAAAAAATATTATTGATAATCTAAAAAATCTAAAAATTGATTCTTGAAGCAAGAAGAAGCAGCAAAAAGCAAAAGAAAAAGTATGTTGCAAAAGAAAAAAAAACAAAAAACAGAAAAATCCATTACTGCCCAAAAATGCAAGAAAAGGAGGGCAGATTGAAAAAGCCAGTAACCCTTTAAACCAAAAGGCAAGGGTAAAAGGACCCAAGGCTTTGAGCATCAGTGGATAGGAGGGCCCAAAGGAATAAAATCCTAGCCTAAGCGGCTAAACTAAGCTGTCCCTAGCCATGTGCTTGTGGCGTGAAGGTGTCAAGTGAAAAGCTTGAGACTGAGCGGTTAAAGTCGTGGTCCAAAGCAAAAAGAGTGTGTTTAAGAACTCTGGACACCTCTATCTGGGGACTCTAGAAAAGCTGAGTCATAATCTGAAAAGGTTCACCCAGTTAAAGTGTCTGTGGCATTATCGTATCTGGTGGTAATACTGAAAAGCAAGGTGCTTAGGGTCACGGCCAAGACTCTGAAAGCTGTGTTTAAGAATCAAAAAGAGCTGAACTAGCAGAATCAATAATATCATCTGAATTCTGAGTTCCTAAAGATGCCAGCCATTCTGACCTTCAATGGATAGTGAGATGCCAAGACTATTCAAAAATAAAAAGCTACTAAGTCCCGCTCATCTAATTGACTGAGCTTCATTGGAAACTCAAAAATTTATTCCATCCTAATCTTCTTTTCATCCTATTTTATTTTTAGTTGCTTAAGAACAAGCAACAGTTTAAGTTTGGTATTGTGATGAGCAGATATTTTATACACTTTTTGGCATAGTTTTCATATAGTTTTTAATAGGTTTTTCTTAGTTTTCATTAAGTTTTTACAGGTTTTAGTGTTAAATTCACATTTTTTTATTCCACTTTGAGTTTGTGTGTTTTTGCACCATTTCAGGTGTTTTCTGGCTGAATTTGAGGAGCTGGAGCAGAAGTCTGATCCAGAGATAGAGAAAGCACTACAGATGTTGTCCAGATCTAACCTCTTTGCACTCGGAACAGATTTTCTGGAGCTACAAAAGTTCAAATGGAATGTTCTCAACGGCTATAGAATGCTGACTTCCAGAGCTTTCTACCAATTTATAATAGTCTATACATTGTTTCGGAATAGAAGGCCCAAAACTGGCATCCAACGCCAGCTTCCTGCCCTTTTTTGGCACCCAGCGCCCAAGGAAGCAGAGCTCAATGTCCAAACGCCCAGAGATGACCCCCCAGCTGGTGTTCCATTTCCAAAGACCTCATAGCACGTGGATCTCATTAAATCTCAGCCCAAACACTCACCAAGTGAGCCCCAGAAGTGGATTTTAGCACTAAAAATACTATTGTACCCTTACTAGTCATTAGTTTAGTGCTTAAGGGATTTAATTCATGTTATTCAGAACTTTTGATCATCACTTTTCACCATCATACATGTTTATCATTGTAATTTACCTTAGTATTCATTTCTAAACCTCCTAGGATTAGGGGAGGAGCCCTGCTGAGTCCTATAAATTAATAAAAGTATTACTGTTTCTTCCTCGATCTGTGTTTGATCCATCTCTAAGATGTATATCCTGATCTTCATCGTCATGAGCAGGATAATCTGAAAAATTAGCTCTATTCATCACATTAAGATGAACGTGCCTGACAAACACCCGCGTTTACTTGGGTTCGTGTGAGTACCTGGAAGAAAAGCACGAGCCAACAGTTATGGTTATACATCTCTCAGACGGTTAATTGGTGCGCAAAAATCATGACGGTTCATTCCTTGGTAACGGCGCTAAAAACTTAATACGCACGTTCATAATCTTAGTTCTTTGTCATAACTTCACACAACTAACCAGCAAGTGTACTGGGTCGTCCAAGTAATAAACCTTACGTGAGTAAGGGTCGATCCCACGGAGATTATCGGCTTGAAGCAAGCTATGGTCATCTTGCAAATCTCATTCAGGCAGATTCATATGGTTATGGATCTTTGATAATTAAAATATAATTAAAATATAAATAAAATGTAAATTAAAGATAGAGATACTTATGTAATTCATTGGTGAGAGTTTCAGATAAGCGTATGAAGATGCTTGTTCCTCCTGAACCTCTGCTTTCCTATTGTCTTCATCCAATCATTCATACTCCTCTCTATGGCAAGCTGTATGTTAGGCGTCACCGTTGTCAATGGCTACATCCTGTCCTCTCAGTGAAAATGGTCCAATGCGCTGTCATTGCATGGCTAATCATCTGTCGGTTCTCGATTATACTGGAATAGGATCCATTGATCCTTTTGCGTCTGTCACTATGCCCAGCACTCGCGAGTTTGAAGCTCGTCACAGCCATCCCTTCCCAGATCCTACTCAGAATACCACAAACAAGGTTTAGACTTTCCGGATCTCAAGAATGGCCGTCCATGGATTCTAACTTATACCACGAAGACTCTGATTAAGGAATCCCAGAGATATTCATTTAATCTAAGGTAGAACGGAAGTGGTTGTCAGACACGCGTTCATAGGTTGGGAATGATGATGACTGTCACGATCATCACATTCATATTGAAGTGCGAATGAATATCTTAGAATTGGAATAATCTTGAATTGAATAGAAAAACAATAGTACTTTGTATTAATTCATGAGGAACAGCAGAGCTCCACACCTTAATCTATGGTGTGTAGAAACTCTACCGTTGAAAATACATAAGAACAAGGTCCAGGCATGGCTGAGTGGCTAGCCCCCATAAAGGTCTAAGATAGCATAAAACTAATCAAAGATGTCTAATACAATAGTAAAAGGTCCTATTTATATCAGACTAGTTACTAGGGTTTACAAAAATGAGTAAATGATGTAGAAATCCACTTCTGGGGCCCACTTGGTGTGTGCTTGGGCTGAGCATTGAGCTTTACACGTGTAGAGGCTTCTCTTGGAGTTGAACGCCAGTTTGTAACTTGTTTTTGGCGTTTAACTCCACTTTGCAACATGTCTCTGGCGTTTAACTCCATAATGCAACATGGAACTGGCGTTGAACGCTAGTTTATGTCCTCTAAACTCGGGCAAAGTATGGATTATTATATATTGCTGGAAAGCCCTGGATGTCTACTTTCTAACGCAATTAAAACCGCGCCATTCGAAGTTCTGTAGCTCCATAAAATCCACTTTGAGTGCAAGGAGGTCAGAATCCAACAGCATCTGTAGTCCTTCTTCAACCTCTGAATCTGGTTTTTGCTCAAGTCCCTCAATTTCAGTCAGAAAATACCTGAAATCACCGAAAAACACACAAACTCATAGTAAAGTCCAGAAATGTGATTTTTTTTTAAAAACTAATAAAAATATACTAAAAACTAACTAAATCATACTAAAAACTATGTAAAAATAATGCCAAAAAGCGTATAAATTATCCGCTCATCACAACACCAAACTTAAATTGTCGCTTGTCCCCAAGCAACTAAAAATCAAATAGGATAAAAAGAAGAGAATATACTATTAATTCCAAAATATCAATGAAACTTAGCTCCAATCAGATGAGCGGGACTTGCAGCTTTTTGCCTCTTGAATAGTTTTGGCATCTCACTTTATCCTTTGAAGTTCAGAATGATTGGCATCTATAGGAACTTAGAATTCAGATAGTGTTATTGATTCTCCTAGTTTAGTATGTTGATTCTTGAACACAGCTACTTTATGAGTCTTGGCCGTGGCCCTAAGCACTTTGTTTTCTAGTATTACCACCGGATACATAAATGCCACAGACACATAACTGGGTGAACCTTTTTCAGATTGTGACTCATCTTTGCTAGAGTCCCCAATTAGAGGTATCCAGGGTTCTTAAGCACACTCTTCTTTTTTCTTTGGACCTTGACTTTAACCGCTCAGTCTCAAGTTTTCACTTGACACCTTCACGCCATAAGCACATGGTTAGGGATAGCTTGGTTTAGCCGCTTAGGCCAGGATTTTATTCCTTTAGGCCCTCCTATCCACTGATGCTCAATTGTTCTTCCATATTTATGTTAGCCATCCTTGTCTCTTGTAGTCTATCCTTGAATTCGGCTAACTGCTTTGTTAGAAAGTCCAGTTGTTGATTGAATTTAGCAGCTTGTTTTACAGGACTGAGTTCAGCAGTTACTGTTTTAACCTCTTCTTTCATGGAAGGGTCACTGCTTAGGTACAGATGCTGATTTCTGGCAATTATATCAATGAGCTCTTGAGCTTCTTCAATTGTCTTTCTCATGTGGATAGATCCACCAGCTGAGTAGTCTAGAGAGATTTGAGCTCTTTCTGTAAGCCCATAATAGAGGATGTCTAACTGAACCCACTCTGAAAACATTTCAGAGGGGCATTTTCGTAGCATCTCTCTGTATCTCTCCCAGGCATCATAAAGAGATTCATTATCCCCTTATTTAAAGCCTTGGATGTCCAGCCTTAGCTGTGTCATCCGTTTTGGAGGAAAGTATTGGTTCAGGAATTTTTCTGTCAGCTGTTTCCATGTCCTTATGCTAGCCTTAGGTTGGTTATTTAACCACCTTTTAGCTTGGTCTTTTACAGCAAATGGAAATAGTAATAATCTGTAGACATCCTGATCTACTTCCTTATCATGTACTGTGTCAGCAATCTGTAAAAATTGTGCCAGAAACTCTGTAGGTTCTTCTTGTGGAGGACCGGAATACTGGCAACTTTGCTGCACCATGATAATGAGCTGAGGATTCAACTCAAAGCTACTAACTCCAATGGAGGGTATGCAGATACTACTCCCATATGAAGCAGTAGAGGGGTTAGCATATGACCCCAGAGTCCTCCTGGACTGTTCATTTCCGCTTAGGTCCATTATGGAGAAAGGGAGATGATGTAAAATAGAAGAAAATATTTTTATTTATTTAATTATTTATTTATTTCGAAAACAAAATAAATTAAAATAAAATAAATAAAAATAGGTGAAGATTTTCGAAAATAAATGAGGAGAGAGAAAGTGGTTAGGAAGTTTTGAAAAGGATATGATGATTTTTGAAAAAGGTTTTAAATTTTGAAATAAAAATCTGAATTTTAAAGGTAAATTTCGAAAATTTGCTTTAAAATAGAGAGAAAATATATTTTTGGATTTAAAGAGGAGAGAGAAAAACAATAAGATAGTACAAGATTTAAAATTTTTAGATCTAATGCTCCTTGTTTTCGAAAATTTTGGAGGGAAAACACCAAGGAACACCAAACTTAAAAATTTTAAGATCAAGACACAAGGAAACTCAAGAACACTTTGAAGACTCACAAGAACACAAGAACACGAAGAAAGAACACCAAACCTAAAATTTTTAGAAAACCAAAATAAAATTTTCGAAAAACAAAGAAAAATCAACAAGAAAACACCAAACTTAAAGTTTGGCACAAGATTTATTCAATGAAAAATTATTTTTGAAAAAGATTTTAAAAACAGGCTAGCCAATTACTAAGAACATAAGCGCCACGCTCTAGCTAATTGAGCTATAAGTTTAAAGTGTTTTAACAAGGTATAAATAATAAAAGACTCTAAACAAAAAAGAAAAATTTTTCCTAATCTAAGCAACAAAATAAACCGTCAGTTGTCCAAACTCAAACAATCCCCGACAACGGCGCCAAAAACTAGGTGCACGAAATTGTAAATCACACTTTTTACAACTCGTACCACTAAACAGCAAGTGCACTGGGTCGTCCAAGTAATACCTTACGTGAGTAAGGGTCGATCCCACGGAGATTGTTGGCTTGAAGCAATCTATGGTTATCTTGTAACTCTTAGTCAGGAAAACAATAAAATAATTCACTTATCAAGTTTGATTGCAAGGAATAAAATGGCAGAACACAAATTATACTTGTATGCAATGATGGAGAATATGTTGGAGTTTTGGAGATGCTTTGTATTCTGAAATTCTGCTTTCCTCTTTTTTCTGATTCACGCACGCACGTCCACTTGGTGTGTGCTGGGGCTGAGACTTAAGCTAATCACGTGCATAGGGCTGTTTTGGGCGTTCAACGCCAGCTTTGGATCCTTTTCTGGCGTTGAACTCCAACTTGTAACTTGTTTCTGGCGCTGGACGCCAGACTGCAAAATGGAACTGGCGTTCAACGCCAGTTTACGTCATCCATCCTTCAGCAAAGTATAGACTATTATATATTGCTGGAAAGCCCTGGATGTCTACTTTTCAACACAATTGGAAGCGCGCCATTTGGAGTCCTGTAGCGCCAGAAAATTCATTCCGAGTGCAGAGAGGTCAGAATCCAACAGCATCAGCAGTCCTTTTTCAGCCTGAATCAGATTTCTGCTCAGCTCCCTCAATTTCAGCCAGAAAATACCTGAAATTACAGAAAAACACACAAACTCATAGTAAAGTCTAGAAATATGAATTTTGCCTAGAAACTACTAAAAATAAACTAAAAACTAACTAAAACACACTAAAAACTATATGAAATTAACCCCAAAAAGTGTATAAAATATCCGCTCATCACAACACCAAACTTAAACTGTTGCTTGTCCTCAAGCAACTAGATAAACGCTTAGGCCAGGATTTTATTCCTTTAGGCCCTCCTATCCACTGATGCTCAAAGCCTTGGGGTCCTTTTTATTACCCTTGTCTTTTGGTTTTAAGGGCTATTGGCTTTTTGCTCTTGCCTTTTGGTTTTAAGAGCTTTAGCTTTTTCTGCTTGCTTTTTCTTTTTCTTTCTCTATTTTTTTTTTCTGCAAGCTTTTGTATTCACTGCCTTTTCTTGCTTCAAGAATCATTTTTATGATTTTTCAGATTATCAATAACATGTCTCATGTTCATTATTCTTTCAAGAGCCAACATATTTAACAGTCTTAAACATCAAATTCAAAAGACATATGCACTGTTCAAGCATTCATTCAGAAGACAGAAAGCATTGCCACCACATGTAAGTAATTAGAATTTATCTTATTAAAAACTCGAAAAATATTGCCTCTTATTCTAAAGAAATTCTTCTATTTTATTCATGTTTAATGATGATGATAAAATTAAATTATAGCTTAATTGGAGATAAAATCAAAAATATAGATACTAATTACTACTATATGACTCCTAAGGTAAAACTAAAATAAAAACAGTTATCACAGAGTTAAGGCTAAGATTGGAATTTAACAACCTTTGTTCTGGGAAGTGGATGTTCCTCTAATCTGCGGAGTGCTTGGTCCTTCAAGAGATAATTTCTGGCGCTTCAATTCCCTTAAATCACGCCCTTGCTCCTCCTGTTCTTTAAGCAAATAGCAAAGAATGCTACTTTGTTCCTTCTGTTCTTTCTTTGTTTGTTCCATAGCGTCTTGCATCTTGGTAATAGATGTTTCAAGATACTCCCAGTTTTCAGATTGAGGGATTTCTGGGAGAAATTCTTGTGTTCTCTTCTTGATGGGGTCATCCTGTGCTTGTTGTTTTTCCATTGATGCTTTGGTGATTGGTCGCTCAACTGAGATATACTCAGTTATTCCCATCCTTACTCCAGCGTCCTTGCAGAGCATGTCCGATAGTCATAGAGAGCAGATCCAGATAGTCTTTGCTTGTCTGTTTGCCACATATTAGCATAGAACTCCTGGACCATATTCCTTCCCACTTTTGTTTCAGGATTAGCTAGGATCTCCCAGTTCCTGATTCTAATTTGCTCCTGGATCTGCGGATATTCGTCTTCTTTCAGATCGAATCTAACTTCCGGGATCACTGATCTTAGACCCATTATTTTGTAATAATGGTCTGAATGTTCTTTAGTGAAGAACTTCCCTTGATTCCAAAGTGGTTTTGGAACACTCTCTTTCTTGCCTCTTGGAGTGGGTTGTTTTCTTTAGGAGCCATGATCTTAGTGATCACGGATAGGCACACCAAACTTAGAGGTTTGCTTGTCCTCAAGCAAAAAGAAAAGAAATGAGAGGGAGAGAAGGAGAGCTAGGTGCAATGGTGGATGGGAGGGGAGG
>NC_029790.2:69115356-69119344 GCF_000816755.2 Arachis ipaensis
TGGTTTTGGAATACTCTCTTTCTTGCCTCTTGGAGTGGGTTGTTTTCCTTTGGGAGCCATGATCTTAGTGGGTATGGTTTAGTGATCACGGATAAACACACCAAACTTAGAGTCCTCAAGCACCTCAAGCAAAAGAAAAGAAAGGAGAGGGATAGAAGGAGAGCTAGTGTAGGATGGTGGATGAGAGGAAGGAGGCCGAATAAAGGGAGGGGTATGGATTTTTAAAAAGGAGGGGGGTTTTCGAAAATAGGGAGAAAGATAAGATAGAAGATATGATTTTTAAAAAAAAATAAGTATGATAAGAAAATATATAATTTAAAATTGAAAAGATATGAAAGATATTTGAAAAAGATAAAATTGGATTTTTGAAAAAGATAATATGGAGATTTGAAAAAGATATTGATTAGTTGAAAAGATTTTTGAATGAAAAGAGATAGATTTGTTTTAAAAATTTTGAAAAAGAGTTGAATTGGATTGAAAAAAAGGATTTGTGCTTATGGATTAAGATACATTTAATATTTTTAAAGAAGGGTTTTTAAAAATTAGGGATTTTAGAAATCAGGGTTTGTAACATGTTTATGCAAGAAATCATGAATTGAAACATGAAAATTAAGATTAAAATAAAAAATATGAAGAAAAAACGAATTTACCTCCTCCCCACCATCCTGGCGTTTGAACGCCCAAACGCTGCATGTTTTGGGCGTTCAACGCCCAACTGCTGCTTCTCCTGGGTGTTCAACGCCCAGCTGTTGCTTCTTTCTAGCGTTGAACGCTAGGAACTCCTTTGTCACTAGGCGTTTTTCTGAACGCCCAGGATGCTGTAAATCTGGCGTTAAATGCCCAGAAGGAGCTTCTTTTTGGCGTTCAACGCCCAGAAGATGCTTCTTTCTGGCGTTTAACGCCCAGATGGCTATCCTTACTGGCGTTCAACGCCCAGTGGATGCTTCTTTTGGGCGTTGAACGCCCAAAACAGACTATTACTGGCGTTTTCTTGCCAGTGAGCTCTTTTTCTCTGTTTTGTGTGCAGAATCCTTCTGTAACCCTATGAACTTATACAATTGACTCTTTACCTTAGTATCAGTGAACTTTATATAAACAAATAAAATCAAGAATAGGGAAAAATGCTTAGAGGAAGTGATGCCCCATGGCTGGGTTGCCTCCCAGCAAGCGCTTCAAGATAGTGCTTGATTATCTGTCTATTAACAATGAACTTCTTATCAGAATCAATATCTTGAAGCTCCACATAACCATATGGTGATACACTTGTAATCACATATGGTCCCCTCCACTGGGACTTCAGTTTCCCGGGGAATAGCCTGAGCCTAGAGTTAAACAACAGAACCTTTTGTCCTAGTTCAAAGATTCTAGATGACAGCTTTCTGTCATGCCACTTTTTTTATTTCTCTTTATAAAGCTTGGCATTTTCGAAAGCAGTGAATCTAAATTCCTCTAGCTTATTTAGCTGGAGCAATCATTTTTCTCCAGCTAATTTGGCATCAAAGTTTAGGAATCTGGTTGCCCAGTAGGCTTTATGTTCCAGTTCCACGGGCAGGTGGCATGCCTTATGATGAGTATTTTGGTGAAAAATGAATTTCTCCCAAAACACACAAATCTAACCGGCAAGTGCACCGGGTCGCATCAAGTAATAAAAACTCACGGGAGTGAGGTCGATCCCACAGGGATTGAAGGATTGAGCAATTTTTAGTTTAGTGGTTAATTTAGTCAAGCGAATCAAGATTTGGTTGAGTGTTTTGTGATTTGTGGAAATTAAATTTGCATGGAAGTAAAGAGAACAGGGAATTAAAATGCTGAATCTTAAAGAACAAGAAATTAAATAGCAGAAACTTAGAATGCAAGAAATGTAAATTGCAGAATCTTAAAGTGCAAGAAATGTAAACGGCTGGAATTGTAAAGGGAATTGGGGATTGGATTTGCAGAATTTAAACAAGGAAAAGTAAATTGCATCAAACAAAAGAGTAAAAGAAGGTTTGGGTTGAATCGGATCTTGAAGCAGTAAAGTAAATGAACATTAAAAGCAAGAAACAAAATGTAAATTAGGAATTCAGATCTCAGGGCCCAGAGACTAGAAAACCAAGTCTAGATCTCAATGCCTTCCTAGACCCGACAAGAACAATTGCAAGGGAATTGTAAATTGCAAGAAAAGTAGATGAAGAGCAATTAACAGAAATTAAAGTCACTCAATCAGTAAATAAAACAGAGAGGTCCAAGGATGAGATTGAAACAGAATTTCTTCAATTCATCAACCCAAGATCCAAGACAATTGTAATAGAAATTGAAAGCAATAAAACTAAGAGGAAGAGAAGTGAATTCTCCTTCCCCAGGACTAAGAAATTAAAGATCACTCAATATCCAAAGCTCTCCGAAAACTATTATGAAAATTCCAAAGGAAAGCTCCCCGAAGAACCTGAATTCTATCCTATTTATACACTTTCTTCAAATGATCTTCAAGCCTTGAGTTGGGCCTTTGCTCTTGGTGGAATTGGGTTGAAAGAGGCCTTGGTTATCATGAAATAGCATGAATTCATACATGGTTGATTAAATCAAAGGAAACATGAAAATCTACCTAATTAGCTTGCTTGTAGCTCATGAAAGTGCATAATTCTAATGAAAACAAAAGAAAAAGACTAGTTAAAATAGGCTAAGATGACTTGTCATCACAACACCAAACTTAAAGCTTGCTTGTCCCCAAGCAAGAAAAGATTTATTGAGAAGAAAGAATGAAATGGAAGAGGATGTTCATGCTAGCAGAGTATTGTTGATAGTTCATGGGATTTTGTGTGGATATGTAAATTCTCACTTCTTATTGACTCCTAGGCATAGAAAGTCTCCTTCAAGCTTTAAGTAACATACTGCTATGACCTCTCATTATTCCTTTATCCTTGGCTATTACTTTGTTTATAAGCTTTATTTGAGTGTCATGTGTAGCAAGTTCATTTCCTTTTCTTTATACTTGACACATTATTCACCATAGACACTTGGCTCACATTCCTTCTTAAAACATTGATGCCCAGCACCTCTTTGGGTTACTAAATGCCTTGTAGTTAGGTTGCTCTTGATAGTGGACTTTCAGCTGATGATCCCGGATTAGTTAACTCAAGTCACCGAGTGTTGATGCACTCCAAAGAACTTAGTAATCCAAGCAGATCCTAATACAAAGACACCACAGGCATATATTCTAAGGTTCAAGCTATTGGTGTCCAGCTTTGTTTCTTTTTGTTTTTCTTTGGTTCTGTCACTTCTTTTTTTTTTTTCTTTCTAACCAAGGATTTTTATTTGATTGAGATTCATAGACAGTAGGCCACTCTATACTTAGAAGGAGATATCCTGGCTCTTTATTCACTAAAAGTGAGCTATTATACAATCACACACATACCACCATTTACTTTTATTCTACTTCTATCTAACAGAGACTATCTTACTTCACATTCAAACATTTCTTTTATTGAATTAAAGATACAGGGGACAAAGCATGCTTTTTGTTAAGTGAATGTAAACACACAAGCACACACTTAGGCTAGCTTACTTATTTTAAATTGAAACAGAAATGATGTACAAACTACTACACTAACAGTTACTGTTAAGATTGGCATATTCACACTTCCAATTTAGAGCAATTCAATGCTGATGGAGTTAAGTGACAATACAACCTCTTGGTGCCTTCTTCTTCTTTCTCTCAGCTAATGGTGTGTAGTCCTCCCAAGAGAGTGATTGAATTCCTGCAGTGTTAATGGAAGTTGCTTGTTTCTCAAGCCCTTAGATGACTGGTTAGTGTGCAAGACTTTCTTGTAGGCATTTGAACTTACTTTGGTGTGTGAACACCAAACTTAGTCCCTTGCCATGTTTCTTATGCATAACCATATGTGAAAGCCTAAGTCTTTGCTAAAGGTAATAAAACTAAAAACTAGAAACAGACAATGATTAAATGATTTATCAGATTGCTTGGAGCTAGTAACCCTTTGTGCAGAAG
>NC_029790.2:69122755-69134157 GCF_000816755.2 Arachis ipaensis
GAAGAAAAACACCAAACTTAGTGTTTGGTCATATGCTTCATCAGGATAACTAAGCATATAGTATGAAAATGTTTGTAACACTGGTTTGGTGTGCTTGAAGGCACACCAAACTTTAGAAGTCTTAGCATATGTAAAAAAAATTGCATGCATTCATTAAGTACGTCTATGAAAAAAAAAAATTCATGCTCAGGTGATCATAGCTTATTGAATTTAAAATGACATAAATCTTAAATCATGGGTTGCCTCCCATGGAGCGCTCTTTTATTGTCACTAGCTTGACACTGGGGCTTTCTTTTATGGTGGTTGATGATTGTAGTGCCTCATCTTGTCTCCCCTGACTGTGATTCTCCTCTTTGTTCTCTGGTGCTCAATTTCAGCATGTTCTAATGAGAGTATCTTGCTGACAGTGTAGTAATCATCAGTCTGTTGGTTTGCTCCTAGTTGTTGATAAATCAATTGCACTTTATCACCTTTGGAAAGCCCTTCTGTTGGAATTTTTTTGTTCTTCCAACCCTTTTTGATTCTGTTTTCATTCTTATTCCTTCTTCTTATTGATACTTTCTGCTTGCAAGTGGGCTTCATTTTGGGATTCTTCTTCTTGATAACTAACACATCAATGCTTTCATGAATCTCTTCATTGCTCTGTACAAGTTCTTTTTCTTCTTCCCATGCTGCATTATCTTCTTCTTGCTTTGGGATGTTGCTGTGAATCACCTTGTCAATTTCCATATAGTCTTTCTTCTCATTACCAAACTGTGCTTCTGGTAACACCTTCAGAGTGACACTCTTATCATGCATTCTGAGAGTTAATTATCCTTCCTCTATGTCTATGATAGCTCTAGCAGTGGCCAAGAATAGCCTTCCCAGAATAATAGAGTCACCATCATCCCCTTCTGAATCTAGAACCACAAAATCTGCAGGGTATATGAAATTGTCCACCTTGACCAGAAGGTTTTCAATCATACCCCTGGGTATACTGTTGACTTATCTACTAGCTCTAGAGATATCTGTACTGGTTTAACTTCCTCTATATGCAGTTTTTTCACCAAGGAGGATGGTATTAAGTTAATACTTGCTCCGAGATCGCACATTGCTTTAGTGATGGTCAATTCCCCAATGGTGCAAGGCAACAGGAAGCTCCCTGGGTCCTCAAGCTTGGGAGGAAGCCCTTTTTGAATCAAGGCCCTGCATTCCTCAGTAATCATTATGGTTTCTTTCTCATCCCAGCTTCATTTCTTGTTGATAAGATCCTTCAGAAACTTGGAATATAGAGGCATTTGCTCAAGTGCTTCAGCCAATGTCCTCCATATTGTGACCCATGGCAATGCCATAAGATCCTTTGTGCTTCTTCTTTAGGCACACACCTACGGATTATGCCATCTGCACATCTCTTAAAGAGATAGGGTTCATCCCACAAGTAGTACTTTGCATCAGTAATTAATTTTTTCTTTTGTTGCCTGCTGTACTCCTTGGGAATGAACGTTACAACTTTGTAGTTTGCAATATCTGCAAACCATGGTGTTTCCTGAATGGCAAACAAATGCTCATCAGGAAAGGTCTCAGGGTGGCGTGATCACTGGCATTACACATTAGCTCAAATGGTAATGTCCAGTCTGGTGCAGAAATAACTGGTGCTGTGACCAGCTTGGCTTTCAGCATTTCAAACGCCTGCAGACACTCTGTGTCAAACACAAATGGCGTGTCAGCAGCTAGCAGATTGCTAAGAGGTTTTACGATTTTTGAAAAATCCTTTATAAACCTCCTATAGAATCCTGCATGCCCCAGAAAGCTTCTAATTACCTTAACATTGGTAGGTGGTGGTAATTTTTCAATTACCTCTATTTTTGCTTGATCCACTTCTATTCCCTTGTTTGAAATTTTATGCCCAAGGACAATCCCTTCAGTCACCATAAAGTGACATTTTTCCCAGTTTAAAACCAGGTTGGTCTCTTGGCATCTTTTCAGAACTAGTTTCAGGTGATCAAGACAGGAGCAGAATGAGTCTCCATATACTGAGAAGTCATCCATGAAGACTTTCAGAAATTTTTCCACCATATCAGAGAAAATAGAGAGCATGCATCTCTGAAAGGTTGCAGGCGCATTACACAGCCCAAATGGCATCCTTCTATAAGCAAACACTCCAGCTGGACTTGTGAATGCTGTTTTCTCTTGATCCTGGGGATCTACTGCAATCTTGTTATAGCCTGAGTAGCTATCCAAAAAGCAGTAATAATCATGACCAGCCAGTCTTTCTAGCATCTGGTCTATGAATGGTAAAGGAAAATGATTCTTTTTGGTGGCTGTATTGAGCCTTTCTGGTGGCTATATTGAGCCTTCTGTAACTGTTCTTGTAGGAACCAGTTCATTCTTTTCATTATGAACCACTGTCATGCCTCCCTTTTTAGGGACAACTTGGACAGGGCTTACCCAGGGGCTGTCAGAAATAGGATAAATAATCCCAGCCTCCAGTAATTTGGTGACCTCTTTCTGCACCACTTCCTTCATGGCTGGATTTAGCCGCCTCTGTGGTTGAACCACTGGTTTAGCATCATCCTCCAATAAGATTTTGTGCATGCATCTAGCTGGGCTTATGCCCTTAAGGTCACCTATGGACCACCCAAGAGCTGTCTTGTGTGTCCTTAGCACTTGAATAAGTGCTTCCTCTTCTTGTGGACTTAAAGCAGAGCTTATGATCACTGGAAAAGTGTCACCTTCTCCCAGAAATGCATATTTCAGGGATGGTGGTAATGGTTTGAGCTCAGGTTTAGGAGGTTTTTCCTCTTCCAGAGGAAATTTCAGAGGCTCTTTCATTTCCTCTGAATCCTCCAAATCAGGCTGAACATCTTTAAAGATGTCTTCCAACTCTGATTCGAGACTCACAGCCATGTTGATCTCTTCTACCAAAGAGTCAATAAGATCAACTTTCATGTAGTCTTTTGATGTGTCTGGATGCTGCATGGCTTTGATAACATTCAACTTAAACTCATCATCATTGACTCTCAGGGTTATTTCCCCCTGTTGGACATCAATGAGAGTTCGTCCAGTTGCTAGGAAGGGTCTTCCTAGAATGAGAGTAGCACTCTTGTGCTCCTCCATTTCCAGAACTACAAAGTCAGTGGGAAAGGCAAATGGCCCAACTCTGACAATCATGTCTTCAATCAGGCCTGATGGGTATTTAATGGAGCCATCCGCAAGTTGGAGACATATCCGGGTTGGTTTAACTTCTTCAGTTAAACCAAGCTTTCTGATAGTGGATGCAGGTATTAGGTTGATGCTTGCCCCAAGATCACATAAAGCTGTCTTGGTGCAATTACCTTCTAATGTGCATGGTATCAGAAAACTCCCAGGGTCTTTAAGATTTTTAGGAAAGCTTTTCAGAATGACTGCACTGCATTCTTCAGTGAGGAGAACTCTTTCAGTTTCTCTCCAATCTTTCTTATGACTCAAGATCTCTTTCATGAACTTGGCATAAGAAGGTATTTGCTCAATTGCCTCTGCAAATGGAATCTTTATTTCAAGAGTCCTGAGATAATCTGCAAAGCGAGCAAATTGCTTATCCTGCTCCTCTTGGCGGAGTTTTTGAGGATAAGGTATCTTGGCTTTATATTCCTCAACCTTAGTTGCTGTAATTTTATTTCCTACAAAAGTGGTTGAAGAAGCCTTTTTAGATGGGTTGTCATCAGCACTTGTGTGTGTCTGATCTCTCACTGGAAATTGAGTGCCAGAGTTAGAAGCTGGAGTGACGTTAGACGCCAGCTCCTCATCTGTTCCTGGCGTCTGAACGCCAGAACTGTGCTTCTTTTGGGCGTTCAACGCCAGATCCTTGCTTGTTTCTGGCGTTGAACGCCAGTCCTGAGCATGGTCTGGGCATTCAGCGCCAGCCTTCCACCCAATTTCTGGCGTTTTAGCGCAGGAATTATTTTTCCCTGGGCTCTTACTATCCTCAGGTGGATTTTGGGTGGTTTGCTCATTTCTTGGCTTCTTGCTGCCTTGAGGTGGGGTATTTAATGTCTTTCCACTTCTTAATTGAACTGCTTGGCATTCTTCTGTTATTTATTTTGACAGCTGCTGCTTTGTTTGCTTCAATTGTTCTTCCATATTTATGTTAGCCATCCTTGTCTTTTGTAGTCTATCCTTGAATTCGGCTAACTGCTTTGTTAGAAAGTCCAGTTGCTGATTGAATTCTCCAGCTTGTTTTACAGGACTGAGTTCAGCAATTACTGTTTAAACCTCTTCTTTCATGGAAGGGTCACTGCTTAGGTACAGATGCTGATTTCTGGAAACTGTATCAATGAGCTCTTGAGCTTCTTCAATTGTCTTTCTCATGTGGATAGATCCACCAGCTGAGTAGTCTAGAGAGATTTGAGCTCTTTCTGTAAGCCCATAATAGAAGATGTCTAACTGAACCCACTCTGAAAACATTTCAGAGGGGCATTTTCGTAGCATCTCTCTATATCTCTCCCAGGCATCATAAAGAGATTCATTATCCCCTTGTTTAAAGCCTTGGATGTCCAGCCTTAGCTGTGTCATCCGTTTTGGAGGAAAGTATTGGTTCAAGAATTTTTCTGTCAGCTGTTTCCATGTCCTTATGCTAGCCTTAGGTTGGTTATTTAACCACCTTTTAGCTTGGTCTTTTACAGCAAATGGAAACAGTAATAATCTGTAAACATCCTGATCTACTTCCTTATCATGTACTGTGTCAACAATCTGTAAAAAATGTGCCAGAAACTCTGTAGGTTCTTCTTGTGGAAGACCGAAATACTGGCAACTTTGCTGCACCATGATAATGAGCTGAGGATTCAACTCAAAGCTACTGACTCCAATGGAGGGTATGCAGATACTACTCCCATATGAAGCAGTAGAGGGGTTAGCATATGACCCCAGAGTCCTCCTGGACTGTTCATTTCCGCTTAGGTCCATGATGGAGAAAGGGAGATGATGTAAAATAGAAGAAAAATTTTTTATTTATTTAATTATTTATTTATTTCAAAAACAAAATAAATTAAAATAAAATAAATAAAAATAGGTGAAGATTTTCGAAAAAAATGAGGAGAGTGAAAGTGGTTAGGAAGTTTTGAAAAGGATATGATGATTTTTGAAAAAGGTTTTAAATTTTGAAATAAAAATCTGAATTTTAAAGGTAAATTTCAAAAATTTGCTTTAAAATAGAGAGAAAAGATATTTTTGGATTTAAAGAGGAGATAGAAAAACAATAAGATAGTACAAGATTTAAAATTTTTAGATCTAATGCTCTTTGTTTTCGAAAATTTTGGAGGGAAAACACCAAGGAACACCAAACTTAAAAATTTTAAGATCAAGACAATAGGAAACTCAAGAACACTTTGAAGACTCACAAGAACACAAGAACATGAAGAAAGAACACCAAACTTAAAATTTTTAGAAAACCAAACTAAAATTTTCGAAAAACAAAGAAAAATCAACAAGAAAACACCAAACTTAAAGTTTGGCACAAGATTTATTCAAAGAAAAATTATTTTTGAAAAAGATTTTAAAAACAGGCTAGCCAATTACTAAGAACATAAGCACCACGCTCTAGCTAATTGAGCTATAAGTTTAAAGTGTTTTAACAAGGTATAAATAATAAAAGACTCTAAACTAAAAAGAAAAATTTTTCCTAATCTAAGCAACAAAATAAACCGTCAGTTGTCCAAACTCAAACAATCCCCGGCAACGGCGCCAAAAATTGGTGCACGAAATTGTAAATCACACTTTTTACAACTCGTACCACTAACCAGCAAGTGCACTGGGTCATCCAAGTAATACCTTACGTGAGTAAGGGTCGATCCCACGGAGATTGTTGGCTTGAAGTAATCTATGGTTATCTTGTAACTCTTAGTCAGGAAAACAATAAAATAATTCACTTATCAAGTTTGATTGCAAGGAATAAAAGGGCAAAACACAAATTATACTTGTATGCAATGATGGAGAATATGTTGGAGTTTTGGAGATGCTTTGTCTTCTGAAATTCTGCTTTCCTCTGTTTCTTGATTCACGCACGGACGTCCTCCTATGGCAAGCTGTGTGTTGGTGGATCATTGTTGTCAATGGCTACCATCCATCCTTCCAGTGAAAAGGGTCCAGATGCGCTGTCACCGCACGGCTAATCATCTGCAGGTTCTCAATCGTACCGGAATAAGATTTACTATCCTTTTGCGTCTGTCACTATGCCCAGCACTCGCGAGTTTGAAGCTCGTCACAGTCATTCAATCCCTAAATCCTACTCGGAATACCATAGACAAGGTTTAGACTTTCCGGATTCTCTTGAATGCTTCCATCAATCTAGCTTATACCACAAAGATTCTAATTAAGAGATCTAAGAGATATTCATTCATTCTATGGTGGAACGTAAGTGGTTGTCAGGCACGCGTTCGTGGATGAATGATGATGATTGCCATGTTCATCACATTCATATTGAAGTGCAAATGGATATCTTAGATAGGAACACGCATGTTTGAATAGAAAACAGAAATACTTGCGTTAATTCATCGAGACACAGCAGAGCTCCTCACCCCCAACAATGGAGTTTAGAGACTCATGCCATCAAAAGGTACAAAGTTCAGATCTAAAATGTCATGAGATACAAGATAAGTCTCTAAAAGTTGTTTAAATACTAGACTAGTAAACTAGGTTTACAGAAAATGAGTAAACTAAGATGGATAGTGCAGAAATCCACTTCTGGAGCCCACTTGGTGTGTGCTGGGGCTGAGACTTAAGCTAATCACGTGCATAGGGCTTTTTTGGGCGTTCAACGCCAGCTTTGGATCCTTTTCTGGCGTTGAACTCCAACTTGTAACTTGTTTCTAGCGCTGGACGCCAGACTGCAACATGGAACTGGCGTTGAACGCCAGTTTACGTCATTTATCCTTTAGCAATGTATAGATTATTATATATTGCTGGAAAGCCCTGGATGTCTACTTTCCAACGCAATTGGAAGCGCGCAATTTGAAGTCATGTAGCTCCAGAAAATCCATTCTGAGTGCAGGAAGGTCAGAATCCAACAGCATCAGCAGTCCTTTCTCAGCCTGAATCAGATTTCTGCTCAGCTCCCTCAATTGCAGCCAGAAAATACTTAAAATTACAGAAAAACATACAAACTCATAGTAAAGTCCAGAAATATGAATTTTGCCTAGAAACTACTGAAAATAAACTAAAAACTAACTAAAACACACTAAAAACTATATGAAATTAACCCCAAAAAGCGTATAAAATATCTGCTCATCAATAGCCAAACCTAAATCATGTTAAAGCACTGTTACAATTGAGTTGGGTTAAAATATTTCACAAACTTGCAAGACAATTTAAACAATTAAGCAGAGATATATGGTGATGAGCTATTGAACCCTCACTAGATTTTTGTGTTTACTCTCTAGTCACTCAGTGTTTGGGGTTAATCACTCTATTCTTTTCTATTCCTACTTTCTAAAACTTTGTTCTTCATCTAACCAATCAACAAATATTGAATACAAACATACAAAAATCATGAGGTCTTTCTCAAGGTTGTAATGGGGCCAAGGTAAGGGTAAGGGTATATATAAGGCTAAGTAAGCTAACAAAGTGAATCCTTGATTAGTTTAAGATCTCACCTAACATCTACTTTATATAATTTAAAATGCTTTACCTAGCTACCCAAATTTTTTTCACTTTTGTATTACATGCTCGTATATTAATTTTACTTTGATTTTCACCTTATGTGCATTAATTTCTTCACTAAGCTTATTATTGGGGTAATATGTCCCCTTATTTACTTATTTAACTAAAAGTATTTTTTTTTTGAAATATAAATAGAACATATATCAATGCACAAGGTAATTTAATTTTAACTTGTGTCACATGAGCATGCTCCCAAAAATTCTTATTATTTTATTGAATTAATCCTTTCCTATCAACTCATGTTCCCATGTTTTCCCATACTTAGTGGATACACAATTTCTATCTTAAGCTAACCAAGGATTCAAGTTAGGATTTTTAATTTGATTTTCTGCTTAAGGCTAGTAATGTGGTTATAGAACAAGAGGGGATTAAAAGCTCAAGGGGGCTAACAAAGGTGATGTAAAGGGTAAGCTTATTTGGGATAAGTGAGGTAAAATTTTAAATGATAGCCTCAGTCATCTCTTGGTATGTATCTATATTCTATATTGGACATATAGATTAAAACAAAGTAAAGATTACAGGCATAGAAAAGAAGTGCAAAACACACAGAAATAAAATTTATGGTTAAATAATGTAACCATATAATTAAGCTCAAAAACTCACAGGCTGTGAGTTCGTTGGCTCAAAAACCATATATCAGTTATGTATGTCATGCAAGTAGAAATCAAGGGTTCCCATTATTCTCAATGTGAATCTTAGGGTGGCTCTTAAAATCTTAGTGTTCTTCCTTGAAAAATGTTGTGTAAATTAACCAATCATTTATTGCTATACATATACAGTGTGTGGATTGTTGTGATTCTGTTATACTAAAGTTTTTAGTTTACTCTTTTTTTATTTCCAAGTAATCCAAGTTACAGTATGTTAAAAGGGTAAACTAAACTAATTAATCCATATATTCTATATCACAACTTAATAACTAAAATTGCAACTAGACTAAACTAAATATATAAATCAAAGTGCAAAATGCAGAAATACAATAAAAATACAGCAAAAGAAAAATGTGCAAGTACTGAAAGATAAAAAATAAAAATACAGAAAAATAAGCAAAATAGGATAAAAAGTAAGTCTGAAAAGTGGTTCACCAAAATAAAGTACGCTAGAGATGGCGACCTCCCCACACTTAAATAATAGCATCGTCCTCGATGCTCACTCAAGCTGGGTATGAGAAGTGTCATCTCCAGAAGGATGTGCAGCAGGTGGCTCAGTGGTGATCTGAGGTTCTGTAGTCTGGATAAGTATCGGAGGAGCTGCCTACTGAAGCGAAGGCTCTGTCTGCAGAGGAATCTCCAGGTCTGCGGCCTAAATCTGGTGGGGCTCCTCATGGTGTGGTGCAGCCTGCTCAGGTCTTCTCTGCTCAACCTCTTTCTGTGTAGCCTCCTCATGATCGTCTGCCTCCGCATCAGATGGCTCAGAAGCGGTGTCAGGCTCGGAGGGGATGTCACTGTCGGATCGGATCATCAACATTAGGTGCTCATAGCGTCGCTTGTTGCGATGCTCCATACGATCCAGGTGTGCGAAGAGGCGGTGCACCAGATGATAAATGGGCTTAGGAGCAGGTGGAGGAGCAATGGATGGAGTTGGTGCAGCAGTGGATGTAGAAGGGACAGCAGAGGATGTGACTGCCTCAGCAGAGTCAATAAGGAAAGGCAGCCTATAACCCAAGGCTTGGAACTTCCTTCTATGAGGGATGATCTTCTTGCAGTCTGCAGCAGTTGGCTTCTCATCAGTAAGTTCCCAAGGCACGTCAGCTCGACGGCCTAGTTGGGTGATCAGATAAGAGAAAGGAAGAGTGCCTCTGACATGGACCCTGGCCATATAATACCTGATGAAACATGGAAGATACAGGTCCTTACCCTCCATGACACACCAGAGGAGGGTGATCATAGCAGCGGGCACCTCCGTCTCATGAGTGCTCGGCATCACGTAGTTACTCTGGATTTGCTACCAAAGCCGAGCCTCATCATTCAAATATATCAGCTTGATTCCCTTAGGCATCACTGTATTCTTTCCCATGACCCATGGGGTAGTAGGATCAAGGGCTATTCTCTGCTTGACTGCATCCCAGTCAAATCTCATGAATTTCATATCCTCTTCAGCCTTTTGGTAATTGTCAAGCTGATCTGACTTGGGCTAAAGCTGGAGGATATCCTCAATAGCTTCCTCAGAGACTAAAATTTGTTTCCCTCTGAGGTGCACTGCATCTAGGGATGTCTTGAAATAGTTACAGTAAAATTCTCTAACCCATGATGCATTGACCTTTGTCAAGTTCCTTTCCATGAAGAACTAGCCTCTTTGCTTTATCTGTTCGGAAGTGTACTGGGTGAGTTCTTCAGGAATTTTTAGAGTTCTTTCCAGGTAGAGCTTCCTGGAAGTGGCAAACACTGGATACTTTAGCTTACAGTATCTGTTTGCAAACTTGACTTGATCTTTGACAGTGAGGAGCTGGTCGGCCTTTTCCTGCGGGGTAAAGTTCCTTTCCCGCCAGGAATCGTCGTGAAGGATATCCAGGATAGAGGTAGAAGATTCTCCTCTTTTCTGTTTGCCTGTAATTGCCTTGCCTTTCCCTTACTTTTGGGATCAGACATCCTGAAAAGCAGAAGTAGCAGGATATAATTGAAGAACGAAAGCAGGAAAACAAGTAGGCAAGTAGGGTTTTGTTAATGTAAGCAGAAAGGCAAAAGAGAAATAGAAGCATGAAATGAGTTAAATATATGTACATTTTGGATTGAATTCAAGTTAAAAGTCTGAGAGTAAAAATCACAATCCAAAATATAATAGAAGTGGAATTCAAGTTAATTAGAAAAAAATAGTAATCATTCCTTGAGTTAGAAAGTTAAAGTAGTTAGGTAAAAACCAAAACGAGAAGTTAGAAAGCTAAACTGGTTAGGAGTTAAAAAGGAAGTTAAAGTGAGTGGCATGAGAATGGTTTTCCTAGTTACCAAGAAATTCACGAATTTGAAGAACAAGCAATTCATATTCAAGCAAGGATTGTAGTTTAATCATCAATAAGAATGAAATCATCAATAAGCAATTTATTAATCAGGGAACCAAAAGGAATAAGAATGTTGGCCCGTGCATTCATGAATTGGTTGGGTTGTAGCCAAGTAATGCAAAATATTGAATTTCCAAACCAATATATGAATGGGGGTAGATTAAACCATAAATTTACAGAAAATTGGGCAGCATTCCGGCTAAAATTAGATGTTCCCATGTAGTAAACAACAGGAAAAATAAGTTCATATGAAATTAAATAGTGCTGAAAAGAGTAACAAATAGCAAGAACATTAAAGAACAGTTTAACAGCAACATCAAATATGAACAACATATGAACAGAATCATCACAGCAAATTCAGAATTGCGAAATAGATAAAAATAGGTAGCAGAAACGGTGCAATTATCAGGGCTAAATCCACTAACAACATCCTAGCTACCTAACCACCTAAAATCCACTACAACATGCATCTCTAACTATCCTATTTTGAATAAAAATTGAAAAACTAACTAACTAATCGAAAAGAGCAATTGCAGTATGGTGGAACCTGGTGCGCAGAGGAATAAATGTATGGATCAGAGAGATGGTGGGAATGTGGTGGTGGTATTGGTGATGCGGCGGCGATGGGTGGCGGCGCGGCGGTGGTCCGTGGTGGCAGCAGAGGCGGTGTGGTTGGTTTGGGTTTAAGGGAAGGGGGAGAAGTGGTGAGGGGGTGAGGGTTGTGTTGTGGTGGTTGGTG
>NC_029790.2:69134176-69181834 GCF_000816755.2 Arachis ipaensis
TTGGGGACGCGAATAGGGTAGGGTTTCGCATGGGTTGGGGTAAGTGAATTTGAATCCACGCGAATGTGTGGAGCACACGATCGCGTGAATTGGGTGAAAAGAGAAGTGACACGGCCGCGTCGTTGACACGATCGCGTGACTTAGGTAAAAGGTAACGGACGCGTACGCGTGAAGCATGCGAATGCGTCGCTGAGAATTGTGCTAAACGCACAGTTCCAGCGTCGTTTTGGCGGAACTCTCTATTTCCAAAAGGGTCCATAAAATCCGCGCGACGCGTACGCGTTGCTCACGCTTTCATGTAGGATGTATGTCGTGCAGGTGACGCGTTCGCATCAGGGACGCAAACGCGAGGGCCAATTTATGCTAAAGGCACATCAGCCGCACAATTCTAGCCCAACTTTCTAGGCGTTGATTTTTTTTACGCCGATTTCCATTCGACGCCCACGCGTGGCCTGCGCGGTCGCGTGGGGTGATTTTTTTTTATGCAATTATGCAGAATGCAATATGCAGTGCTAATGTACATGCCATGAATAATTCCAGGTTCAATGAAAATAAAATAAAATAAAAACAAACAACATGAAATAAAATTGAAAAAGGAACGATCATACCGTGGTGGGTTGCCTCCCACCTAGCACTTTTAGTTAAAGTCCTTAAGTTGGACATTTGGTGAGCTTCCTGCTATGGTGGCTTGTGCTTGAATTCATCCAAAAATCTCCACCAGTGTTTGGAATGCCAATAGCCTCCGGGGTCCCAAACTAGGCATGTAAAGCCCTTGAGCAGCTTCAAATAGATTCTCAGGCTCCCGGGGTGTTGAATGTCAGAATAGATTCCAGGATCCCAAACTTTACTTTTATATCCGCCTTTGTCTCGATCTATATTTTTCCAGCGGGGTGGTTTGGAAGTTGCATTCTCACCAAGATGACCAAACATTTTCCGAGACCCATTCAATCGAACTCGAAACCAATCCTTACACTTCAAATTGAAGCGTGGACCCTTATTGAATCTTGCATACCGGCCTTGAGCACAAACCATTTTCTTTTTACTCTTAAAGCCACAAAGAGCTCTAAGCTGGCCATCTGTTTCAAACAAACCATATTCAAGTTGAAAAGTAAAGATAAAAGCTAAGGATTTTACCCACTTAAAGTTTGTATTGGGCGGTAATGGCCTTGGGATAGGTGTTTCCAGTGGTTTTGCAGGCTCTACTCCCTTGTATTCTTCTGTGGATTCTTCCACTTCTTTGCAATTTTCTTCAGCTGCAACCACATTGATGAGCGGATAATTTATACACTTTTTGGCATTGTTTTTACATAGTTTTCAGGATGGTTTAGTTAGTTTTTAATATATTTTGATTAGTTTTTAAATAAAAATCACATTTATGGACTTTACTATGAGTTTGTGTGTTTTTCTATGATTTCAGGTAATTTCTGGCTGAAATTGAGGGACTTGAGCAAAAATCAGATTCAGAGGCTAAAGAAGGACTGCAGATGCTGTTGGATTCTGACCTCCCTGCACTCAAAGTGGATTTTCTGGAGCTACAGCAGTCCAAATGGTGCGCTCTCAATTGCGTTGGAAAGTAGACATCCAGGGAGTTCTAGAAATATATAATAGTCCATACTTTGCCTGAGTTTAAACGACGCAAACTGGCGTTCAATGCCAACCTTCTGCCCTATTCTGGAGTTAAACGCCAGAAATAGGTTGCAAAGTAGAGTTAAACGCCAGAAACAGGTTACAAACTGGTGTTTAACTCCAAGAAAGACCTCTACATGTGAAAGCTTCAATGCTCAGCCCAAGCACACACCAAGTGGGCCCGGGAGTAGATTTCTGCATCATTTACTCATTTCTGTAACCCTAGAAACTAGTTTAGTATAAATAGTAGAACTTTTTACTATCATGTTAGAAATCCGATCTTTGATTAGTCTTATGCTATCTTAGACCTTTATGGGGGCTGGCCATTTGGCCATGCCTGGACCTTGTTCTTATGTATTTTCAACGGCAGAGTTTCTACACACCATAGATTAAGGTCTGCAGCTCTGTTGTTCCTCATGAATTAATGCAAAGTACTATTATTTTTCTATTCAATTCACGCCTATTTCTTCTCTAAGATATTCATTCGTGCATAAGAACATGATGAATGTGATGATTATGTGACGCTCATCACCATTCTCACTTATGAACGCGTGCCTTACAACCACTTCCGTTCTACATGCAAACAAGCTTGAATATGTCTCTCTTAGCCTCCTGATCGTGAGATCAGAGTCTTCATGGTATAGGCTAGAATTATTGGCTACCATTTTTGAGATCCAGAATGTCTAAACTTTGTCTGTGGTATTCCGAGTAGGATCTGGGAAGGGATGGCTGTGACAAGCTTCAAACTCGTGAGTGCTGGGCATAGTGACAAACGCAAAAGGATTACTGAATCCTATTCCAGTATGATCGAGAACCGACAGATGATTAGCCGTGCGGTGACAGCGCATCTTGGACCATTTTCACTGAGAGGACGGGATGTAGCCATTGACAACGGTGATGCCCTACATAAAGCTTGCCATAGAAAGGAGTATGAAGGATTGGATGAAAGCAGTAGGAAAGTAGAGATTCAAAAGGAACTAAGCATGTCCATACGTTTATCTGAAATTCTCACCAATGAATTACATAAGTATCTTTATCATATTTATATTTTAATTATTAAAACTCTATAACCAGTTGAATCCGCCTGACTGAGATTTGCAAGATGACCATAGCTTGTTTCGAGCCGAAAATCTCCGTGGGATCGACCCTTACTCACGTAAGGTTTATTACTTGGACGACCCAATGCACTTGCTGGTTAGGTGTGCGAAGTTGTGACAAAGAACTAAGATTATGAATGCGCGTATTAAGTTTTTAGCTCCGTTACCAAGGAATGAACGATCACGATTTCGTGCACCATGTTTTTGGCGCCGTTGCTGGGGATAGTTCGAGTTTGGACAACTGACGGTTCATCTTGTTGCTCAGATTAGGTAAATTTTATTTTAATTTTAAGCTTTTTGTTTTTATTATTTTTATTTTTATTTTCGAAAAAATTTTCCAAAAAAAAAATTTCAAAAAATAAATTATTCTATGGCTTTAGACTTTTTAAGAATGAATTCTAGAGTTTCTTCATGATTTGTTGAAGCCTGGCTGGTTGTCAAGCCATGTCTAAATTTTTGGACTAAGGCTTCCACCTATCATGGAAAGAGCCCTTGGACTCTCATCTAATCAGCTGTTATATGCTTGATTTGTATCTGTTGAAGCTTGGCTGGCCATTGGCCATGTCTAGTGTTTTGGACCAGAGCTTTCACTGAAAGCTTGGCTGGCTAGTAAGCCATGTCTAATTCCTAGACCGGAGCTTTAGACTAACATTGTATGATTCCTGGAATTCTCATTAAAAAAATTTTGAAATCCTTATTTTTCTTTTCCAATTAATTTTTGAAAAATACCAAAAATTTTAATAAAATCATAAAAAAACCAAAAATAATTTTGTGTTTCTTGTTTGAATATAGTGTCAATTCTTAAGTTTGGTGTCAATTGCATCTTTTTAATTTTTCATTAAAATTTTCGAAAACTCATGCATGAAACTGTTCTTCATGATCTTCAAGTTGTTCTTGATGATCTTCCTTGTTTGATCTTTGCATCTTTATGCTTTGTGTCTTTTCTTGTTTTTCATATGCATTTTCAATTTGTTAGTGTATAAAGTTTGAAAATTTCTAAGTTTGGTGTCTTGCATGTTTTTCTTTTCTTAAGAATTTTCAAAAATAAGTTCTTGGTGTTCATCTTGACATTCAAAGTGTTCTTGATGTTCATCTTGACACTCAAAGTGTTCTTGCATGCATTATGTGTTTTGATTCATAATTTTTATGTTTTGAGTCTTTTTATTGTTTTTCTCTTTCATCATTAAAAATTCAAAAATTAAAAATATATCTTTTCCTTATTCTTCTCATAAATTTCGAATATTTGAGTTGACTTTTTCAAAAAAATTTCAAAATTTAGTTGTTTCTTATGAGTCAAATCAAATTTTCAATTTAAAAATTCTATCTTTTTCAAATATTTTTCAAAAATCAAATCTTTTTCATTTTTTTATGATTATCGAAAATTTTAAAATGACTTTCAAAATCTTTTTCTTAATTTCATTTCATAATTTCAAAATCTTTACTAACAATTAATGTGATTGATTCAAAAATTTTAGTTTGTTACTTGCCTAATAAGAAAGGTTCAATCTTTAAATTTTAAAATCATATCTTTTTGTTTCTTGTTAGTCAAGTAATGAACTTTAATTTCAAAAAATCAAATCTTTTTAATTTCCAATTCAAATCTTTTTCAAAATGATTTTCAATCATATCTTTTTCAATGTCAATAACATCTTTTTCAAAATCAATTTCAAAATCTTTTCTAACCTCTTATCTTTTCAAAATTGATTTTCAAATCTTTTTCAATTAATCTTATCTTTTTGTTTAATTCTTATCTTTTTCAAAACTACCTAACTAATTTCATCTCTTCAATTTTCAAAAACTACTAACCCCTTTTTCAAAATTCTTTTTAATTAACTAATTGTTTTAAATTTTGATTTTAATTTTTTTCTCTTAATTTTTGAATTCTAACCAAAATTCAAAATAAAAACAAAAATATTTTTCTTTTCTTTTCAATTATTTTCGAAAATTCTACTCTCTCACCTCCTTCTAATTATTTATTTATCTATTAACACTTCTCTTCTTCTTAAAAATTCGAACCCTCTCCCTCTTTCTGTGTTCGAATTTCTTTTCTTCTTCTACTAACATAAAGGAATCTCTATACTGTGACATAGAGGATTCCTCTTCTTTTCTGTTTTCTTCTTTTTCATATGAGCAGGAACAAGGATAAGAACATTCTTGTTGAAGCTGATCCGGAACCTAAAAGGACTCTGAAGAGGAAGCTAAGGGAAGCTAAAGCACAACTCTCTAGAGAAAATCTGACAGAAATTTTCGAAAAAGAAGGAGACATGGAAGATGCTTGGTGACTTTACTGCACCAAAGTCCAATTTACATGGAAGAAGCATCTCAATCCCTGCCATTGGAGCAAACAATTTTGAGCTAAAGCCTCAATTAGTTTCTCTGATGCAACAGAACTGCAAGTTTCATGGACTTCCATCAGAAGATCCTTTTCAGTTCTTAACTGAATTCTTGCATATCTGTGATACTGTTAAGACCAATGGGGTTGACCCCGAGGTCTACAGGCTTATGCTTTTCCCGTTTGCTGTAAGAGACAGAACTAGAATATGGTTGTACTCTCAACCTAAAGATAGCATGAACTCTTGGGATAAGCTGGTCACGGCTTTTTTAGCCAAGTTCTTTCCTCCTCAAAAGCTTAGCAAGCTTAGAGTGGATGTTCAAACCTTCAGACAAAAAGAAGGTGAATCCCTCTATGAAGCTTGGGAGAGATACAAGCAACTGACCAAAAAGTGTCCTTCTGACATGCTTTCAGAATGGACCATCCTGGATATATTCTATGATGGTCTATCTGAATTATCAAAGATGTCATTGGACCATTCTGCAGGTGGATCCATTCACCTAAAGAAAACGCCTGCAGAAGCTCAGGAACTCATTGACATGGTTGCAAATAACCAATTCATGTACACTTCTGAAAGGAATCCTGTGAGTAATGGGACGCCTCAGAGGAAGGGGGTTCTTGAAATTGATACTCTGAATGCCATATTGGCTCAGAATAAAATATTGACTCAGCAAGTTAATATGATTTCTCAGAGTCTGAATGGATTACAAGCTGCATCCAACAGTACTCAAGAGGCATCTTCTGAAGAAGAGGCTTATGATCCTGAGAACCCTGCAATAGCAGAGGTGAATTACATGTGGAAACCCTATGGAAATACCTATAATCCCTCATAGAGAAATCATCCAAATTTCTCATGGAAGGATCAACAAAAGCCTCAACAAGGCTTTAATAATGGTGGAAGAAACAGGTTTAGCAATAGCAAGCCTTTTCCATTATCCACTCAGCAACAGACAGAGAATTCTGAGCAAAATCCATCTAGCTTAGCAAATATAGTCTCTGATCTATCTAAGGCCACTTTAAGTTTCATGAATAAAACAAGGTCCTCCATTAGAAATTTGGAGGCACAGGTGGGCCAGCTGAGTAAAAGAGTCACTGAAACCCCTCCTAGTACTCTCCCAAGCAATACAAAAGAGAATCCAAAAAGAGAGTGCAAGGCCATTACCTTACTTGGTGTGGCCGAACCCAGAGAGGAGGAGGAGGACGTGAATCCTAGTGAAGAAGACCTCCTGGAACGCTCAGTGACCAATAAGGAGTTTCCCTTTGAGGAACCAAAGGAATCTGAGCCTCATCTAGAGACCATAGAGATTTTATTAAACCTCCTTTTGCCCTTCATGAGCTCTAATGAGTATTCATCCTCTGAAGAGGATGAAAACATTATTGAAGAGTAAGTTGCTAAATACCTTGGTGCAATCATGAAGCTGAATGCCAAATTATTTGGTTATGAGACTTGGGAAGATAAACCTCCCTTGCTCACTAATGAATTGAATAAATTGGATAGGCATAAATTATCTCAAAAGAAACAGGATCCTGGTAAATTCCTAATTCCCTGTAGCACAGGCACCATGACCTTTGAGAAGGCTCTGTGTGACCTGGGGTTAGGAATAAACTTAATGCCACTTTCTGTAATGGAGAAACTAGGAATCTTTGAGGTACAGGCTGCCAATTTCTCATTAGAGATGGCAGACAAATCCATGAAAACAAGCTTATGGACTAGTAGAGGATGTGCTAGTAAAGGTTGAAGGCCTTTACATCCCTACTGATTTCATAATCCTAGACACTGGGAAGGATGAGGATGAATCCATCATCCTTGGAAGACCCTTCCTAGCCACAGCAAAAGTTGTGATTGATGTGGACAGAGGAGAGTTGGTCCTTCAACTGAATGAGGACAACCTTCTGTTTAAAACTCAAAGATCTCCTTCTGTAACCATGGAGAGTAAGCATGAAGAGCTTCTCTCACTGTAGAGTCAACCAAAGCCCCCACAGTCAAACTCTAAGTTTGGTGTTGGAAGGCCACAACCAAACTCTAAGTTTGGTGTTGAACCCCACATTCAAACTCTAAGTTTGGTGTTGAGAGGTCCCAACAATGCTCTGAACATCTGTGAGGCTCCATGAGAGCTCACTGTCAAGCTATTGACATTAAAGAAGTGCTTGTTGGGAGGCAACCAAATGTTATTTAATTATATATATTTATTTTCTATTGTTATTTTATGATTTTTTTAGGTTGATGATCATGTGGAGTCACAAAAACTACTGAAAAATCAAAAACAGAATAAAAAACAACAGTAAAAATAGCTCACCCTAGAGGAAGAACTTACTGGCATTTAAACGCCAGTAAGAAGCATCAAACTGGTGTTTAACGCCAGAAAGAAGCATCAAACTGGCGTTAAACGCCAGAAACAAGCACCAGACTGGCGTTTAACGCAAGAACAGAGCATGGAAGTGGCATTAAACGTCAGAAACAGGCTACATTTGGGCATTTAACGCCAAAAATAGGCAGCAGTCTGGCGTTAAACGCCAGTATTGCATACAAAGGGCGTTTTGCATGCCTAATTGGAGCAGGGATGCTAAGTCCTTGACCCCACTGGATCTGTGGACCCCAAAGGATCCCCACAGGATCTGTGGACCCCACAGGATCCCCACCTACCCTAACTTTCTCTCTTCACACCTTTTCATAACCCTCTTCCCCAAATACCCTTCACCAATCACCTCAATCACTCTTCCCCATCACCTCTTAGCCACTCACATCCCTCCATTCTTCCCCATAAATCCCACCTACTTCCAAAATTCAAACTCTTTTCCCTCCCAAACCCGACCCTAATGGCCGAACCCTAAACCTCCCCCCACTCCTATATAAACCCTTTATTCCTTCTTCTTTTTCACCCAACACAACCCTTTCTTCTTCCCCTTGGCCGAATATACACATCTCCCTTCTCCTCCATTTTTCATCCTCTTCTCCTTCTTTCTTTCTTCTTTTGCTCGGGGACGAGCAAACATTTTAAGTTTGGTGTGGTAAAAGCATTGCTTTTTGTTTTTCCATAACCTTTAATGGAACCTAAGGCCAGAGAAACCTAAAGAAAGAGGAAAGGGAAGGCAATTGCTTCCACCTCTGAGTCATGGGAGATGGAGAGATTCATCTCAAAGGTCCATCAAGACCACTTCTATAAAGTTGTGGCAAAGAAGAAAGTGATCCCTGAGGTTCCTTTCAAGCTCAAAAAGAGCGAATATCCGGAGATCCGAGAGAGATTAGAAGAAGAGGATGGGAAGTTCTCTCTAATCCTATTCAACAAGTCGGGATCTTAATGGTTCAAGAGTTCTATGCAAACGCATGGATCACTAGGAACCATGATCAAAGTGTGAACCCGAATCCAAAGAATTGGCTTACAAAGGTTCGGGGAAATTGCTTAGATTTCAGTCTGGAAAATGTAAGGTTGGCGTTCAACTTGCCAATGATGCAAGAAAACACACGCCCCTACACTAGAAGGGTCAACTTTGATCAAAGGTTGGACCAAGTCCTCTTGGACATATGTATGGAAGGAGCTCAATGGAAAGTTGACTCAAGAGGCATGCCAGTTCAATTGAGAAGACTGGACCTTAAGCCTGTAGCTAGAGGATGGTTGGAGTTTATTCAACACTCAATCATTCCTAATAGCAACTGGTCTGAAGTTACTATAGACCGGGCAATCATGATCCATAGTATCATGATTGGGGAGGAAGTGGAAGTTCATGAGGTTATACCTCAAGAACTCTATAAGGTGGCTGACAAGTCTTCCACTTTGGCAAGGTTAGCCTTTCCTCACCTCATTTGTCACCTCTGCAATTCAGCTGGAATTGACATAGAGGGAGACATCCTCATTGAAGAGGACAAGCCCATCACTAAGAAAAGGATGGAGCAAACAAGAGATCATGGGCCTCAACAAGAGCATGAGGAAATTCTTCACCATGAAATCCCTGAGATGCCTCAGGGGATGCACTTTCCTCCACAAAACTATTTTGATGTGGTGACAATACTTTCTGTTCTCTGAATGAATGCTTGAACAGTGCATATGTCTTTTGAATTTGTTGTTTATAAATGTTAAATATGTTGGCTCTTGAAAGAATAATGAAAAAGGAGACATGTTATCTGATAATCTGAAAAATCATAAAAATGATTCTTGAAGCAAGAAAAAGCAATGAATACAAAAGCTTGCAAAAAAAAAAAGAAAAGAAAGATGACGAAAAAAAAGAAAAAAAAGAGAGAAAGAAAAAGAAAAAGCAAGCAGAAAAAGCCAAAAGCTCTTTAAACCAAAAGGCAAGAGCAAAAAGCCAATAGCCCTTAAAACCAAAAGGCAAGGGTAAAAAGGATCCAAGGCTTTGAGCATTAATGGATAGGAGGGCCTAAAGGAATAAAATCCTGGCCTAAGCGACTAAACCAGGCTGTCCCTAACCATGTGCTTGTGGCGTGAAGGTGTCAAGTGAAAACTTGAGACTGAGCGGTTAAAGTCGAGGTCCAAAGTAAAAAGAAGAGTGTGCTTAAGAACCCTGGACACCTCTAATTGGGGACTCTAGCAAAGCTGAGTCACAACTGAAAAGGTTCACCCAATTATGTGTCTGTGGCATTTATGTATCCGGTGGTAATACTGGAAAACAAAGTGCTTAGGGCCACGGCCAAGACTCATAAAGTAGCTGTGTTCAAGAATCAACATACTGAACTAGGAAAATCAATAACACTATCTAAAATCTAAGTTCCTATAGATGCCAATCATTCTGAACTTCAATGGATAAAGTGAGATGCCAAAACTATTCAAGAGGCAAAATGCTACTAGTCCCGCTCATCTAATTGGAGCTAAGTTTCATTGATATTTTGGAATTTATAGTATATTCTCTTCTTTTTATCCTATTTGATTTTCAGTTGTTTGGGGACAAGCAACAATTTAAGTTTGGTGTTCTGATGAGCGGATAATTTATACGCTTTTTGGCATTGATTTTACATAGTTTTCAGTATGATTTAGTTAGATTTTAATATATTTTTATTAGTTTTTAAATAAAAATCACATTTCTGGACTTTACTATGAGTTTGTATGTTTTTTCTGTGATTTCAGGTAATTTCTGGCTGAAATTGAGGGACTTGAGCAAAAATCATATTCAGTGGCTGAAGAAGGACAGCAGATGCTGTTGGATTCTGACCTCCCTGCACTCAAAGTGGCTTTTCTGGAGCTACAGAAGTCCAAATGGTGCGCTCTCAACTGTGTTGGAAAGTACACATCCAGGGTTTTCGAGAAATATATAATAGTCCATACTTTGCTCGAGTTTAGATGACACAAACTGGCATTCAACACCAACCTTCTGCCCTATTCCAGAAAACAGGTTACAAACTGGCGTTTAACTCCATGAAAGACCTCTACACGTGAAAGCTTCAATGCTCAGCCCAAGCACACACCAAGTTGGCCCAGAAGTAGATTTCTGCATCATTTACTTATTTTTGTAACCCTAGTAACTAGTTTAGTATAAATAGAACTTTTTACTATCATGTTAGAAATCCGATCTTTGATTAGTCTTATGCTATCTTAGACCTTTATGGGAGCTGGCCATTCGGCCATGCCTGGACCTTGTTCTTATGTATTTTCAACGGTAGAGTTTCTACACACCATAGATTAAGGTGTGGAGCTCTGCTGTTCCTCATGAATTAATGCAAAGTACTATTATTTTTCTATTCAATTCACGCCAATTTCTTCTCTAAGATATTCATTCGCACACAAGAACATGATGAATGTGACGCTCATCACCATTTACACTTATGAACGTGTGCCTGACAACCACTTCCATTCTATATGCCTACAAGCTTGAATGTGTATCTCTTAGCCTCCTGATCGTGAGATCAGAGTCTTCGTGGTATAGGATAGAATTATTGGCAGCCATTCTTGAGATCTGAAAAGTCTAAACCTTGTCTGTAGTATTCCGAGTAGGATCTGGGAAGGGATGGCTGTGACGAGCTTCAAACTCGCGAGTGCTGGGCGTAGTGACAGACGCAAAAGGATTACTGAATCCTATTCCAGTATGATCGAGAACCGACAGATGATTAGCCATGCGGTGACAACGCATCTTGGACCATTTTCACTGAGAGGATGGGATGTAGCCATTGACAATGGTGCTGCCCTACATAAAGCTTGCCATAGAAAGGAGTATGAAGGATTGGATGAAAGCAGTAGGAAAGCAGAGATTCAGAAGGAACTAAGCATCTCCATACGCTTATCTGAAATTCTCACCAATGAATTACATAAGTATCTCTATCCTATTTATATTTTAATTATATTTTAATTATTAAAACTCTATAACCAGTTGAATCCTCCTGACTGAGATTTGCAAGATGACCATAGCTTGTTTCAAGCCGACAATCTCTGTGGGATCGACCCTTACTCACGTAAGATTTATTACTTGGACGACCCAGTGCACTTGCTGGTTAGTTGTTCGAAGTTGTGACAAAGAACTAAGATTATGAATGCGCGTATTAAGTTTTTAGCGCCGTTACCAAGGAATGAACGATCACAATTTTTCATACCACACATCTTGATCAAAGTCTTCGATATCTTCCTCATCACTCGAGTCATAATTTGGAGGTTGAGAAAAGTCTACCTCCGCATCATCTTCGTATTCACTTGGGGAAGATTCTTCCATCTCAAAGAGTTCACTTGCGGATGTAAGTTCATTACTAGGAGAACTTGACTTGTGATTATCATCATCAAGGAAACCTGCTTGTTGAGTTGTTCCTTCTAGTTCTTCATAAGATACCTCCTTAGCATCAGTTGCAAAATTCTTGACGGAATTCTCTTCAATTCTGGATTCCCATGGAGGTTCAGCATGTCCTAAGTCTTCAACCAATTATTTTTCTTTGATAATTACAGCTTCCTCCACTTGTTCCAGTACAAAGTCATGCTCCTTACTATCCAGTGGGGTTTCTAGTACCTCCTTCATGCTGCGTTCTTCATTAGATTGCCCACATGAAGCCATGGGGATTCCTTGAGTGTCCAAACGTCGGGAAGGTAGTCTATTTATCGCTTGATTCAATTGGTGAAGTGTGTCATGAAATCTTTCAAATGTCTCCTTGAGTTGCTCCCTTGATTCTTGGGGTGATGGATATGGACATGGTGTATAGGAAAGTGGTGGTTCTTGGGAGTAAATGGGTTAGAATTGGGGTGGATATGGATTAGGGTCGTACGAAGGTGAATGGTGGTAGAGGGCTTATGAGTGTGGTGGTTTAAAGTTGTGTTGAAGAGGTGGTTCATAGGCATATGATGGGGTCCACCATATCTATTATCTCGGTATGCACCTTGGAATGGCTCTTGACTATAGTAATTTGGTGGGTGTTGGTTGGCACGAAAGGGTCCATCATAACTATTGTCTTGACATGCATTGTGGAATGGTTATGGTCCATGGTATCTTGGAGGGTGTTGTTGCCTAAAGGGTTGATCAGATCCTCGTGGCTCCTTCTATCTCTGGTTGTTCTGACCTTGATGCATGTTCCTGTTATAGCTTCCATTCCTTTCAACAGCATTTGAACCAAACTCAAAGTGACGGGGGTGAAAACTCATAGTAACTAATAAAAATTAAAAACAAAAATAAAAACAAATAAACAAGCAAAAGAAAATATTTACAATAACCAATATTAAGGCAAACGTTTGCAATTCCCCGGCAACGGTGCCATTTTGACGATCGGTTTTTCTATCGGTAAAGAAATTTTATAAAAAATTAATCGCGTTGCAAGTATAGTTTCTAAACCAAGCAATAATCCTTTCATACAAAAACTTGTTTGTCACTTAAGCAAACCCAATAAAAATAAATAACCGAAGTATTCAAACCTCAAGTCGTCTTCTCAAGGAATTGCAGGGAGGTATGATTTATTATTGGTTATGTAAAAAGATATATTTTTGGGTTTTTGAAAATAAGGGGCAAGTAATTTAAATGAAAAGGAAAATAAATTGATAATAATAAAAATCTCTTGGCAAGGTATGAGAAATTGAAGTCTTATCCTAGTTATCCTTATCAGGTGTGGAGAGAATTGGATTCTGCTCCCACTTTTAATTAACCCTTGCTAAACAAAGGAAAGTCAAGTGGACAAATTTATTTGATCCCCAGGTCCTAGTCAACTCCTATGGAAAGACTAGAGTTATTGGAGTACAAATTAACCAGCAAAGAATTCCAATTTCAATCAACAGCTGAGTTTGACAACTCAAGTGTTATAAATTACTTAACCAAAGCCAAAAGGGGAAAATATCTTAAATTAAATTAAAAGCATTCATAAATAGATTAAAACAATCATAAACTGAAATACCTCAAATTGCATTAAACAGAATATTCAAATCTTAACATGAAAAATTCATAAGCCAAATTAGGAACATTAACAAGTAAAAGCATTGGAATAAATAAAAGTAGAAAATAAATTAAAGGAACATTAAACCTGTTATTGTAGAAGCAATCCTAAAATGAGAGAAATCCTAATCCTAAATCCTAAGAGAGAAAAGAGAACCTCTCTCTCTAAAACTATGTCTAAAACCTAAAATTGTGAATATTATATCTATCACTAAGTTGTTAAGTTGTTGTTTGATTCCTCCATTCTCTGGCTTATATTCTGTGTTTCTGGTTTGGATTTGGGCCGAAAAAGGATCCAAAAATCACTGGGGGCGTTTTCTGCAGATTCCTGTACGTGGCGTCTGTCACGCGTTCGCATGGGTCACGTGTTCGCGTCATCTGGGAGTTTTCCTTGTCATGCGTATGCGTCGATCACGCGTATGCGTCATTTGTGTTTTGTTCAAGGCACGCGTCCGTGTCGTCCACGCGTACGCGTCGCTACCATTTCACGCTAGGCACGCGTTCGCATCGTCCATGCGTTCGCGTCGCTGCCCTTTTCTTCAAAAACTCCATTCTTGCGCTTTCCTTCCATCTCTGGTATGTTTCCTTTTCGTCCCCTAAGCCATTCTTGTCCTATGAAACCTGAAAATACTTAACACACAAATCAGGGCATCGAATGGTAATAAAGGGTAATTAAAATTAATATTTTTAAAGCATAGAAAACATGTTTTTCGCATATATCATAAAACAAGGAAGGAATAGTAAAACCATGCAATTTACATGAATAAGTGGGTGAATAATTGATAGAGACACTCAATTTATGCACAAAATACATCATAAAATATGGGTTTATCAGTAGGATCGCAAGGAGAATGATTTGCTAGAGCTTCACCCTCCGTTAGATAAAATGACCAAGGGCCCTGGCATTCATTCTGTAGTAGAGGAGATCAATGGCCACAGGCAATGGTTTTGATCACTTACAGCCTGCCAGAGAGGAAGATCATTCACAAGCAAGGAAGATAACAATACCAAAGTTCATTCAAAAAGATAAAGCAACTCCGACTCTCAACTCTATTCCCAGCATATAATTCCTATCCTTATTTAAGGTTCACATAACATAATCCAACAACTTTTTTATTCTACCTGACTAAGACCTGCAAGATAACCATTGCTTGCTTCAAGCCACAATGCTCGTGGGATCGACCTTGACTCGCTCAGGTATTACTTGCACGACCCACTGCACTTGCTGGTACTGTTGTATGGAAGTGTAGGGTTTGCATACACGCACTATATAACTTGCAAATGAAAAAACTCATAAATAGTCGGGACATGGAGTTTGACAAAAATACTTCATGGAACTCGGAAGATGAAAATTTTGAGAAAGAAAAGCATTGAAGTGTCACAATAACCACCTAGACTAGAAGAACAAGAATGTGAAGAAAAAAGCACACCTACTCCAACAGTAGAAGCAATAACTGATTCTCCTCCAAGAAAAACTAGACCACTACAAGATGTATATGAAACATGCAATTTTGTTAATATCGTGCCTACAAGCTTTGAAGGAGCAGAAAAGCAACAAAAAGGGAGAAATTCCATGAAAGAAGAAATCAAAATGATCGAGAAGAATAACACATGGGAACTGGTAAATCGCCCTTTAAATAAAGATATTATTCGAGTCAAATGGGTATAAAAGACTAAGTTCAATCCCGATGGATCTATTCAAAAGCCTAAAGCAAGGCTTGTAGCTAAAGGATATGCACAAATTCCTGGGATAGATTACATAGAGACATTTGCACCTATAGCTTGTCTAGATACAATAAGGGCGCTCATTGCAGTAGCCGCACAAAAGCAATGAAAGATCTATCAATTGGATGTGAAATCTGCCTTTCTAAATGGAGAACTGGTGAGAGAAGTTTTTGTTGATCAACCACAAGAGTTCATTGTAGAAGGACATGAAGACAAGGTGCTAAGGATAAAGAAAGCACTCTATGAGCTCAAGCAATTTTCGCAAGCATGGTACAGTCAAATTGACAAATATTTCACGGATCATCAATTCAGGAAGGGTAAAAGTGAGCCTACACTCTACATCAAGATGCAAGGTAATTCAAACACTCTCATAGTTTCCTTGTGTGTGGATGTTCTTATATACATAGGAAACAATGCGACTATGATTAGAGAATTCTAATAAAAATTGAAACAGACATTTGAGATGACTGACTTAGGATTTATGCACTATTTGGTTGGAATTGAGGTAAACCAAAATGAAGACAAAATTTTCATCTGGCAAAAGAAATATGCTCAAAATTTGCTACAAAAATTCAAGATGAATAATTGTAAGGCAGTATCTACTCCTCTAGTCCATAATGAGAAATTACAAAAAGAAGATGGATTTGTAGAGGCAGATGCTTCGCAATATAGAAGTCTTATTGGAAGCCTCCTTTATCTAACTACCACAAGACCAGACATCATGTATGCAATAAGTCTACTATCAAGATTCATGCAAAAGCCAAGTCAAAAGCACCATGGGGCCGCAAGAAGAATATTAAGATATCTACAAGACGTAAAAGATTATGCCATTCACTATAAATCTACCGAAAGCACTTCTGGATATGCATTTATACTAGGATATGGAGTATTCTCTTGGGCATCAAAGAAACAAGAAACTGTGGCTCAATCATCTGCTAAAGCTGAGTATGTTGCAGCCGTAAATACTACTAGTCAAGGAATATGGCTAAGGAAAATATTTGAAGACTTAAAAGAGCAACAAGAAGAACCAACAACTATGTTGTGCGACTAAGTCACCATTAGCAATGGCAAACAATCTAGTCCATCATAGTAGGACCAGGCATATAGCTATCAAGTTTTATTTTATACGAGAAGCTATATTGGAGAAAAAGATAAAGATCGAGTATTGCAACACAGATGAGCAACTAGCAGACATCTTCACTAAGGCACTACCAAGATCAAAGTTCGAACTATTTCGAGAGATGCTTGGATTTACACAAATGTGCATCAAGGAGGAGTATTAATAATGCTACACATTTGTAGAACTTTCTAGAATTTTCATGATCTTGTTAAAAAAAATACAAATCTAGATATTATAATGGAGAAGTCTAGAAGTTAAGTAAATAAATCATGTATTAGAAATATCTAAGATTGGTATCTAGAAATATCTAGGTTAATATCTAAAAATATCTAAAATTTGGAATTATTTAGAATTAACTTATGGAGCCTATATATAGGCCATCATGGAGTTTGTTGTAACTAACTAACAAACATATCAAATTCTATTAGTCTTTGTACTCTCTCATTAACCTATCAATAATATAACTATCAAATTTTCAAACCATTTATCTAAACTACTTATTCATCAAAACTATCCTTGCTACAAGGTTCAAGTCCATAATACACTAAACCAATGTCAAACTATATCATAAAACTAACAAGTTCTATCAACCAAAAGTTTAGTTTTGAAATTTTTTTGGATAAAAATAGTTTCTTAGTACCTTTCTTTGTTCTATTGAAATTATCTTCCTATGATTAGTATGATGATAACATGGGAAAAACAATAGTAAGCTAAGAAGATATGTAGAAGGAGGAGGAACTTGAATTCACTGTTTAATGCTTTACTTAAAATACGAAAAACTAATGTTGCTATTTTATTTGAAGTTTTTGCCTTCAAAAGTCTGACCAAACTGCCAATTCTTGGGGGCGACATGCCATGAGGTGGAGTACCTTCCATCACTTGCTTTGACCCTAAATGTTAATGATTCTCCGACTAACATAGCTTTTGTCTCCCATTTTTGGCCCCAATTTCGCTTTAATTCTATCCATTTGAGCTTCGTATCACCCTTCACTTGAACTCCCACCACATCCCCAGCACCTCCAACATTCCACACTTTGACTAGATTAAAGTAAGGATTCCCAGTTATGGTGTACCTGATTCCTCCCCATTTCTTGCATGGTACTCTGCATGTGTTTCAATAAGCATCATAATTAGACATACATCATGTGAGAATAGTTAACTTTTAAATCTCTCTTAACACACATCTCAAACTTTTTTAATATGAAAGCAAGGTATTATTTTATTAGAGGCAATCTTATTCGAGTATTAAAAATTTCATAGAAACCATGACTCTTTTCGTTATGATTACTCAACACACCTCAAACCCAAGACTATTATCAATATGATTGACTAATGTGCATGTATTGATAGTTTCCTAGCATTTGACTAATGTGAAATGTGCTTTAGGCTTATACCTATTAATATTTTTATGGAAACTATATGTGATGTCATTTATTTTATGGAAATATTATGCACACAAAAAATCAGATACCAAATTAGATATTATATATTTGTGTATAAATATATGTTGTTGATTCATACACTTTTAATTTACTTTATATTTCAATATTATTATATACAAGTAATTAATTTGAGGGGTAATTTTTAATGTATATGTAAACCCTAAATCATATACCTAACATGGTTGATATAGAAATTATTGACCTGCGGTATTGAACTGGGACAATGCCGGTCTTGTACTGAGCAATTTTGAGGAATGTAGGTTTGGCCAAATCAAAGTGCTCTCGTGGAGAGTTGCACCATCCTCCATTATTACTTGCTTGATTGTAGTTTGGGGGGCAAAGGTTTGTTGCGGTTACAAAGATGGAGGATTGTCCTCTTCCTGCATTATTGCATCCTTGAGTTGAATCTGATGCACATTTGATCTCGTAGCATCCACCGCATGCTTCACCACCTTTAAACATAACTGTGCTCAATGCTGCTATCTCCATCCCATAACCGTCTTTAACCACATCCTCATACCCACAAGCTCCTCCTGCAACAACAACAACAACAACAACAACAACAACAACAACAACAATTGAGTTATACGTATATTGTTAAGATCAAAAGAGAAATACTTCTTTGTTAAACAAATGCACATATAAAAATAACAAATTATTTCGTAGCAAATAAATGTCACATGTGTTAGATACATAATAATTTGTGTATTATTTATACTACTTAATAGTTTAAGTTTTAAGATAAATAATTTCATGACATAATAATTATTTTTGCTAGATAAATTTGATAATGCTACAATAATTAGGCTTATATATAATACTACTAATGATCATGATGTGTAAATGTTGTAATTAACTATGGATTTCTTTGATAAAATTGTATATTGATTAGTGGCAATGATTTATGGGTTATATATTAAACATACCATATGTGCCGGAACCTCCTTCATAAAAGGTAGCATGAGCTTGCATCCATTGGCCAGATACAAACTTAGGGCGTTGTTGATGATTGAAAATAGCCAATGTACTACGTCCAACTATGTTATTATGAGCTGCATAACTCCATGAATTTACGCTTGCATGTGCATCACGAATAGCAAATGTAACAAGAACGAGCAATATTATTGATGATGAGGCCATAGAGATATGGGAATAGTGATGTAGGATGATCTTGATGATGATCTTTGATTTGGTTTTCTATATTTTCTCCGAGGTTGGTGTTAGGAAATGTTGAACAAATTAATATGATTATAAATATGGGGTTTGTTTTTAAGATTGCAACTTTGTAGAACGGGTGCGAGTGCAACAACACATGAGTTTTTTACTCTTAGCCACCATTTATTCATAATATAGGAACCATCCATTTGATTTTGATATTGTCCCTTACTCCCTATTATATCAACCTCTTTTGGTTATTCTTTAATTTCTCTCCATACATGTCTTTAAATTATTTTCTTTTAGTTTAAAATATCATTATGTTATGTTATAAAGCGTTGATTCCAGCAAATATTCTCACTATCAGTTAATATTTTAACAGTCTCGTTACACATTTAATTTATTTTGACAACCAAGTTCAACCAAATTTAGTCAAACTCAACAAAATCCACTCCTACAACACGAGAAATCATTTTTTTCTTCTTTTGCGCGTCATTTTTGCCTCTTCCTCCTTATTCTATTTGTACTACTGTTGTTGCCTTTTATTTTTATTTCTTCTAATCCTCTTCCTTATGTGTAATTGCATTTATTTTTTTTTCTTGGTTAGCTTTTTTTCTTCTCTTTTTCTTACTTTTATTCATTTTAAGAGAGTGAAACAAAAAGAATTATGAGAAAACGAAATAAGGAGATGAGGAAGAAAAAAATGAAAAATAAGAAGAAAAAGCAATAAAGATGAGGAGGAGGAAGGAAATTTTTGAATTGTGCAGAAGTTATTAGAAAATAGTACCAAAATTTCTTAACAACATAGAAATTGCTTAATTTTGACACCAAAAGTTTGCTAAAATAACATAGAAATATCTTCTTTAATGCTACATTATTTTGCTTCATACAATTTTTCTTTTTTTTCTGTTGATCTTAGTTCTTCTTTTAGGAGTATTGCTTTTTATATTAGACTTGAATAAAAATGTCTATACTATATTAAAATCTTAATTAGTTGAATAAATATAGGTTCACACTTATGGGATGATATCTTGCCAAAAACAAAAATAGCACTGAAATTTATTATATAACGTAGGAAAATTAAGCAGAACAAGTGCAAAAATTCGAGAGAGAATGAACAGTGTCATTTATATATAAGAAAAAGGCAACGCATCTAATATATAAAATAATACATAAATTTCTAAAGAATAACACCGAAATGTCTTTAGTTTAACAGCGAAATATCTTTACTTTAATACTAAAATTTCCAACTATATGATGTGATAGAATTAAGAACTTATTTTCTGACGACTTGAGTTGCAGATTCACAAATTTTAATAGAAAAGAAAATAAGTGAAAAAATCTATATATAACGTAAAGAAATCAAGTAGAACAAAATTTTGAAAGGAAATGAACAGTGACATTTGCATATAAGAAGAGGACGACGTATCCGATATAAAAAATAATACATAAACTTCTAAAGAATAATACCGAAATGTCTAGCTACAAGAAGTTATTGGAATAACGATTGATTTAGTGATCGGTCAGTTCTTTTATGACCAAAAAATGGTTGGTCGCTAAATTGATCGCTAAATTAGAAATTTGCAACCGATTTAGCGACCACTACCAAAGCCATTCTAGTTGGTTACTAAATCAGTTGCTAAATTAGAAATTAGTGACCGAACTTAGTCACCATTATTTTTTGGTTTTAAAAAACCAAAAAGTTGCAAAAATTAGTCACTAAATTTATCGTCAACGGCCGATTTAGCAACCAAAATAAAAATTAGTTTAAAAAATTATTGGTCGCTAAGTGATGCGTGAGCATCATTAGTGTCTTTTCTATATAATTTATATGGTATTCTATTGATTTTTTAGAGATTTTTAGTAAATTATACCCTAGTAGATGCTACTTTGAGTTTTGTGGCCTTTTGTTGATTTCAGGTAGCATTTGGATGAAGATTTCATAGACATCTTTTCAACCAATGTTTTGTTTGGTGTGTGTTGTTCTCTCTAAGATTGTAATATTTGGCTTGTTTGATTCTATTCCATTGTTTAATGTATGAATTCATTTATGTGATTGAGGCCTTTGTTTTGTTAAAGCTCACATACCTAAATTGGGCTTACCCTTTTATCAAACCTTGTAAACCCAATGTTGAGCCTATTTAAACCCTTTTGTTCTTTATAATAGCACATCACTAACTCTAAGTCAAAAACAATAAATGTCCTTAATTTGAATCTTTGGTTAACTTAGACGAGTAAAAGTGTGCATGATTTAAGTATAGGAAAATTTGAATCTTTGGTAAACTTAGACGAGTGAAAGTCTGCATGATTACAAAGCCCAAACATTCACATGAAGCTAAAGGCATAAAGCACGAGATATAGATACCAGATAACAAAATATAAGTAGATTTGAGAATATAATAGTCATAAGTTGCTAGCCGCAGCCCGTGGAGTTTAGGCTGACTAGTCAATATACAGACATAACAAAGTTTGAAAGCTAAAATAGCATATATAACATCTCTCTCAAAGTTATCCTCTAAGACGAAATATAAATACAAAAGTAAGAGTACTAAACAAAATGAGTAAAAAGACAAAAAGTTGATAGAAGATCCTCCGCTCTGTCACTACCACGCAACTCTCCAAGGTGGGTTATGACCTGCATCTGAAAAATAACAACAAAGTATGGAATGAGAACCGGAGGTTCACGGATATAGTGTTGGGCACACTACCCAGGGATATAGCTAGTGCCATACACACTCTTGTGATCCGAAAGGATGTGAGCAGGATACTCTGCCACAGACCTCACATCTCCACGTAAGCGGAATAAACCATCTGTCTTTATGCCGCTGCCGTGACCTCAACAGGCGGGATTAACCTACCATCCCTGTGAGGTGCATAACGTCTCAAACAAATCAGAAATAAACATTATATCCATATTTTCTCAGTGATCACTTTTAATATTCATAAATTCATCATTATTCTTCGAGTCCCAGACTTGCCACAATATTATAAATTCACATTTCCACAGCTCATCATACTTAGTATCCATACAGTACTCTTCCAATCCACCTAATCTATTTCATCTTAGTACTCCAGAGACCTAAGTCACTAATTCTTCTCTATTAGTCCTTAGGCCTAAATACGAGATATTACTCTTAAACAGCATTTGAAAGAAGTTTAGAAAGTTAGAGAACCCTTAAAAATGAAGAAAAATCATTTATCAGCAAAACAGGGTCTATGCGTATGCATGCCCATGTATGCATGCACATACTTAAAATTTTGCCCATCCCACGTACGCATACAAGAAGTCGCGTACGCATGGGTGCTAAACAGAAAGCATCGTTCGCGTACCAGATCATGTGGTCGCGTACGCATACTCAAGTTTTGCACATTCTGGAGTACGCATGCAAGGTGCCACGTACGCATACCCCTCTAGATTTGCAAAATTTTGTGAAGTTGCAAAAAATCAGTTTTAAACACCAAACTTTAAACATTCATAACTTCCTCTACAAAAAAATCCATTTTCATCAAACTTTATATCAATGTAAAGATATTTAAATATACTTTAATTTAAAATAATTTTCATCCAATTTTGAAAATTGAGGCTCAAGTTAGGACCCGCCAAAGTTCGGTAAAAATCAAATTTTACAAAATCCAATAAGGTTCTCTACTTTTCAAAACTTTGAACCAAATAAACTCCAAACCACAACACTCAATAATTCACATCTGAACTTACCATTTTTTTCTCAATTCACCATTCTTACCAAATTTCCACTTACAATACACTATCCTCATAATCCTCAACCCTAACCATCAAATTACTCATAGTAAAACCATTTCTCAACTAACGCACTCATCAAATATCATTCTATCATTACCAATCATCATAATTAGGATCATTCAACATCAATCTCAATATTCAACATCATTTACCAACAACAATCGCATAATTTATCATAATTATCAAAACTCATCAAATCATCACAAACATCAATAATCATAATCCAATATCAAAAATTCAAACCTATCCTATGGTCCACTATGTAACACCCCGTTACCCTCAGCCTTACCTCTAGCCGTAAAGCAAAGAACAACAAAGTGCCAGGATAGTTCTAAAGCTTATAATATATAATATTATAAGTCCAAAAATTTATATAACTAGAAGCCCAATGAAGGAATAATGCTCAAAGTTACGTAAAGCAGAATTATAAAATGCGAAGCATTCACACACGATAACTATACGCGTAGCCATGGACAAAGGTTCTCAGACGCCATAGGCAATCCTAGAACTTCACACTAATACGGATATTCAAGCTTAACGAAAATAAATAAATTAAACCATAAACCATAAACAGGGTTATCTAAACTTAGGGGATTTCTAACTAAAACTAGTCATACCGCTGTATCCCACAGCCTTCACCAACCTAACCTCCGTGTGATCCCATCACACCGCCTCCCGATCCTTCTCAATGCCAGTAAAACACATTTAATGAAACCAAGTAAAACACAAATAATATACATATACAACAGGTAATCAACTAGCATTTAGGCATGTTTTTCAAATAGGCATAACTCAAGTAATAAAACAAGCAAGCATATAGCAGATGCATATGATGAATGCTTGTCCTATTGGCTCGTGATATCACTTGTCGGTCCATGAATGCCAACCTGACACATCCTTTCGGATGTCACCTTTTTTCCATGTCCGAGGATATAGTGCCTGGCATGCTTTTGTATCGTTCCGAGGATATAGTACTTGGCACACTTGCATGCTCCAAGGATATAGTGCCTGGCATACTTTTGTGGCAGAGAAGGAAAACAACAACAACATCTGTTTCATCATAAATCATTCCAGGGATATAGTGCCTGGTACACTTTCAACATCTAACAAGTCCATTAACCTCAAATCATCATCACTCACCACCATTTTCCCCTCTCAATCTATTCTCAACTCTCAAATCTCAATATTTTAGGGATATAGTATCCGACACACTATTGTTCCAAGAATATAGTGCCTGACACACTATCTTGCAATATGCATCAAACTCATCAGAACCATCATCAGTTCTTAATTCCATAAGTTACCATCCACTTACAAGTTCTCAAGCCGTTGCAAATAAAACACTTCACTAGTTTACCCACAACTTCAGAAACCTAGGTCTCCGTCTTCTAAACTCATACAAAAATTTACCAATTTAGCTCACTAACCCATCTCTATTAGTCTTAAGGTCTAATTACTAGTTAGCAATCTTAAATAGTAGATAAAGAAGTTTGGAAAGCTAGAGAACCCTTGAAAAATGAAGAAAATTCATTTTTCAACAAAATAGGGTGTATGCGCACGCATACTTATAATTTTGCCCATCTCGGGTACGCATAGAAGAGTTCGTGTATGCATAGGTGTCAAACAGAATGGCAAGCTCGTGTATGGGTGGTTTGCGTACGCATACCCCTTAAGACTTGCAGAATTTTATAAAGTTGCAGAAATCAATTTTAAACACCATACTTTAAACGTACATAACTTCCTCTACAGAAACCTATTTTCATCAAACTTTATATCAATTTAAAGATATTTAGATGAACTTTAATCTAAGATAAATTTCAATCAATTTTGAAAACTGAGGCTCAAGTTATGATCCATCAAAGTTCACTAAAAATTGGTTTTTACCAAAAATTTGCTAGGTTCTTAAAATATCAATAATTCACAACCAAACGAAACCAAAACATACCCAAACATTCTAAACTCAACCAATTCCATATCAAAACATAATAAATCCATACCCAAGACCTCTCAATTACTTTCTTATCATTTTTATTAAAATTACCTCCTATCCATTCAATAAATCCATATATCCAGTAAAATCTGAAACTCAAACATACAACTCCAACAATTTCCATAATTTCAATCCCTCACAAGCATTTTTTACCAACATATACATATATCCTTGTCAATAATCATCAAACTCAAAGATCGTCAATAACATCATCAATCAATATCAATCATCAAAATCATCTCAATCATCATATCTACAATCATCAACAACCATTCAATCCTATCTTAAGGTTAACTAGCCTAAGTATCCAGAAACATTATATATTACATAAAGGAAACCAAAACCATACCTTCGCCAATTATTAAAATACACCAAACACCAAAATGAAGCCACCAAGCTCGATCCAACCCGTTAGTGTTTTAGGTCTGTTTGGCCCACTTTGGGCCAAAACCATTAAAATTAGTGTCCGATTTTCGATTCTAAATTACGTTTGTCCTTTCAAAACAATAAATTCAATTTTCAAAATCTTATTTTTCTCAACATGTGGTACTGGACAAATTAGAGCCGGTATTGCCGGTCTTAAGTGTCAGTACGCATTTTTAAAAAAACTTTCCGCAAAAGATACTGATAAACCCCAATTTTGTGGTTTATCTTGTGCTTAATTTAGGGAATTTTATCAACTTTTCTCACATTTATTCAATGAAATAGCATGGATTTGTGAATCTCTCCTAATTTGTGCTTTAGAGTGATAGGCCTTAAAATAGCTAAATTTAATTCACTTTAATTCCATTTGATGCCTTGATATGTTTGTTGACTTATTTCAAATTCATAAGGATGCAAAGTGGAGAATTCATGAAAAAAAAGGATTTGGAGTGCTTAGAGCGACGCGCACGTGTGACAGATGCGCATGCGTGAAGAGGTGCATCGTCCAGGCGATGCGTACGTGTGACAAGAAAAAGCCAGACAATGCGTACGCGTCACATCCAGCACGTGACCTCATTAAAGTGAAAAAGCTGGGGGAGATTTTTGAGCTTCCCAGGCCCAAATCCAACTCGTTTTTTAGGCTATTTTATGCAGAATTAAAGATTGGACAAGAGGGGAGTAATTAGTTTAGGTTAGGATGATGTTTTAGGTAGTTTTCTAGAGAGCGAAGCTCCCTCTTCTCTCTAGAATTAGGTTAATCTCTCTTAGATCTAGGTTTAATTCTTGCTTTCATCTACTTTTTCTTGCAATTTATTGTCCTTTCATCCTAGCTCCTCTAGTTTTACTTGTCATTTCCTTTATTTTGTTTCTTTTATGTTGATGAACTCTTGTTGGATTTGGATTTTCATTTAATGCAATTTATGTTTTACGTTCCTTTATTGTCCAATTAAGTGTTATTATTTCCTTGGAATTGGGTAGTTGTAGATTTTATTATTCTTGCAATTTTATGATGCTTTCCTTTTATGCCTTCCAAGTGTTTGATAAAATGTTTGGTTGGATGTTAGAGTAGCTTTTGAGCATTCTTGGCTTGGAAAGAAGAATTAGGTGCTCTTTGATGACCAGGAATTTGCACAGCACAAATCCCCTTCGGCAAGTGTACCGAATCATCAAGTAATAACTCACAAGAGTGAGGTCGATCCCATAGGGATTGAGGAATTGAGGAACTTTAGTAAGGTGATTGGTCTAGTCAAGCTAATATTGAAAGGTTTTGGTGAAAATTGATGAACAGAATATAAATTGCAAAAACTTAAAATACTGGAAGTTAAAGGACAAAAACTTAAATGGCACAGAATGTAGAGTACTAGAAATTTAAATGCTAGAAAGTAAAGCACAGAAACTTAAATGGCAGGTGGTGCACGAATTGTAAATCACACTTTTTACAACTCATACCAGTAACCAGCAAGTGCACTGGGTCGTCCAAGTAATACCTTACGTGAGTAAGGGTCGATCCCACAGAGATTGTCGGCTTGAAGCAAGCTATTGTTATTTTGAATTCTTAGTCAGGAAATCAATAATAAGAGAGATTATATTTATGAAGAGTAAAAAGCATAAATTAAATAGTACCTGTTATGCAGTAATCGAGAATATGTTGGAGTTTTGGAGATGCTTTGTCTTCTGAATCTCTGCTTTTCCCCTGTCTTCTTCTTCACGCACGCAAGGTTCCTACTATGGGAAGCTGTGTATTGGTGGATCACCGTTGTCAATGGCTACCATCCGTCCTCTCAGTTAAAATGGTCCAGGTGCGCTGTCACCGCACGGCTAATCATCTGTCGGTTCTCACTCATGCTGGAATAGGATCCATTGATCCTTTTGCGTCTGTCACTACGCTCAACCCTTGTGAGTTTAAAGCTCGTCACAGTCATCCAATCCCTGAATCCTACTCGGAATACCATAGACAAGGTTTAGACTTTCTGGATTCTCAAGAATGCTGCCAATGGATTCAAGCTTATACCACGAAGACTCTGATTAAGGAATCCAAGAGATACTCATTCAATCTAATGTAGAACGGAGGTGGTTGTCAGGCACGCGTTCATAGGCTGAGAATGGTGATGAGTGTCACGGATCATCACATTCATCATATTGAAGTGAAAATAAATATCTTAGATAGAAACAAGCATGTTTGAATGGAAAACAGAAGTAATTGCATTAATTCATCGAGACACAGCAGAGCTCCTCACACCTAACAATGGAGTTTAGAGACTCATGCCGTCAAAAAGTAAAAAGTTCAGATCTAAAATGTCATGAGGTGCAAAATAAATATCTAAAAGTTCTTTAAATACTAAACTCGTAACCTAGGTTTACAGAAAATGAATAAACTATGATAGATAGTGCAGAAATCCACTTCGGGGGCCCACTTGGTGTGTGCTGGGGCTGAGACTTGAGCTTTACACGTGCATAGGCTGTTTCTGGAGTTAAACGCTAGGTTGTAACCTGTTTTGGGCGTTTAACTCCAACTTGTAACCTGTTTGTGGCATTTAACGCCAGAATGCAGCATGGAACTGGCGTTGAACGCCAGTTTACGTCATTTATCCTTGAGCAAAGTATGGACTATCATATGTTGCTGGAAAGCCCTGGATGTCTACTTTCCAACGCAATTAAGAGCGCGCTATTTGGACTCCTGTAGCTCCATAAAATCTATTTCGAGTGCAGGGAGGTCAGAATCCAACAGCATCTGCAGTCCTTTTTTAGCCTGAATCAGACTTTTGCTCAGCTCCCTCAATTTTCGCCAGAAAATACCTGAAATCATAGAAAAACACACAAACTAATAGTAAAGTCCAGAAATATGAATTTTGCCTAGAAATTAATAAAAATATACAAAAAACTAACTAAAACATACTAAAAACTACATGAAATTACCCCCAAAAAGCGTATAAAATATCCGCTCATCACAACACCAAACTTAAACTGTTGCTTGTCCCCAAGCAACTAGACAAATAAAATCGGATGAAAAGAAATCAAGAAGCGATAATATCTCAGAGTTTTAAGTGAAGCTCGGATTCTAATTAGATGAGCGGGACTAGTAGCTTTTGCTTCCGAACAGTTTTGGCATCTCACTTTATCCTTTGAAACTCAGAATGATTGGCATGCATAGGAACTCAGAATTCAGATAGTATTATTGATTCTCCTAGTTTAGTATGTTGATTCTTGAACACAGCTATTTTATGAGTGTTGGCCGTGGCCCTAAGCACTTTGTTTTCCAATATTACCACCGGATACATAAATGCCACAGACACATAACTGGGTGAACCTTTTTAGATTTTGACTTAGCTTTGTTGAAGTCCCCAATTAGAGGTGTCCAGAGTTCTTAAGCACACTCTATTTTTGCTTTGGACCTCGACTTTAACCGCTCAGTCTCAAGTTTTCACTTGACACCTTCACGCCACAAGCACATGGTTAGGGACAGCTTAGTTTAGCCGCTTAGGCTAGGATTTTATTCTTTTTAGGCCCTCCTATCCATTAATGCTCAAAGCCTTGGATCCTTTTTATCCTTGCCTTTTGGTTTTAAGGGCTATTGGCTTTTTCTACTGCTCCTTCTCTTTTTTTCACTACTTTTTCTTTCTTCAAGAATCAATTTCATGATTTTTCAGATCATCAATAACATTTCTCTTGCTCATCATTCTTTCAGTAGCCAACAATTTTAACATTCATAAAATTCAATATCAAAAACATGCACTGTTCAGGCATTGGTGCACGAAATTGTGATCTCCAGGCTCGAACAAATCCTGGTAATGGCTCCAAAGCTTGGTGCTCTGATCTTAATTCATAATTGTCACAACTTCGATACAACTAACCAGCAAGTGCACTGGGTTGTCCAAGTAATACCTTACGTGAGTAAGGGTCGAATCCCACGGAGATTGTTGGTATGAAGCAAGCTATGGTCCCCTTGTAAATCTCAGTCAAGCGGATATAAAATAATTATGGAGTTTTCGAATAATAAATAAAAGAATAGGGATAGAGGTACTTATGTAAATCATTGGTAGGAATTTCAGATAAGCGAATGGAGATGCTTTTCGTTCCTCTGAACCTCTGCTTTCCTGCTATCTTCATCCAATCAGTCTTACTCCTTTCCATGGCTGGCTTTATGTGATACATCACCACTGTCAATGGCTACTTTCGGTCATCTCACGGGAACATGATCCAATGCCCTACACTGTTCAAGCATACATTCAGAAAACAAGATGCATTGTCACCACATCAATATAATTAAGCTAAGTTCAAGGATAGATTCGAAACTCATGTACTTCTTGTTCTTTTGAATTAAAACATTTTTCATTTAAGAGAGGTGATAGATTCATAGGATATTCATAGCTTTAAGACATAGTTATTACTACTAATGATCATGTAATGAAGACACAAACATAGATAAGCACATAACATAGAAAACGAAAAACAGAAGAAATAAGAACAAGGAATGAATCCACCTTAGTGATGTCCTTGAGCTCTTCTATGTCTCTTCCTTGTCTTTGCTGCTCCTCCTTCATTGCTTTTAGATCTTCTCTGATTTCATGAAGGATGATGGAGTGCTCTTGATGTTCCACCCTTAGTTGCTTCCAATAATTGTGTGGAAGAAAATGTATCCCCTGAGGTATCTCAGGGATCTCTTGATTTGCAGTCAAATGTTCTACCACTGAGCTATAGACCCTTGATGGAAGCTTTTGTCTTCCATTTCCTCTTTCTAGAGGTTTCTCTGGCCTTAGGTGCCATCAATGGTTATGGAAAAAAATAAAAAAGCTATGCTTTTATCATCTCTGTAAATAAAATGGAACTAACTTCCCAAAATATCTAGAATTATTACTAACTATCGTAACACTCCTAATCCTTGGTCTTCTTAAGCTTTTCCCTCCAAAATCTGCTCCAAAACAGGGCCTGGGAACTCCTTGAAATCCCTGGGCACGTGTTTCATTTAAAAAATCATGTGCGCACATTGACGCGTATGCGCACTGCACGCGTACGCGTCCTTGGCTCTTTTGCGACATGCGCGCAAGCGTACGGTGCGTGCGAGCGTCATAAGGGATATGGCCCAGCCATATAGGCGCGCCGGCTCCTCTGCGCTAGCTCTGGATGAACGCATCCACACGTACGCGCATGGTGCGCGTGCGCGTGCATGTGCAAATTCAATTCTTTGATTTTGTTTCATGCTCCTTCCATTTATGTATGCTTCCTTCATTCCTCTTAGCCATTTTTGCCCGGTAACTTCTGAAATCACTCAACAAACAGATCAAGGCATCTAATGGTAATTGAGGAGGATTACAATGTATCAATTTTGATGCAAAAGAAGCACATTTTCATATATGAGGAAAAAATGGGAAAAAGACACAAAATCATGTAGTTTTATATGAATAAGTGTGGAAGATCATGGATAAAACCCTTAGATTCTATGCATGATAAACCCTAAAAATGGGGTTTATCAAGGGATTCATCCTCCCAAGTCTCATTACCAAATAACTTGGCATTTAGCTTCATGATTGCTCCAAGGTACTTAGTAACTTGCTCTTCAGTAACGTCTTCATCCTCTTCAGAGGAAGAATACTCATCAGAGCTCATGAATGGCAGAAGTAAGTTCAATGGAATCTCTATGGGATCTGTATGAGTCTCAGATTCCCATGGTTCCTCATTAGGGAACTCCTTGGAGGCTAGTGGACGTCCATTGAGGTCTTCCTCAGTGGAAATCACTGCCTTTCCCTCCTCTATGCATTCGGCCATGTGGGACGTGTTTATGGCCTTGCATTCTCTCTTTGGGTTCTCTTCTGTATTGCTTGGGAGAATACTAGGAGGGAGTTCAGTAACTTTCTTACTCAGCTGACCCACTTGTGCCTCCAAATTTCTAATAGAGGACCTTGTTTCAGTCATGAAACTTTGAGTGGTCTTAGTTTGATCAGAGATTATGGTTGCTAAGTCATATTGGCTCTGCTTAGAATTCTCTGTCTATTGCTGAGAAGATGATGAAAAAGGCTTGATATTGCTAAACCTATTTCTTCCACTATTATTGTTGTTGAAGCCTTGTTGAGGCCTCTGTTGGTCCTTCCATGAGAGATTTGGATGATTTCTCCATGAAGGATTATAGGTGTTTCCATAGGGTTCTCCCATATAATTCACCTCTTCCATTGCTGGGTTCTCAGGATCATAAGCTTCTTCCTCAGATGAAGCTTCTTTGGTACTGCCTGTTGCTGCTTGTATTCCAGACAGACTCTGAGCAATCATATTGACTTGCTGAGTCAATATTTTGTTCTGAGCCAATATGGCATTCAGAGTGTCAATCTCAAGAACTCATTTCTTCTGATTTGTCCCATTATTCATAGGATTCCTTTCAGAAGTGTACATGAATTGGTTATTTGCAACCATTTCAATGAGTTCCTAAGCTTCTGCAGGCGTCTTCTTCAGATGAAGAGATCTTCCAGCAGAGCTGTCCAATGACATCTTGGACAGTTCAGACAGACCATCATAGAAGATACCTATGATGCTCTACTCTGAAAGCATGTCAGAAGGACACCTTCTGATCAATTGCTTGTATCTTTCCCAGGCTTCATAGAGGGATTCACCTTCTTTTTGTCTGAAAGTTTGGACTTCCACTCTAAGCTTACTCAATTTTTGAGGTGGAAAGAACTTTGCCAAGAAGGCATTGACTAGCTTTTCCCAAGAGTTCAGGCTTTCCTTAGGTTGTGAGTCCAACCATATTCTAGCTCTGTCTCTTACAGCAAAGGGGAAAAGTAATAGCCTGTAGACCTCAGGATCAACCCCACTGGTCTTGACAGTGTCACAAATTTGCAAAAATTTAGCCAAAAACTGATGAGGATTTTTCAATAGAAGTCCGTGAAACTTGCAATTATGTTGCATCAGAGAAACTAATTGAGGCTTAAGCTCAAAGTTGTTTGCTCCAATGGCAGGGATAGAGATGCTTCTCCCATAGAAGTCAGGAGTAGGTGCAGTAATGTCACCAAGCACCTTCCTTGCATTGTTGGCATTGTTGTTGTTTTCGGCTACCATGGCTTCTTCTTGTTTGAAAATTTCTGTTAGGTCCTCTCCAGAGAGTTCTGCTTTAGCTTCTCTTAGCTTTCTCTTCAAGGTCCTTTCAGGTTCAGGATCAGCTTCAACAAGAATGCCTTTGTCTTTACTCCTGCTCATATGAAAGAGAGAAGAAGAAAGTATGGAATCTTCTATGTCACAGTATAGAGATTCCTTGAGGTGTCAGAGGAAAGGAAGAATAGAAAGAGGAGGTAGAGTTGAGAGAATTGAAACTTATAGAGAGAGGGAGTCCGAATTGCACATTGAGGAGGAGTGTTAGTCCCTTAAATAGAAGAAGGTGAGAAGGGGGAAAGAATTTTCGAAATTAAATTTAGAAAGATTTTGAAATAATTAAAAGAAATTTTGAAAATTTGGTTAATAATTTTCAAAAATTAAAATTGAGAAAGTAATTAAGTGATTTTGAAAAAGATTTTGAAATTAGAAATCAAAAAGATATGATTGAAAAGATAGGGTTTTAAAAAGATATGATTGAAAGGATATGATTGAAAAATAATTTAAAAAAGATTTGATTTTAAGATTAATGACTTGGCTAACAAGAAATTTAAAAGATATGATTCTAAAATTCAAATATTGAATCTTTCTTAATAAGAAAGTAACAACATGAAATTTTTGAATCAAATCATTAATTGTAGCAAGGATTTTCGAAAATATTGAAAAATAATTTAAAAGATTTGATTTTGAAAAAGATATGATTGATAAGAGAGGATATGAAAAAGATAAGATTTTGAAAAATTAGTTTTAAAACTTTCAAAATTGAAAAAGATTTGAATTGAAAACAAAATTACCTCCTTGATGCTATCATGGCGTTAAACACCCAGAATGCTATCCATTCTGGCATTTAATGCCCAAAGTACTACCTTTTTGGGCGTTTAACGCCCAGCCAGGTACCCTGGCTGGCGTTTAAATGCCAGTTTTCCTTTCTCACTAGGTATTTTGAACACCCAGCTTTTTCTCTATAATTCCTCTGCTGTATGTTCTGAATCTTCAATTCTCTGTATTATTGACTTGAAAAGACATAACTTTAAAAATTTTTTGAATTTTTAATGATGAGAAACAAAAAAAAATGAAACTGATCATGGAAGACTAAGATCAAATAAACAATGCATGCAAGACACCAAACTTAGAAATTTTCATATTAGAGACACTAACAAATTGAGAATGCATATGAAAAATAACAAAACACACAAAACAAGAGAAATTAAAGATCAGAGCAAGGAAATCATCAAGAACAACTTGAAGATTAATGAAGAACAAAATTCATACATTCGAAAAATGCAGGGAATTAAATAAAACATGCAAGACAACAAACTTAAAGATTGACACTAGACTTAAACAAGAAACACAAATTATTTTTTAATTTTTATCATAAATTTTTTTTTTTGTAATTTTTTCGAAAATTATTTGGAAAAAGAAAATAAGAAATTCAAAATTCTTAATGAGAATTCCAGGAATCATGTAATGTTAGTCTAAAACTCCGGTCCAGGAATTAGACATGGCTTACTAGTCAGGCAAGCTTTCAGTGAAAGCTTCGGTCCAAAACACTAGACATGGCCAATGGCCAGCCATGATTTAGCAGATCATTACATTCAACAGCAAAATTGATAGAAATCAACAAGCTCTTGTGATGATAAGTTGAAACTTCGGTCCAAAAGATTAGACATGGCTTCACAGCCAGCCAGACTTCAACAGATCATCACGGAACTCTAGAATTCATTCTTAAAAACTATGAAGAACAGAATTGAAAATTTTTTTTTGAAATTTTTCGAAAATAAATAAAAATTAAAAAGCTTAAACATAAAATAAAAGTACCTAATCTGAGCAACAAGATGAACCGTCAGTTATCCAAACTCAAACAATCCCCGGCAATGGCACCAAAAACTTGGTGGACGAAATTGTGATCTCAATTGCGCCAACAACTTAGTACGCACAACCATAATCTCAATTCTTTTTCACAACTTCGCACAACTAACCAGCAAGTGCAATGGGTTGTCCAAGTAATAAACCTTACGTGAGTAAGGGTCGATCCCATGGAGATTGTCAGCTTGAAGTAAGCTTTGGTCATCTTGTAAATCTCAGTCAGGCAGATTCAAATGGTTATAGGATTTTAATAATTAAAATATAAATAAAATAAGATATAGATACTTATGTAATTCATTAGTGGGAACTTCAGATAAGCGTATGAAGATGCTTTGTTCCTCCTGAACCTCTGCTTTTGTATTGCTTTCATCCAATCATTCATACTCCTTTCCATGGCAAGCTGTATGTTGGGGGATCACTGTTGTCAATGGATACCGTCCCGTCCTCTCAGTGAAAATGGTCCATCTGCGCTGTCACCGCAGGGCTAATCAGCTGTTAGTTCTCGATCATGTTGTCATAGGATCCATTGATCCTTTTGCGTCTGTCACTACGCCCAACACTCGCGAGTTTGAAGCTCGTCACAGTCATCCCATCCCAGATCGCGAGTTAGAAACCCAAGAGATACGCATTCAAGCTTGTTTGCATGTAGAACGGAAGTGGTTGTCAGGCACGCATTCATAGGTAAGAATGGTGATGAGTGTCACTAGTTCATCACATTCATCATGTTGAAGTGCGAATGGATATCTTAGAGAAGAAGTAGGCATGAATTGAATAGAAAAACAATAGTAATTGCATTAATTCATGAAGAACAGCAGAGCTCCACACCTTAATCGATAGGGTGTAGAAACTCCACCGTTGAAAATACATAAGAACAAGGTCTAGGCATGGCTGAATGGCCAGCCTCCCAAAGAGGGTTCAATCATCAAAACATGATCAAAAGATGAACTAAAGATGAAAATACAATAGCAAAAGGTCCTATTTATAATGAACTAGTAACCTAGGGTTTACAAAAATGAGTAAATGATGCAGAAATCCACTTCCGAGCCCACTTGGTGTGTTCTTGGGTAGAGCGTTGAAGCTTTCACATGTAGAGACTTTTCTTGGAGTTAAATGCCAGTTTTGGTGCCAGTTTGGGCGTTTAACTCCAGCTTTTATGCCAGTTCCGGCGTTTTGATGCCAGAATTTTTATGCTGCCTTGGAACGCCAGTTTGGGCCATCAAATCTCAGGAAAAGTATGGACTATTATATATTTCTGAATAGCCCTGGATGTCCACTTCCCAACACAATTGAGAGTGCGCCAATTGAGCTTCTGTAGCTCCGGAAAATTCACTTCGAGTGCAGGGAGGTCAAAATCCAACAGCATCTGTAGTCCTTTTTCAGCCTCTGAATAAGATTTTTGCTCAGGTCCCTCAATTTCAGCCAGAAAATACCTGAAATCACAGAAAAACACACAAACTCATAGTAAAGTCCAGAAATATTATTTTTGAATAAAAACTAATAAAAATATACTAAAAAGTAATTAAAACATATACTGAAAACTACCTAAAAATAATGCCAAAAAGCGTATAAATTATCCGCTCATCAACCTTCTTCTGACTTCTATGGAAGAAGCATCTCAATTCCTGCAATTGGAGCAAACAACTTTGAGCTTAAGCCTCAATTAGTTTCTCTAATGCAGCGAATTGCAAGTATGATGGACTTCCATTGGAAGATCCTCATCAGTTTTTAGCTGAAGTCTTGCAAATCTGTGACACTATTAAGACCCATGGGGTTGACCCTAAGGTCTTCAGAATTATGCTCTTCCCATTTGCTGTAAGAGACAGAGCTAGGACATGGTTGGACTCACAACCTAAAAAAAGCCTGAACTCTTGGGAAAAGCTAGTCAATGCCTTCTTGGCAAAGTTCTTTCCACCTCAAAAATTGAGTAAGCTTAGAGTGGAAGTCCAGACCTTCAGACAGAAGGAAGGAGAATCCCTCTATGAAGCTTGGGAAAGATACAAGCAATTGATCAGAAGGTGTCCTTCTGGCATGCTTTCAAAATGGAACATCATATGCATATTTTATGATGATCTGTCTGAACTGTCCAAGATGTCATTGGATAACTCTGCTGGTGGATCTCTTCATCTGAAGAAGACGCCTGAAGAAGCCCAGGAACTCATTGAAATGGTTGCAAATAACCAATTCATGTACACTTCTAAAAGGAATCCTATGAATAATGGGACAACTCAGAAGAAAGGAGTTCTTAAGATTGATACTCTGAATGCCATATTGGCACAGAATAAAATATTGACTCAGCAAGTCAATATGATCTCTCAGAGTCTGACTGGAATGCAAGCTGCATCCAGTAGTAATAAAGAAGCATCTTCTGAAGAAGAAGCTTATGATCTTGAGAACCATTCAATGAAAGAGGTGAATTACATGGGAGAACCCTATGGAAACACCTACAATCCTTCATGGAGGAATCATCCTAATCTCTCATCGAAGGATCAACAGAAGCCTAATGAAGGCTTCAATAATAATAATGGTGGGAGAGCACGGTTTGGCAATAACAAACCTTTTCCATCATCTTCTCAGTAACATACAGAGAATTCTAAGAAGAGCCACTCTGACATAGCAACTGTAGTCTCTAATCTATCTAAGACCACTCTCAGTTTCATGACTGAAGCAAGGTTCTCCATTAGAAATTTGGAGGCACAAGTGGGTCAGCTGAGTAAGAGAATTACTAAAACTCCTCCTAGCACTCTCCCAAGCAATACAGAAGAAAATCCCAAAAGAGAGTGCAAGGCCATAACCATGAGCAACATGGCCGAACCTGGAGAGAGTAAGGAGGACGTGATCCCTATTGAGAAAAACCTCATGGGATGTCCTCTGAACAAAAAGAAGTTCCCCTTTGAGGAACCAAGGGAATCTGAGGCTCATACAGAGACCATAGAGATTCCACTGAACCTACTTCTGCCATTCATGAGCTCTGATGAGTATTCTTCCTCTAAAGAGGATGAACATATTGTTGAAGAGCAAGTTGCTAAGTACCTTGGAGCAATCATGAAGCTGAATGCCAAGTTATTTGGTAATGAGACTTCGGAGGATGAACCTCCATTGCTCATCAATGAACTGAGTACCTTGTTTAGGTAGAAATTACCTCAGAAGAAACCGGACCTCGGAAAATTCTTAATACCTTGTACCATAGGCACCATGACATTTGAGAAGGCTCTGTGTGACCTAGGGTCAAGTATAAACCTCATGCCCCTCTCTGTAACGGAGAAACTAGGGATCCTTGAGGTGCAAGCTGCAAAAATCTCACTAGAGATGGCAGATAATTCAAGGAAACAGGCTTATGGACTTGTAGAGGATGTCTTGGTAAAGGTTGAAGGCATTTACATCCCTGCTGACTTCATAATCCTGGACACTGGGAAGAGTATGGATGAAACCATCATCCTTGGCAGACCCTTCCTAGCGACAGCAAAAGCTGTGATTGATGTTGACAGAGGAGAGTTGGTCCTTCAAGTGAATAAGGACTACCTTGTGTTTAAGGCTAAAGAATCTCCTTCTTTACACATGGAGAAGAAGCATGACAAGCTTCTCTCAATGCAGAGTCAAACAGAACCCCCACATTCAAACACTATGTTTGGTGTTGGGAGGCACCAACCATGCTCTGAATATCTGTGAAGATCCATGAGAGCTCACTGTCAAGCTATTGACAATAATGAAGCGCTTGTTGGGAGGCAACCTAATTTTTATTTATCATGTGAAGTCACAAAAACAACTGCAAAAATCAAAGCGAATTCGAAAACAGTAGTAAAAACAGCACACCCTGGAGGAGGAGCTTACTAGCATTTAAACGCCAGTAAGGGTAGCAGAATGGGCGTTAAGCCCCTAGTCTGGCACCATTCTGGGCGTTTAACGCCAGAAATGGGCACCAGACTGGCATTTAACACCAGAAAAAGGCACCAGACCGGTATTTAACGCCAGAAAGGGGCACAAAGCTGGCATTTAACGCCAGAAAAGGAAGAAAAGCTGGCGTTAAAATGCCGGAAATAGGCAGCAACCTGGCATTTAACACCAGGAATGGCAGTCAGAAGGCATTTACACGCCAGAATGGAGCAGGGATGAGAAATCCTTGACACCTCAGGATCTGTGAACCCCATAGGATCCCCACCTACCTCAACTTACTCTCTCTCTTCTTCAAACTTTCCAATAACACCCTTCCCTAAATATGCTTCACCAATCACCTCCATCTCTCTTTCCTCCCAAACCCAACCCCTAATACACACTTCTTTCCCCCCTTGGCCGACACATTCACTACCCTCCATCTCCTCTATTTCTTCTTCTTCTCCTTCTTTCTTTCTTCTTTTGCTCGAGGGCGAACAACCCTTTTAAGTTTGGTGTGAAAAAAGCATTGCTTTTTTGTTTTTTCATAACCATTAATGGCACCTAAGGCCGGAGAAACCTCTATAAAGAGGAAAGGGAAGGCAATTGCTTCCACCTCTGAGTCATGTGAGATGGAGAGATTCATCTCAAAAGCCCATCACTAGAAAGAGGATGGAGCAAACAAGAGAGCCCACTCATGGACCTCAACAAGAGCATGAGGGAGGAGCAACAAAGGCAAGGAAGTGACATTGAGGAGCTAAAGCACTCCATAAGATCTTCAAGAGGAAGAACTAGCCGCCATCACTAAGGTGGACCCGTTCTTTAATTTCCTTGTTCTTTATTTTCTATTTTTTGTTTCCTATGCTTTATGTTTGTGTCTTATTACATGATCACTAGGAACAGTGCATATTTTTGATAGTGAAGTTTATGAATGTTAAATTTGTTGGCTCTTGAAAGAATAATGAAAAAAGAGAAATATTATTGATAGTCTAAAAAATCATAAAATTGATTCTTGAAGAAAAAAAAGTAGTGAATACAAAGCTTGCAAAAAAAAAGGTGAAAAATAAAAGAAAAAGAAAGAAAAAGAAAAAGAAAGCAGAAAAAGCCAGTAACCCTTTAAAACAAAAGGCAAGGGTAAAAAGGATCCAAGGCTTTGAGCATCAGTGGATAAGAGGGCCCAAAGGAATAAAATCCTAGCCTAAGCGGCTAAACCAAGCTGTCCCTAACCATGTGCTTGTGGCGTGAAGGTGTCAAGTGAAAAGCTTGAGACTGAGCGGTTAAAGTTGTGGTTCAATGCAAAAAGAGTATGCTTAAGAGCTCTAGACACCTCTAATTGGGGACTCTAGTAAAGCTGAGTCACAATCTGAAAAGGTTCACCCAGTAATGTGTCTGTGGCATTTATGTATCCGGTGGTAATACTGGAAAACAAAATGCTTAAGGTCACGGCCAAGACTCATAAAGTAACTATGTTCAAGAATCAACATACTGAACTAGGAGAATCAATAACACTATCTGAATTTTGAGTTCCTATAGATGCCAATCATTCTGAACTTCAAAGGATATAGTGAGATGCCAAAACTGTTCAGAAGCAAAAAGCTAATAGCCCCGCTCATCTAATTAAGACTGATCATCATAGATGATTTTGGAATTCATTGTATATCATCTTCTTTTTATCCTACTTTATTTTTAGTTTCTTGGGGACAAGCAACAATTTAAGTTTGGTGTTGTGATGAGCGGATAATTTATACGCTTTTTGGCATTGTTTTTAGGTAGTTTTTAGTGTGTTTTAGTTACTTTTTATTATATTTTTATTAGTCTTTAAATAAAAATCACATTTCTAGACTTTACTACGAGTTCGTATGTTTTTCTGTGATTTCAGGTATTTTCTGACCGAAATTGAGGGACTTGAGCAAAAATCTGATTCAGAGGCTGAAAAAGGACTGCAGATACTGTTGGATTCTGACCCTGCTTCACTCAAAATAGATTTTCTCGAGATACAGAAAGCCAATTGGTGCTCTCTGAATTGCGTTAGAAAGTAAACATCTTGGGCTTTCCAGAAATATATAATAGTCTATACTTTGTCCGAGTTTTCATAACGCAAACTGGCGTTTAAACTCTAACTTTCTACCGTATTCTGGCGTTAAACGCCAGAACTGGCATAAAAGCTGGAGTTAAACACCCAAACTGGCACCAGAGCTGGCGTTTAACTCCAAAAAAGGTCTCTACATGTGAAAGCTTCAATGCTCAGCCCAAACACACACCAGGTGGGCCTGGAAGTGGATTTCTGCATCAACTACTCATTTCTGTAAACCCTAGGTTACTAGTTCATTATAAATAGGACCTTTTGCTATTGCTATTGTATTTTCATCTTTTTGATCATCTTTGGAACGTTTTTCCTTAGACTTGGGGGCTAGCCATTCGGCCATGCCTGGACCTTCATTACTTATGTATTTTCAACGGTGGAGTTTCTACACCCCATAGATTAAGGTGTGGAGCTCTGCTGTTCCTCATGATTTAATGCAAAGTACTATTATTTTTCTATTCAATTCAAGCTTATTCTTATTCCAAGATATTCACTCTTACTTCAACCTGATGAATGTGATGATCCGTGACACTCATCATCATTCTCACCCATGAACACGTGCCTAACAACCACTTCAGTTCTATCTGCAATAGCTTGAGTGTGTATCTCTTAGCCTCCTGATTCACGGTGCTTGGTTTCCTCTCCTGACAACAGAGCCCTCCATTCCGTGAAATCAGAGTCTTTGTGGTATAAGCTAGAATCAATTGGTAGCATTCTTGAGATTCGGAAAGTCTAAACCTTGTTTGTGGTATTCCGAGTAGGATCTGGGATGGGATGACTGTGATGAGCTTCAAACTCGCGAGTGTTGGGCGTAGTGACAGACGCAAAAGAATCAATGGATCCTATTCCAACATGAGTGAGAACCGACAGATGATTAGCCGTGCGGTGACAGCACATTTGGACCATTTTCACCTAGAGGACGGACGGTAGCCATTGACAACGGTGATCCCCCAACATACAGCTTGCCATGGAAAGGAGTATGAATGATTGGATGAAGGGAATAGGAAAGCAGAGGTTCAGAAGGAACAAATCATCTTCATACGCTTATCTGAAACACCTACCAATGAATTACAGAAGTATTTCTATGTTATTTTATGTTTTAATTACATTTTAATTATCAAAACCTCAAAATCATTTGAATTTGCCTGACTGAGATTTACAAAGATGACCATAGCTTGCTTCAAGCCAACAATCTCCGTGGGATCGACCCTTACTCACGTAAGGTATTACTTGGACGACCCAGTGCACTTGCTGGTCAGCTGGACGGAGTTGTGTGAAAAGTGTGCGATCACGATTTCGTGTACCAGACGCCTATCAAGAGGCCTCTTTCAAGCGCCAGACATACCAGTTCGACTGGAATAGCATCCTTGGTGTCATAGCACAACCTGGCAGCAAGTGGATCTATGGACAGCATAGGACTCGACCTAAGAGCATCTCTGCCCAGTCACTCACCATGGAGGCTCGTGTGTCGGCACAAATCATGTCCCACTATGTCTTTCCAAGCAATCACCAGTCGACCTTCACAGCAGACATGGTTGTCCTCCTCTGGTGCATCCTGACAGAGCAACCCCTCAACCTGCACCGACACATCTAGGCTGCCATGGGACACGTACAGATAGCGGGTAACCTGCCTTTTCCCGCCTTGGTTTCAGATTTAGTCTCTGTAGTAGGTGTGTCCTCTTGGGCAGGTGACACGAAGGTCATGATCCCTAGAGCTGACCAGTATGTCCCGAACAGAAAGTACATCAGGCCGCCAGTTCCCTCTGCAAGCCGACCTGCAGATCCATCTTTGGATCCTCCTCCCTTCTCCACTCCACCACCTTCTACACCACAAGCACCATCTACCCATCAGATGTTCCTTCAGATCCTTAAGAGGCTCGACTGGAAAGACCGACGAATGGAGCAAATGGAGCACCGTAACAAGCGCCGATATGACTACCTAAAGGAACTCATACTTGGTACACACCCACCTCCAGAACCAAAGGACACCCCAGACTCCCCTTTATCCAGTAGCACAGGCAGCCAAGGCAAACCAGACACTAGAGGCGACGCTTCCAGCCCTCCCTTGCTCCTTACTGATGGCACGGAGGACCGTGCCAAGCCTTAAGTATGGGGAGGTTAGTCCTTGACTTTCGGAGGTAACTTCTCTCTCTTAACACCAACATTTATAGTTTTTCTTTTGTTAGATAGGATAGATTGCATGATAATAATTGTTTGCATGTATGTTTTGCTTGGTTAAAGTAATAAGTTTCCTTTCAAGACCCTATTTTATGATATTTCCTCACTAAGAATTACAAAATAACCATAGCTTGCTTCAAGCCGACAATCTCCGTGGGATCGACCCTTACTCACGTAAGGTATTACTTGGACGACCCAGTGCACTTGCTGGTTAGTGGTACGTGTTATAAAAAGTGTGATTTACAATTTGTTAAGGCAATCAGAAACTTTCTGGGGCATGCAGAATTCTATAGGAGGTTTATAAAAGATTTTTCAAAAATCGCAAAAGCTCTAAGCAATCTACTAGCTGCTGACACGCCATTTGTGTTTGACACAGAGTGTCTGCAGGTGTTTGAAACTCTGAAAGCTAAGCTGGTCACAGCACTAGTTATTTCTGCACCAGACTGGATATTACCATTTGAATTAATGTGTGATGCCAGTGATCATGCCATTGGTGTAGTATTGGGGCAGAGGCACGACAAGCTTCTGCATGTCATTTATTATGCTAGCCGTGTTTTAAATAACGCCCAGAAAAATTACACAACCACAAAAAAAGAATTGCTTGCAGTGGTTTATGCCATTGACAAATTTAGATCATACTTAGTAGGATCAAAAGTGATTGTGTACACTGACTATGCTGCTCTTAAATATCTACTTAAAAAACAGGATTCAAAACCCTGGCTCATAAGATTGGTGTTGCTTCTGCAAGATTTTGATATAGAAATAAGAGACAGAAAAGGGACAGAAAACCAAGTGGCTGATCATCTGTCCCGGATAGAACCAGTACAAGGGGCGTTCTTTCCCTCTATTGAGATCTCTGAGTCCTTTCCGGATGAGCATTTGTTCGCCATTCAGGAAATACCATGGTTTGCAAACATTGCAAACTATAAAGCTACAAGGTTCATACCCAAGGAATACAACAGGCAACAAAAGAAAAAATTAATTACTGATGCAAAGTACTACTTGTGGGATGAATCCTATCTCTTTAAGAGATATGCAGATGGAATAATCCGTAGGTGTGTACCTAGAGAAGAAGCACAGAAGATCTTATGGTATTGCCATGGATCACAATATGGAGGCCATTTCGGAGGTGAGCGAACAGCCACCAAGGTTCTCCAATATGGTTTCTACTGGCCTACCATCTATAGGGATTTCCGAGAGTTTGTACGTAACTGTGACAGTTGCCAGAGAGCTAGTAATCTGCCTCATGGTTACGCCATGCCTCAACAAGGAATCTTGGAGATTGAGTTGTTTGATGTATGGGGTATTGACTTCGTGGGGCCTTTCCCTCCATCAAACTCAAACACTTATATTCTGGTGGCAGTCGACTATGTATCCAAATGGGTAGAGGCCGTTGCCACACCCACTAATGATACTAAGACAGTGCTGAAGTTCCTCCAGAAACATATCTTCAGCAGGTTTAGTGTCCCTAGAGTACTAATCAGTGATGGGGGCACCCACTTCTGCAACAAACAGCTCTACTCTGCCATGGTCCGGTATGGAATTAGCCACAAGGTGGCAACTCCATATCATCCACAGACAAATGGGCAAGCTGAAGTCTCTAACAGAGAACTAAAAAGAATCCTGGAACAGACTGTAAGTACCCGTAGAAAGGATTAGGCAAGAAGCTTGGATGATGCTCTGTGGGCGTACAGAACAGCATTCAAGACTCCTATAGGGACCTCTCCATACCAGCTTGTGTATGGTAACGCCTGTCATCTGCCCAAGGAACTGGAGTACAAAGCCTACTGGGCAACCAGATTCCAAAACTTTGATGCCAAATTTGCTGGAGAAAAAAGATTGCTCCAGCTGAATGAGCTAGAGGAATTCAAACTCACTGCTTTCGAAAATGCCAAGCTTTACAAAGAGAAAGTGAAAAGATGGCATGACTGAAAGCTGTCATCTAGAGTCTTTAAACCAGGACAGAAGGTTCTGCTGTTTAACTCTAGGCTCAGGCTATTCCCCAGGAAACTGAAATCCCGGTGGAGGGGACCATATGTGATTACAAGTGTGTCACTATATGGCTATATGGAGCTTCAAGACATTGATTCTAATAAGAAGTTCATTGTTAATGGACAGAGAATCAAGCATTATGTTGAAGGCAATGTTGAGCAAGAATGCTCAAGGCTGAGGCTAGATTAAAAAGCTCAGCAAGGTCCAGCTAAAGACAATAAAGAAGCGCTTGCTGGGAGGCAACCCAGCCATTAGCAAAACTCTTTCTGTTATTTTATTTTATTCTATTCTTCATTTTATTTATTTTTAATTTCAATATTAATAATCTTCAAGGTAAAGAATGAATTGCATAAGTTCACATGGGTACAAAAGGATTCAGAGCACAAAACAGCAAAATGAAGCTCACTGGTGCGAAAAAGCCAGTAAGAGCTGTTTTGGGCGTTAAACGCCCAAAAGGAGCATTTACTGAGCCATCTGGGCGTTAAACGCCAGAAAGAAGCAGCTTCTGGGCCTTTAACGCCAGATTTACAGCATCCTGGGCATTCAGAAAAAAGCCCAGTGACAAAGGAGTTTCTGGCGTTTAACGCCAGCTAGAAGCAACAACTGGGCGTTAAACGCCCATACCAAGCACCAGTTGGGTGTTAAACGCCCAAAACATGCAGTAGTTGGGCGTTTAACACCAGGATTGTGGGGCGTAGGCAATTTTGTTTTCACTTCAAATTTTTTTCAATTTTCATGTTTCAATTCATGATTTCTTGCATAAACATATTACAAATCCTAATTTTTCAAATCCTTTTTCAAAAGATATCAAATGTATGTTAATTCTAAACATAAACCTTTTTTTAAATCCTCTTCAAATTCTTTTCAAATCTTTTTCAAAACAAATCTATCTCTTTTCCTTCTAAAATCTTTTCAACTCCTCAATATCTTTTTCAAATCTTCACAACATCTTTTTCAAAACAAAGCTATCTTTTTCAAATATCTTTCATATTATTTATATCTTTTAAATTTTAAAGTGCATCATTTTCCTATCATACTTATCTTTTACAAATCATATCTTTTATCATATCTTCTTCAAAATTTTCGAAACCCACCCCCTCCCTTTAAATGTTAGTTTGGTCTCTCCCCCTCTCCTCCAAAATTCGAACTTGGCTCTCCCTCTATCCCTCTCCTTTTTTTTCTTTTGCTTGAGGACAAGCAAACCTCTAAGTTTGGTGTGTTTATCCGTGATCACTAAGCCAATACCCACTAAGATCATGGCACCTAAAAGAAAACAAACCAACTCAAGAGGCAAGAAAGAGAATATTCCAAAACCACTTTGGAATCAAGGGAAGATCTTAACCAAAGAACATTCAGACCATTACTACAAAATAATGGGTCTAAGGTTAGTGATCCCGGAAGTTAAATTCGATCTGAAAGAAGACGAATATTCAAAGATACAAGAGAAAATTTGAAACAGGAGCTGGGAAGTCCTAGCTAATCCTGAAACAAAGGTGGAAAGAAACATGGTTCAAGAATTCTATGCAAATTTATTGTAGACGGATAGGCAGAGAATAGCGGGAACCGCATTCTATGACTATAGAACTCTGGTCAGAAGGGAAGATTGTTCACACCCACCCTGACAAATTAAGGGAGATCTTCAAGCTGCCTCAACCGCAAGATGACCCAAACTCCTTTAATAGGAGAATGATGAGATCAAACCTGAGTTTGGACAAAATCCTAGAGGACATATGTCTCCCAAGAGACAAATGGACAACCAACACAAAGGGTGCCCCAAACCAACTCAAAAGAGGAGATCTCAAACCAGTCGCCAGAGGCTAGCTGGACTTCATTGGGCGCTCTATACTGCCCACTAGCAACCGCTCTGAGGTCACCATCAGAAGAGCAGTGATGATTCATTGCATTATGCTGGAAAAAGAAGTGGAAGTTCATCAGCTAATTGCTTGTGAGCTTTACAAAATTGCAAACAAGAACTCCAAAGATGCCAGATTGGCTTATCCAAGCTTGGTCTCTCTGTTATGTAAAGATGCTGGGATAAAAATGGGAGTAGATGAGTACATCCCAGTTGAGCAACCAATCACCAAAAAGTCTATGGAAGGACAACAAGTGCAGGACGACCCCATCAAGAGGAGAGCACAGGAGTTCCTCCCAGAAATCCCTCAAATTGAATACTAGGAGCGCCTAGAAACATCTGTCACCAAGTTGCAAGAAGCTGTGGATCAACTAAACAAAGAGCAGCAAAATCAAAACAGCATGCTCTGCAAATTGCTTAGAGAACAAGAAGAGCAAGGGCGTGAACTGAAGGAACTGAAGCGCCAGAAGCTATCTCTTGAAGGGCCAAGCACTCCACAGACTAAAGAGGCATCCACCTCCCAAATCCAAGGTTGTTGAGTTCTAATCTTAGCCTTAACTCTGTGATAATTGTTCTTATTAGAAATTTACCTTAGAAGTTATATATGAGTAGTAGTAATTAGTATCTCTATTTTGATTTTATCTCCAATTAAGCTATAATTTATTTTTCTCATCATCATCAAACACGAATAAAATAGCAGATTTTTAGAATAAGGAGGCAATATTTTTTCGAGTTTTTAATAAGGAAAATTCTAATTATTTATATGTGGTGGCAATGCTTTTTGTCTTCTGAATGAATGCCTGATGAGCGGATAATTTATACGCTTTTTGACATTGTTTTTAGTATGTTTTTAGTAGGATCTAGTTACTTTTAGGGATGTTTTTAATAGATTTTGTGTTAAATTCACATTTCTGGACTTTACTATGAGTTTGTGTGTTTTTCTGTGATTTCAGGTATTTTCTGGCTGAAATTGAGGGACTTGAGCAGAAATCAGATTCAGAGGTTGAAAAAGGACTGCTGATGCTGTTGGATTCTGACCTCCCTGCACTCAAAGTGGATTTTCTGGAGCTACAGAACTCAAACTGGCGCGCTTCCAATTGCGTTGGAAAGTAGACATCCAGGGCTTTCCAGCAATATATAATAGTCCATACTTTGGCCATGAATTGATAACGTAAACAGGCGTTCAACGCCAAAAATGTAAAAATGTACTAGATGAAAACTTCAATTAAATAAAATCCAATGCAATTGAGCAACAATTAATCATACTAGCTTTCCAATACTTGTATGCACATGCTAAACTCTTCTTTAGTTCCTTGTTTGTTTATGATCATGATGCTTTACTGCTTTGGAATTCACAAAACTCAAGTTGGTATTCATAATGACACAGCACCATGTTGCAAATTAAAAATCAAACTATGCCTTTTCATACACACATGCATACAGAGAAGGTAAAGACAATCATGCAGTTCATAGTGCTTGAAACAAATAAGAGGAAAAGGAACTTTACAACCTTGTAGTTCATCTTCTCTATTGTTGTCATTTTCCTCCCATTCTCCTCCTTCCCATACCAAACTCAGCATGCTTGCTCATCCTCAAGCAATAATTAAGACAATGGCTATGGGGCTAAGATGAATCATGAATGTCTTACACAAGAAATGTTAGTAGTACATGTGTTTCAAGCAAGCAAAATTAAAGATAATAATCAAGGCACAAGAGACAGAGACATTGTGATT
>NC_029790.2:69181994-69183314 GCF_000816755.2 Arachis ipaensis
ATTGAAAGTTTACTTGATGCAGTGGCCTCCTTATCTTGCTCTTCCACTTTATCCTTCACATCCATCTTCATTTCTTCATTTTCCTTGCTTAGTAGTTCTAAGCGTTTATCTGTGTCCTCCAATTGCTTATCTGTCTCCTGAGAAAGGATTTCTAGTTCCCTCCGGGATTGTTGATATTCCTCCGCCATTCTGTTGAACTTAGACTCAAATTCTGAAACCCATGAGTGGTTCATGGGAGTTTGTGTGGGTGGTGAGTTTTGAAAAGGGGCTTTCGGTTGAAGTATGGTCAAGTGATGATATCTCTGGATGAATATCATATGGAGCACTAGAATTCCCTTCCCAGCCACCATTAGAATCATGACTTGCATCATTTTGTGGTGGAGGGAAATATCCCATATGATTTTCTTTCTCATCTTGTGGTTCTGAAGCATAGCTCCATGAATTGGAGTGCCCGGAATTTGAAGTTTCTTGGTGATATCCCCAGCCATCATCAGAGATTGGTGATGGTGGTTGATATCCCATAGAATTTGTTTGATCATAAGATGAGTTGAACTCCATTTGATTTTTGTAAAACACACAACCAAGGAAAATTGAAATTACTCATATCAGAGATGAGAATTTCTTAGTGAGGCAATAACTCAAACACCTTGGTTTCAACTTAGAACAGAGAACAAAAATAAAGAAAATGCTTGATCAAGACTTCTCACCCACTTAATCATTATCAATCTAATCAATCCCCGGCAACGGCGCCAAAAACTTGATGATGTTTTTGTGGAAAAACGAATTTCCAAAACACCTAAAACTAACCGGCAAGTGTACCGGGTCGCATCAAGTAATAAAACTCACGGGAGTGAGGTCGATCCCACAGGGATTGATGGATCAAGCAATTTTAGTGGGTGATTAGTTTAGTCAAGCTAACATTGAGTGAATTGTGTGAAGTTGAGCAACAGAAGGTAAAAATTGCAGGGAAATTAAAGTTGCAGAATGTAAATGGGCAGAAGCTTAAAGAGCAAGAAATGTAAATTGCAGAAACTTAAATAGCAAGAAATATAAATGACAGAAAGTAAATGGCAGAAAGTAAATTGCGGAAAAGTAAATGGGAATGGGAATGATGAACATCAAAGTAAACAAAAGAATATAGAGAATCGGGAGATAGGAATAGGGAAGCTCGTTGGGTTCAGGAGATGTTGTATTCTCCAGATCAAGTTCATTCTCACTCTTCCTCAATCCATGCAACTCAATGATCTCTTGGCAATCTTAGGTGATTGAATCCCAATTCCTTGGCAATTCAATCTCTCTAAGCTTGAACAATTGCCCACT
>NC_029790.2:69183477-69185607 GCF_000816755.2 Arachis ipaensis
CTGGCTACCTGTTCTTTACTTTCTTCCTCTTCTTCCAATTTGTTAAGAGAAATGACTTCAAAGGAGGAGAAGATTCAGCTATTACCCCTTGTCTTGGTCTCTCCTCAGCAAGCTTTCATTTGTACATGGCTTGATTGAGCTTGCTTGCTATTGGTCCAGGGGTTGGATTGCTTGTGGTTGACCTTCTCTTGAATGTTGTCCTTGGTAGTTTGGTCACAATCCTCTTTTCGGTGCTTTTGTCAATTGCCTTCACTTCTTTGAATCCATGTTTTGGTGGTTGTGTGATTGTTGGAGTTTTGTATTCATCCAGAGCCTTTTGTATAAAAATAAAGAAAATGCTTGATCTAGACTTCTCACCCACATAATCATTGTTGATCTAATCAATCCCCGGCAACGGCGCCAAAAACTTGATGAGTATTTTGGTGAAAAATAAATTTCTCCCAAAACACACAAATCTAACCGCCAAGTGCACCGGGTCGCATCAAGTAATAATAACTCACGGGAGTGAGGTCGATCCCACAGGGATTGATGGATCAAGCAACTTTAGTGGGTGATTAGTTTAGTCAAGTTAACATTGATGTGAATTGTGTGAAATTGTAACCATTTAAATAGCAAGAAATGTAAATTGCATGAAAGTAAAGGGGATTGGGTGCAGGGAAATTAAATGAAAGCAGTAAATCAAAGCTTAGAACAATTGCAAGGAAATTAAAGAAAAGTAAATTGCAGAAGCCAAGAGAAGGTGAAGTAGTAAACAGGAATGGAAATTCAATTGTGCAGAGAAAGTAAACAAGAAAATTCTCAAGGTGAGATTGAAACAGAATTTCTTCAATTCTCAACCCAAGATTCAAAACGAAATTGAAAACTAAGAGAGAGCTCTCAAATCCTAATGCTCCCTAGTGGAGCCAGCCTCCTTTACAAATATGAAACAGATGCTTATTTATAGGCATTTCTACAAAATGAAAATGAAATTAAAAACAAATTACAATTAAATGAAATTCCTATTTTATCTAATTCTTGTGCCTTTGAGTGATGATCATTTGGGCCCTTGCTCTTGATGGAATTGGGTTGATAAAGGCCTTGGTTGATTGCTCTTGGGGTTTGAAGAGGAACCGAATTGAACCAATTGAACCGATTTTGAAATTAGCCATAGTTGGACCTAACGTTTGAGCCAAAGTTAGGGGTCTAACTTTGGCTCCAACTTTTCATATCAGTTGGCACATTTTTCTGGTTTGGACGTTGGTGCCAACGTTAGGGGTCTAACTTTGACCCTAACGTTGGCCTCCCTTATGCACATTTATGGGGCTAACTTTGTCCTCTTGTCACGTTGCCAATTTTATGCCCAATATAGACTATCATATATGGTTGGAAAGCTCTGAATGTCAGCTTTCTAACCCACTTGGAATCACTTCAATTGGACATCTACAACTCAAGTTTATGATCATTTGAAGAGGGCATGGTCGCTGGCTTTGGTGTGCAGCGTTTGAGGTAACGTTAGCCCTCAAACGTTGGCGAAAACCCCAGTTCTGGAGGCTCAAATGTATTGTCCACCCCATACTATTATACATTGTTGGAAATCCCTGGATGTCTACTTTCCAATGCCGTTGGGAGCACATTATTTAGAGCTCTACAACTCGAGTTATACTCCATCAAAGGTGCAGAGGTCAAGTGGCCTCACTGCATGTTGCCACCATGTTCATTTATGCACATTGCGGGGATGAGGATGTTACTGAAGAGCAAACTGCCAAGTTTCTTGGTGCAATCATGAAGCTGAATGCCAAATTGTTTGGCATTGATGCTTGGGAAGTTGAACCTCCTTTGTTCATCAATGAACTAAGTGATCTGGATCAACTGACATTGCCTCAGAAGAGACAGGATCCTGGAAAGTTCATAATAACCTGTACCATAGGCACCATGATCTTTAGGGCTCTGTGTGACCTTGGTTCAGGAATAAACCTCATGCCCCTCTCTGTAATAGAGAAACTGGGAATCTATGGGGTGCAAGCTGCTAAAATCTCACTAGAGATGGCAGACAGCTCAAGAAGACAGGCTTATGGACAAGTAGAAGCTGTATTAGTAAAGGTTGAAGGCCCTTACATCCCTACTGATTTCATAGTCCTGGATACTGGAAAG
>NC_029790.2:69185655-69198641 GCF_000816755.2 Arachis ipaensis
GTTGAACGCCCAAAATGGGCACCAACCTGGCACTGAACGCCCAGAGTTGTGTGCAAGGGCATTTTACATGCCTAAATTGGTACAGGGATGTAAATGCCTTGACACCTCAGGATCTGTGGACCCCACAAGATCATCTCAGGATCTGTGGACCCCACAGGATCCCCACCTACCTCATCATCTCTCTTTCCATTCATGATCATCCCTTCTCTCTTTCCATTCTCTCTAGGTTTTCATCCTCCATTGCAAGTTTCCTTGGAATTCTTGGTGAGATCTATTGATAATTGAGTTTTTGTTTTGCTACAAGTGTAGATCTACTCTTCTTCTACTCCTAATTGATGTTCTTTTGATTCAATTCCTTAGATCTAGATTTGGTTCATTTTGTTACTTTGAATTTGGATTAATGAATTGAGGTTTCATTCAATTATTTGATTGTTGATGATTGTTTGGATTAGATAGCTTTGATTCAATTCTCTTCTCTCAATTACATCATGTTTTCTATAATTGCCTACCAATTGTTTGTGCTAATGACAACCTTAGCTATGGAGTATATTTCTCTTACTTGGCTTAGGGGTTGAGTTATTGAAGACACTTGAGTAGTTGATATCAATTGAATATTATGAATTGAGAATTGCTAATTGACTTGGAGTGCACTAAAGCTAGACTTCCCTAGGGTGAGACTAGGACTTGTGACTCAAGTTAGTTAATCTCAGTTGACTTTCCTCTATTGTTAGGGGGTTAACTAAGTGAAGCAACAATCAACTCTTATCAAAATTGAAGGAAACTATAATGATGGAACTTCCAATGCTTACCCTTGGCCAAGGCTTTTATTCCAATTAATTGTTGATTGCCTTACTAGTTTGAATTCTTGCACCAATTCTCAAAACCATAAAAGCTTTCCTAATCAATGATGCACATTCTAAAGCAGTTCCTAGGGAGAATGACCCGGGATCAATACTCTCGGTCATAGATTTTAGAATTGTTTGATGCGGTATTCGTGTGTTGGTTAGACTATACTCACGATCGGATTCATCACTAGTTTCTAACCAGCATAAGAATATTTACATTCATCACCCCCCTTGCTCACTAAAGAACTGAATAACTTGACTAGGAAGACATTACCTCAGAAGAAACAGGATCCTGGAAAGTTCTCAATACATTGTACCATAGGCACCATGACCTTTGAGAAGGCTCTGTGTGACCTAGGGTCAAGTATAAACCTCATGCCACTCTCTATGATGGAGAAGCTAGGGATCCTTGAGGTACAAGCTACAAGAATCTCACTAGAGATGGCATTCAATTCAAGGAAACAGGCTTATGGACTTGTAGAGGATGTCTTGGTAAAGGTTGAAGGCCACTACATCCCTGCTGATTTCATAATCCTAGACACTGGGAAGTGTATAGATGAATCCATCATCCTTGGCAGACCCTTCCTAGCAACAGCAAAAGCTGTGATTGATGTTGACAGAGGAGAATTGATCCTTCACGTGAATAAGGACTCCCTTGTGTTTAAAGCTCAAGGATCTCCCTTTGTAACCATGGAGAGGAAGCATGAAAAGCTTCTCTCAATGCAGAGTCAAATAGAGCCCCCACATTCAAACTCTAAGTTTGGTGTTGGAAGGCCATCATCATGCTCTGAGTATCTGTGAGGCTCCATGTGAGCCCACTGCCAAGCTATTGACATTAAAGAAGCGCTTGTTGGGAGGCAACCCAATTTTATTTAATTGTATCTATTTATTTTCCATTGTTATTTTATGTTATCTGTAGGTTGATGATCATGTGAAGCCACAAAAACAACTGAAAAATTAAAAATAGAATGAAAAACAGTATTAAAAATAGCACACCCTGGAAGAGAAGCTTACTGGCGTTTAAACGCCAGAAAAATGCACTAGACTGGTGTTTAACGCAGAAAGAGACACAGAGCTGGCGTTTAACGCCAGAAAAGGGAGAAAAGCTGGCGTTTAAACGCCAGAAAGGGAAGATAATCTGGCGTTAAATGCCAGAAATGGGCAGCAACCTGGCATTTAATGCCAGGATTGGCAATCAAGGGGCGTTTACACGCCAACATGGTGCAGGGATGAGAAATCCTTGACACCTCAGGATCTGTGGACCCCACATGATCCCCACCTACCTCATCTCTCTCTCTCTTCTTCAAACCAATCACCTCAATACGTTTTCCCCAAGAACCCCTCACCTATCAAATGCTACACTCTTCTCCATAATCTTTTCACCAATCCACATCCATCCATCATAAAACCCCACCTACCTTACCATTCAAATTCAAACCACTTTCCGTCCCAAACTCACCCATACATGGCCGAACCCTACCCCTCTCTCCACTCCTATATAAACCAATCTTTAATCCTTTATTTCCACATATCACAAACACTACTTCTCCCCCTTGGCCGAAAACTCCACTACCCTACATCTCCTCTAATTCTTCTTCTTCTACTCTCTTCTTTCTTCTTTTTCTCGAGGACGAGCAAACCTTCTAAGTTTGGTGTGGTAAAAGCGTTGCTTTTTGTTTTTCCATAACCATTTATGGCACCTAAGGCCGGAGAAATCTCTAGAAAGAGAAAAGGGAAGGCAATTGCTTCCACCTCCGAATCATGGGAGATGGATAGATTCATCTCAAGCGTGCATCAAGACCACTTCTATGAAGTTGTGGCCAAGAAGAAGGTGATCCCTGAGGTCCCTTTCAAGCACAAAAAGGGTGAATATCTAAAGATCTGACATGAGATTAGAAGAAGCGGTTGGGAAATTCTCACCAACCCCATCCAACAAGTCGGGATCTTAATGGTTCAAGAGTTCTATGCCAATGCATGGATCACCAAGAGCCATGATCAAAGTGTGAACCTGGACCCAAAGAATTGGCTTACAATGGTTCGAGGGAAATGCTTAGATTTCAGTCCTGGAAAATGTAAGGTTGGCATTTGATTTAAGGAAAATTGTCGTGTTGGTATAGAATTTCACAATTGAAATCTCATTGCAAGTATAGTTCTACACCAACAAACAATCCTCCCAATCAAAAATTTGGTTGTGTCACAATTAACAAACCCCAAATGAAAATTAACCGAAGTATTTAGACTCCGGGTCGTCTCACAAGAAATTGCAATGAAGTGTTTAATTATTGGCTATGAAGAGCAAGGGGGGTTTGATTGATAATTGGGCAAGAAAATAAATGGCAAGAAAGTAAAATAACAAGAACTAATAAAATAGATGGGAAAGAACTCTTGGCTAGACTTAGGTAATTGAGATCACCATCCTTGTCTACAAACCATACATATATAATTATGAGAGGCCAACCTATTAAGTCTACTTCCAAAGCCTTAAGTACATAATATCTACTCCTAGGCTTGAAGTACGTCAAATAGGTTTAATCACATCAACCCATAAGTCCCAACCTACCTACTAATTAGATTAGTAGTGGGTTGGCATCAATGAGTATCAAATTGATCACCAAGGGTTCTCAAACCACCAATTCAATGAGACCCAATGACTCAAGGTCACTCAATTCCCTTAGCCTAGGCCAAGAGCAAAGAGAACTACTCAAAAACTATAGGAAACATTTTATCAAACACCTAGAATGCAAGAAAAGTAAACATAACAAAATGCAAGAATTAAAGGAAACCCATAACTATCAATAGCAGGAAATCAATAATAGTAAGCAAGATCAACATAAAAGAACATGGAAACATAAAATTGCATTAAAGAAAATTAAGATCCAACAATTGTTCATAAACATAAAAATGGCAAAATAAAGGAAATGACAAGTAAAACTAGAAGAATAGAGATGTAATAACAAGAAATTAAAAGGAAGAACTAAATCAAAACAAGAATTATAACTTGGATCCAAGAAGAATTAACTAAAACTTCTGATAAACCCATATTTTGTGATGTATTTTGTCCTCAATTTAAGTGATTTATTCAATCCTTCACCCACTTATTCATGTAATTTGCATGGTTTTACTTTCCCTTCCTTATTGAGTGATATATGTGAAAAACATGTTTCCTATGCTTTAGAAATATTAAAATTAATCATCCTTTATTACCATTCGATGCCGTGATTTGTGTGTTGAGTGCTTTCAGGCTTTATATGGCAGGAACGACTTAAAGGATGGAAAGGAAACATACAAAAACGGCAGGAAAGCACAAAAATGGAGTTGTGAAGAAAAGGGCAGCGACACGAACGCATGGACGAAGCGGTCGTGTGCCCAGCGCGAAAAGGCAGCGACGCGAACGCGTGACTGACGCGGATGCATGCCTTGAGCAGAGCGCAAATGACGCGTACGCGTGACCGAAGCGAACGCGTGATAAGGAAAACTCCCAGATGACGCGTGATAAGGAAAATGCCCCCAGCAATTTCTGAAACCCTTTTTTGGCCCAGATCCAAGTCTAGAAAACATAGATTAGAGGTTATAAAAAGAGGGAATGCATCCATTCATCGACATGATTTCGATTAAATACTTTTGATAATTTAGATGTAGTTTTTAGAGAGAGAGGTTCTCTCCTCTCTCTTAGGTTTTAGGATTAGGATTCCTCTTAAGGGAATTAAGATTTCTTATTATTTCAACTTTATTATTTCAACTCTCTATCAGGTTCAATATTCCTTTTACTTTATATTTCTCTTTTACTTTCAGACACTTCAATGCTTTTCTTTAATTACTTATGTTGCCAAATTGGCTTATGAATTGTTTATGTTTAGATTGATTTTCTCTTATTAATGCAATTGAGGTATTTCAGATTTATGATTCTTATTTAGCCTTTTTTTTGTATTCTTGGCTTTAATTGATTAACTGGAGGCTCTTGAGTTATTAAACTTATCGTGATTGTTAATTAATTCTTCTAATTGACTGGAATTCCACTAACTCTAGTCTTTCCTTAGGAGTTGGCTAGGACTTGGGAAATCTAACTAATTAGTCCACTTGACTTTCCCTTGCTTTCGTAAAGGTTAACTAAGTGGGGTTAAACTCAATTCACATAAGAATAACGAGGATAGGACTTCTGAATTTTCATACCTTGCCAAGAGTTTATTTTATAAGTTATTTATTTATTTTACTTGTCATTTAAATTACTTGTTCCTTAATTTCAAAACCCCCAATTTACAAAACTCATAACCAACAATAAGAACATACCTCCCTGCAGTTCCTTGAGAAGACGACCCGAGGTTTGAATACTTCGGTTATCAATTTTTAAGGGGTTTGTTACTTGTGACAACCAAAACGTTTGTAAGAAAGGATGATTGCTTGGTTTAGAAACTATACTTGCAACGAAAATTTATTCTGAATTCTAAACTGTCAATCTTCTGCTCTTCAAAATGGCGCCGTTGTCGGGGAATTGCAAACGTGTGCCTTATTATTGGTTATTGTAAATATTTTTCTTTTACTTGTTTATTTGTTTTTATTTTTCTCTTTTATTTCTATTAGCTACTATGAATTCTCACCCCTCTCGCTTTGAGTTTGGCTCTAAATTTGTTGAAAGGAGTGGAAACTATAACAGGAATATGCATCAAGGTCTAAGCAACCAAAGATGGATGGAGCCAAGAGGCCCTGATCAACCCTTTATGCAACAACACCCTCCAAGATATCATGGACAAGGACCACTCTACAATGTATACCAAGCTGATAGATATGGTGGACCCCCTTATATTTACCAACAAGCCCCACCCTGTGCTTATAGACCACCCTCTCAACGTAGCTTTGAACCACTACACTCACAGGTTTCTTTTTACCATTCACCACCGTATGACCCTTATCCACCACAATCCTAATACAATTACTCCCAAGAACCACTACATTCTTGTTTTGAACCCTCTTCCCTATGGACGACAGACTTCGTGTTCTTCTTCAAGAGCAAGCGAAGATGCAAAGGTGCGTATTGGAACTCACTACTGCCTTAACCGAGGTAGTAAATATAATAGCCTCCCGACATCTGAGTACTCAAAGTACTCCCATTGTTACATGTGGAGAATCAAAAGAAGAGTGTAGCATAAAGGATACACTAGAAACTTCGGTGGACAATGAGGAGCATGGCTTTATATTGGAACAAGTGGAGGAAGCCATGATAGTTGTAGAAGAAGAAGTGGTTGAAGATTTAGAAGATGCTGAACCTCCATGGGAATCGAGAACTGTAAAGGATTCCGCCGAGGAGTTCGAATTTGATGACAGGGGGGATAATGCACAACCTCCGAAGCATATACCCTGTGAGAAATTGGACATAACAGACCAATAAGTTGATTCCATGGGTAGAGATGATCATAAATCAAGCTCTCCCAGTCACGAACTTGCATCCGCAACTGAACTCCATGAGCCTTAAGGACCTTATCCAAGTGAATACGAAGATGACGTCGAGGTAGATTTCTCTCAACCTCTAACGTATGACTTGAGCGACGAGGAAGATATAAAAGACTTTGATCAGGACGTAGTTGCAGTTGAAGAATTTTGTAAGGAAGTGGAGGAATTTACAGAAGAATACAAAGGAGTAGAGCTTACGGAACCATTGGAAACACCTATCCCAAGGCCATTACCACCTAATACAAGCTTCAAGTGGGTACAATCCTTAACCTTTATCTTTACTTTTCCACTTGAATATGGTTTGCTTGAAACAGATGGCCAGCTTAGAGCTCTCTGCGGCTTTAAGAGTAAGAGGGAAATGGCTCGTACTGAGAGCTGGTGTACAAGATTCAATAAGGTTCCATGCTTCAATTCGAAGTGCACGGATTGGTATCATGTTCAATTGAATGGGTCTCAGAAAACGTTTGGTCATCTTGGTGAGAATCTAATTTCTAAACCGCCCGGATGGAAAAATATAGATCAAGACAAAGGCGGATTTAAAAACAAAGTTTGGGATCCTGGAAAATATTCTGACATTCGTCACCCCGGGAGTCTGAGAATCTGTTTGAAGTTGCTCAGAAGCTTTACATGCCTAGTTTGGGACCCGGAGGCTGTTGGCATTCCAAACATTGGTGGAGATTTCTGGATGAATTTAAGCATAAGCCACCATAACAGGAAGTTCATCCAATGTCCAACTTAAGGACTTTAACTAAAAGTGCTAGGTGGGAGACAACCCACCATGGTATGGTCGTTTCTTTTTCAATTTTTATTTCGTGTTGTCTATTTTTATATTATATTATTTTTATTGAACCTAGATATTATTCGTAGCATTTGCATTAGCATTGCATACTGCATAATTGCATAAAAAAAATGCACGCGATGCGTAAGCGTCGCTGACGCGTCCGCGTCACAAGTGTATTAAGAAGTAAAGGAAAGTGAACAGAAAGTCACGCGAAAGCGTGGCTGGAGGCGTGCCTTTGGCATAGATTGTTCCATGCGATCACGTTGCTAACGCATTCGCGTCAGTTGCGAAAACTACCTCCCACGCATCCGCGTCACTCACGCGAACGCGTGATCTGGCGATCGGCGTAAAAATCCAATGCCCAGAAATCTGGGCTGGAATCGTGCGGCTAGTGTGCATTTAGCACAAAACGGCCTACACGTTCGCGTCCCTGACGCAAATGCATCACTTGCAAAACACTCATCCCACACGAAAGCGTAAGCGACGCGTCCGCGTCACGTGGATATCATGTCCCCCCTAAATGGAAACAGAGAGTTGCGCTGAAACGACGCTGGAACTGTGCGTTTAGCACAATTTCCAACAACGTGGTCACGTGCCTCATGCCTCCGCGTCATCCATCTTTTACCCAACCCGCGCTGTCGCGTCAATCACATGACCGCGTCAACCCCATTTTACCCTAGTCATGCGATCACGTTCCTCACGCGTTCGCATGGATTTAAATCCACCAACCCGAAGTCACACGAACCCTAGACCCCATCGCGCCCCCCATACCCCCCCTTCTCCTTCCCTTCTCTGCAAGTCCCTCCTCTGCAAATAACCCCCCGTCACCGAACAGCCACCCACCGCTGCGCCAACCACCCATCACCGCCGCATCAGCAACACCACCACTACACCCCCATCATCTCTCTGTTCCATAAATTTGTTCTTCCACACACCAGGTTCTACCGAACGCCAATTTCTCTATCACTTGTAGTTATCTGCTTATTCTTTTTCTGATTATGTTCGAATTAGGCTAGTTAGAGATGCATATTTGTAGTGGATTCTAGGTGGTTAGGTAGCTAGGATGTGGTTAGTGGATTTAGGCCTGATAATTGTGCCGTTCTTGCTACCTGTTTTCTTTATTTCGCAATTCTGATTCTGCTGTGATGTTCATGTTGTTCATATATTGTTCTTCCATGTTTGTTGCTGCTGTTACATTGCTTTTTCATGTTCATATTATCTGTATCTATTTGCAGCTTTATTTTAATCTGTATGAACTACTTTTTCATGCTGTTTATTTTCGGGATCATCCAATTTCAGCCGGAATGCTGCCCAATTTTCTGCAAATTGTTTTCATGTATTGAGTTTGGTAATTTACTATTTTGCCTTACTTGGCTACAACCAAACCAATTCTTGCCTAATCGGGCTAGCATTCTTATTCCTTTTGATCCCCTAGTTAACTCATTTCATAATTCTACTACTCTTTTGCCACTCTGTGTTTATATTGTTATTATTCTATTTGCCTACTTGTTTTCCTACTTTGTTCTTCAATTATATCCTGGAATTTCTTCTTTTCAGGATGTCTGACCCTCATCACAAAGGAAAAGGCAAAGCAACCACCGGCAAAAGGAAAAGAGGTGAATCCTCTATGTCTATCTTGGACATTATGCATGATGACTCCTGGCGGAAAAAGCACTTTACCCTGCAAGAGAAGGCTGACCAGCTCCTCACTGCCACAGATCCGGTAAAATTTGCAAACAGATACTGTGAGCTGAAGTATACGGTGTTTGCCACCTCCAGGAACCTGTAACTGGAGAGAACTCTGAAAATTCCGGAAGAACTACAATAGTACACCTCCGAACAGATAAAACAGAGAGGCTGGTGCTTCGTGGAAAGAAACTTGACAGAGGTCAATGCTTCCTGGGTCAGAGAATTTTACTGTAACTATTTCAAGACTTCCCTGGATGCAGTGCACCTCAGAGGGAAACAGATTTTGGTCACTGAGGAAGCCATTGAGGACATCCTCCACCTTCATCCTAAATTAGATCAGCCTGACGGTTACTGATGAGCGGATAATTTATACGCTTTTTGGCATTGTTTTTACATAGTTTTTAGTATGATTTAGTTAGTTTTTAGTATACTTTTATTAGTTTTTAAATAAAATTAACATTTTTGGACTTTAATATGAGTTTGTGTGTTTTTCTATGATTTTAGGTAATTTCTGGCTGAAATTGAGGGACTTGAGCTAAAATCAGATTAAGAGGTTGAAGAAGGACTGCAGATGCTATTGGATTCTGACCTCCCTGCACTCAAAGTGGTTTTCTAGAGCTACAGAACTCCAAATGGCACGCTCTTAATTGCGTTGGAAAGTAGACATCCAGGGCTTTCCCAAAATATATAATAGTCCATACTTTTCCCGAGTTTAGATGACGCAAACTGGCATTTAACTCCAGCTCTCTGCCCTATTTTGGAGTTAAACGCCAGAAACAGGTTGCAAACCAGAGTTAAACGCCAAAAACAGGTTACAAACAAGCGTTTAACTCCAAGGAAGACCTCTACACGTGAAAGCTTCAACGCTCAGCCCAAGCAAACACCAAGTGGGCCCAAAAGTGGATTTCTGCATCATTTACTCATTTCTGTAAACCCTAGTAACTAGTTTAGTATAAATATAACTTTTTACAATTGTGTTAGAGAGCTTTAATCTTTAGTTTTATCTTTGGACGTGTAGTCCCTAGACCTTAGAGGCTGGCCATTCGGCCATGCCTGGACCTTCATCACTTATGTATTTTTAACGGTAGAGTTTCTACACACCATAGATTAAGGTGTGGAGCTCTGCTGTTTCTCATGAATTAATGCAAAGTACTATTGTTTTTCTATTCAATTCAAGCCTATTTCTTCTCTAAGATATTCATTCGCACACAAGAACATGATGAATGTGATGATTATGTGACGCTCATCATCATTCTCACTTATGAACGCGTGCCTGACAAACACTTCCGTTCTACATGTAAACAAGCTTGAATGTGTATCTCTTAGCCTTCTGATCGTGAGATCAGAGTCTTTGTGGTATAGGCTAGAACTATTGGCGGCCATTCTTGAGATCTGGAAAGTCTAAACCTTGTCTGTGGTATTCCGAATAGGACCTGGGAAGGGGTGGCTGTGATGAGCTTCAAACTCGTGAGTGCTGGGCGTAGTGACAGACGCAAAAGGATTACTGAATCCTATTCCAACAGGATCGAGAACCGACAGATGATTAGCCGTACGGTGACAGCGCATTTTGGACCATTTTCACTGAGAGGACGGGCTGTAGCCATTGACAATGGTAATGCCCAACATACAACTTGCCATGGAAAGGAGTAGGAATGATTGGATGAAGACAGCAGGAAGCAGAGGTTCAGGAGGAACAAAAGCATCTCTATACGCTTATCTGAAATTCTCACCAATGAATTACATAAGTATTTCTATCATAATTTATATTTTAATTATATTTTAATTATCAATTCACCATAACCATTTAAATCCGCCTGACTGAGATTTACAAGGTCACCATAGCTTGCTTCAAGCCGACAATCTCCGTGGGATCGTCCCTTACTCACGTAAGGTTTATTACTTGGACGACCCAGTGCACTTGCTGGTTAGTCGTGCGAAGTTGTGACAAAGAACTAAAATTATGAACGTGCGTATTAAGTTTTTAACGCCGTTACCAAGGAATGAACGATCACGATTTCCCACACCAAGTTTTTGGCGCCGTTGCCGGGGATTGTTCGAGTTTGGACAACTGACGGTTCATCTTGTTGCTCAGATTAGGTAAATTTTATTTTAATTTTAAGCTTTTTGTTTTTATTATTTTTTACTTTCAAAAAAATTTAAAAAAAAATTTGAAAATAAATTATTCTATGGCTTTAGAATTTTTAAGAATGAATTCTAGAGTTTCAAGATAACATGTTGAAGACTGGCTGGCTGTAAAGCCATGTCTAATTCTTTTGGACCGAGGCTTCCACTCATCAGCACAGAAGCAAGTTGAATGAAGTATCAGCTATTGTATGTCTGATTTGTATCTGCTAAAGCTTGGCTGGCCATTGGCCATGTCTAGTATTTTGTACTGGAGCTTTCACTGAAAGCTTGGCTGGCTAGTAAGCCATGTCTAATTCCTGGATTGGAGCTTTAGACTAACATTGCATGATTCCTGGAATTCTCATTAGAAATTTTGAAATCCTTATTTTTCTTTTTCCAAATAATTTTTGAAAAATACCAAAAGTTTTAATAAAATCATAAAATCAAAAATAATTTTGATGTTTCTTGTTTAAGTCGTGTGTCAGTTGTTAAGTTTGGTGTCAATTTCATGTTTATCTCTTTCTTACATTTTTCGAAAATTCATGCATTGCATTCTTCATGATCTTCAAGTTGTTCTTGGTAAGTCTTCTTGTTTGATCTTCATATTTTCTTGTTGTGTGTTGCATCTTGTTTTTCATATGCATTCTTGCATTCATAGTGTCTAAAAATTAAAAAATTCTAAGTTTGGTGTCTTGCATGTTTTCTTTTCTTGAAAATTTTTCAAAAATAAGTTCTTGATGTTCATCATGATCTTCAAAGTGTTCTTGGGGTTCATCTTGACATTCATAGTGTTCTTGCATGCATCATTTGTTTTGATCCAAAATTTTCATGCATTGAGTCTTTTTATTGTTTTTCTCTTACTTCATTAAAAATTTAAAAATAAAAAAAAAATATCTTTCCCTTTTCTTCTTCTCATAAATTTTCGAAACTTTGGTTTGATTTAGTCAAAAAGTTTTTAAATTTAGTTGTTTTTTATGAGTCTAATCAAATTTTCAATTTAAAAATCCTATCTTTTTCAAATCTTTTTCAAAAATAAAATCTTTTTCATTTTTTCTTTCATATTTTCGAAAATTTCAACATGATTTTCAAAAATCTTTTTTTCTTATTTTGTTTCATAATTTCAAAATCTTTACTAACAATTAATGTGATTGATTCAAAAATTTTAAAGTTTGTTACTTACCTCTTAAGAAAGGTTCAATCTTTAAATTTTAAATCATATATTTTTGTTTCTTGTTAGTCAAGTGATGAGCGGATATTTTATACGCTTTTTAGGGTTAATTTCATTAGTTTTTAGTATGCTTTGGTTAGTTTTTAGTATATTTCCATTAGTTTTTAGGAAAAATTCATATTTCTGGACTTTACTATGAGTTTGTGTATTTTTCTATAATTTCAAGTATTTTCTGGCTGAAATTGAGGGAGCTGAGCAAAAATCTGATTCAAGCTGAAAAATGACTGCTGATGCTGTTGGATTCTGACCTCTCAGCACTCGGAATGAATTTTCTGGAGCTGCAGGAGTCCCATTGGCGCGCTTCTAATTGCGTTGGAAAGTAGACATCCAGGGCTTTCCATCAATATATAATAGTCTATACTTTGCTCAAGGATAGATGACATAAACTGGCGTTCAACGCCAGTTCCATGTTGCAGTCTGCCGTCCAGCGCCAGAAACAAGTTACAAGTTGGAGTTCAATGCCAGAAACAGGTTACAACCTGGCGTTGAACGCCCAAAACAGCCCAGGCACGTGAGAAGCTTAAGTCTCAGCCCCAGCACACACCAAGTGGGCCCCAGAAGTGGATTTCTGCACTATCTATCATAGTTTACTCATTTTCTGTAAACCTAAGTTACTAGTTTAGTATTTAAACAACTTTTAGAGATTTATTTTGCACCTCATGACATTTTAGATCTGAACTTTGTAATCTCTGATGGCATGAGTCTCTAAACTCCATTGTTGGGGGTGAGGATCTCTGCTGTGTTTCGATGAATTAATGCAACTATTTCTGTTTTCTATTCAAACACGCTTGTTTCTATCTAAGATGTTTATTCGCACTTCAATATGATGGATGTGATGATCCGTGACACTCATCATCATCCTCAACCTATGAAT
>NC_029790.2:69198675-69198853 GCF_000816755.2 Arachis ipaensis
TCCGTTCTACCTTCGATTGAATGAATATCTCTTGGATTCCTTAATCAGAATCTTCGTGGCATAAGCTAGAATCCATTGGCAACATTCTTGAGAATCTGGAAAGTCTGAACCTTGTCTGTGGTATTCTGAGTAGGATTCAGGGATTGAATGACTGTGACGAGCTTCAAACTCACAAGGG
>NC_029790.2:69199207-69255015 GCF_000816755.2 Arachis ipaensis
ATTAAATCTTGTGCCAAACTTTAAGTTTGGTGTTTTCTTGTTGATTTTTCTTTGGTTTTTGAAAATTTTATTTTGGTTTTCTAAAAATTTTAAGTTTTGTGATTCTTGTGATTCTTCAAAGTGTTCTTGAGTCTTCCTTGTGTTTTGATCTTAAAATTTTTAAGTTTGGTGTTCCTTGGTGTTTTCCCTCCAAAATTTTCGAAAACAAGGAGCATTAGATCTAAAAATTTTAAGTTGTGTGTCTTTTGTGTGTTTTTCTCTTTCATCATAAAATTCAAAAAAAAAATATATCTTTTCTTCATTCCACTCATAATTTTCGAAAAATTAGCATTAAATTAGTCATCAAATTTAAAAATCATATCTTTTTCAAATCATATCTTTTCGAATCAAATCCTTTCAATCATATCTTTTTCAAAACTTCCTAACAATTTTTTTCTTTCTCTCTCTTCATTTTTCGAAAATCTTCACCCATTTTTATTTATTTTATTTTAATTTATTTTATTTTCGAAATAAATAAATAAATAAATAAAAATAATTTTTTTCTATTTTACATCATCTCCAGTTCTCCATCATGGATCTAAGTGGAAATGAACAGTCCAGAAGGACTCTGGGGTCATATGCTAACCCCACTACTGATTCATATGGGAGTAGTATCAGTATACCCTCCATTGGAGTCAGTAGCTTTGAGTTGAATCCTCAGCTCATTGTCATGGTGCAGCAAAGTTGCCAGTATTTCGATCTTCCACAGGAAGAACCTATAGAGTTTCTGGCACAGTTTTTACAAATTGCTGACACAGTCTATGATAAGGAAGTAGATCAGGATGTCTACAGACTATTACTATTTCCATTTGCTGTAAAAGACCAAGCTAAGAGGTGGTTAAATAACCAACCTAAGGCTAGCATAAGGACATGAAAACAGCTATCAGAAAAATTTCTGAATCAATATTTCCCTCCAAAAAGGATGACACAGCTAAGGCTGGACATCCAAGGCTTTAAACAAGGAGATAATGAATCTCTTTATGATGCCTGGGATAGATACAGAGAGATGCTAAGAAAATGCCCCTCTGAAATGTTTTCAGAGTGGGTTCAGTTAGACATCTTCTATTATGGGCTTACAGAAAGAGCTCAGATTTCTCTAGATTACTCAGCTGGTGGATCTATCCACATGAGAAAGACAATTAAAGAAGCTCAAGAGCTCATTGATACAATTGCCAGAAATCAGCATCTGTACCTAAGCAGTGAACTTTCCATGAAAGAAGAGGCTAGAACAGTGACTGCTGAACTGAGTCCTACAGAACAAGCTACTGAATTCAATCAGCAATTGGATTTTCTAACAAAACAGTTAGCCAAATTCAAGGAGAGACTACAAGAGACAACAATGGCTAATATAAATATGGAAGTACAATTAAAGCAAACAAAGCAGCAGCTGTCAAAACAAATAACAGAAGAGTGCCAAGCAGTTCAATTGAGAAGTGGGAAAACATTAAATGCCCCACCTCAAGGTAGCAGGAAGCCAAGAAATGAGCAAACTACCAAAATCCATCTGAGGACAGTAAGAGCCCGGAGAGGAATAATTCTGGCAATCAAACGCCAGAAATTGGGTGAAAAGCTGGCGTTGAACGATCAAACCATGCTCAGTCCTGGCGTTCAATGCCAGAAACAAGCAAGGAATTGGCGTTGAACGCCCAAAAGAAGAACAGTTCTGGCGTTCAGATGCCAGGAACAGGTGAGGAGCTGGCGTCCAACGTCACTCCAGCTTCTAACCCTGGCATTCAAATGCCAGTGAGGGATCAGACATACACAAGTGCTGATAACAACTCCTCTAAAAAGGCTTCTCCAACCACCTCTGTAGGAAATAAACCTGCAGCAACTAAGGTTGAGGAATATAAAGCCAAGATACCTTATCCTCAAAAACTCCGCCAAGAGGAGCAGGATAAGCAATTTGCTCGCTTTGCAGATTATCTCAGGACTCTTGAAATAAAGATTCCGTTTGCAGAGGCACTTGAGCAAATACCTTCTTATGCCAAGTTCATGAAAGAGATCTTGAGTCATAAGAAGGATTGGAGAGAAATTGAAAGAGTTCTCCTCACTGAAGAATGCAGTGCAATCATTCTGAAAAGATTTCCTGAAAAGCTTAAAGACCCTGGGAGCTTTCTGATACCATGCATATTAGGTAATTGCACAAAGACAGCTTTATGTGATCTTGGGGCAAGCATCAACCTAATACCTGCATCCACCATCAGAAAGCTTGGTTTAACTGAAGAAGTTAAACCAACACGGATATGTCTCCAACTTGCTGATGGCTCCATTAAATACCCATCAAGCGTGATTGAGGACATCATTGTTAGGGTTGGGCCATTCGTCTTTCCCACTGACTTTGTAGTGCTGGAAATGGAGGAGCACAAGAGTGCTACTCTCATCCTAGGAAGACCCTTCCTAGCAACTGGACGAACTCTCATTGATGTCCAACAGGGGGAAATAACCCTTAGAGTCAATGAGGATGAGTTTAAGATGAATGCTGTCAAGGCCATGCAGCATCCAGACACACAAAAGACTGCATGAAAGTTGATCTTATTGACTCTTTGGTAGAGGAGATCAACATGGCTGAGAGTCTCGGATCAGAGCTGGAAGACATCTTTAAGAATGTTCAGCCTGATTTGGAGGATTCAGAAGAATTGAAAGAACTTCTGAAATTTTCTCAGGAAGAGGAAACACCTCCTAAACCTGAGCTCAAGCCATTACCACCATCCCTGAAATATGCATTTCTGGGAGAAGGTTACACTTTTCCAGTAATTATAAGCTCTGCTTTAAATCCACAGGAAGAGGAAGCACTAATTCAAGTGCTAAGGACACACAAGACAGCTCTTGGGTGGTCCATAGGTGACCTTAAGGGCATAAGCCCAGCTAGATGCATGCATAAGATCTTATTGGAGGACAATGCTAAGCCAGTGGTTCAACCACAGAGGCGGCTTAATCCAGCCATGAAGGAAGTGGTGCAGAAAGAGGTCACCAAATTACTGGAGGCTGGGATTATTTATCCTGTTTCTGATAGCCCCTGGGTGAGCCTTGTCCAAGTTGTCCCCAAAAAGGGAGGCATGACAGTGGTTCATAATGAAAAAAATGAACTGGTTCCTACAAGAACAACTACAGGGTGGCGCATGTGTATTGACTACAGAAGGCTCAATACAACCACCAGAACGGACCATTTTCCTTTACCATTCATAGACCAGATGCTAGAAAGACTAGCAGGTCATGATTATTACTGCTTTTTGGATGGCTATTCAGGCTACAACCAAATTGCAGTAGATCCCCAGGATCAAGAGAAAACAACATTCACATGTCCATCTGGAGTGTTTGCTTACAGAAGGATGCCATTTGGGCTGTGTAATGCGCCTGCAACCTTTCAGAGATGCATGCTCTCTATTTTCTCTGATATGGTGGAAAAATTTCTGGAAGTCTTCATGGATGACTTCTCAGTATATGGAGACTCATTCAGCTCCTGTCTTGATCACCTGACACTGGTTTTGAAAAGATGCCAAGAGACCAACCTGGTTTTAAACTGGGAAAAATGTCACTTTATGGTGACTGAAGGAATTGTCCTTGGGCATAAAATTTTGAACAAGGGAATAGAGGTGGATCAAGCTAAAGTGGAAGTAACTGAAAAATTACCACCACCTACTAATGTTAAGGCAATCAGAAGCTTTCTGGGGCATGCAGGATTTTACAGGAGGTTTATAAAGGATTTTTCAAAAATCGCAAAACTCCTGAGCAATCTACTAGCTGCTGACACGCCATTTGTGTTTGACACAGAGTATCTGCAGGCGTTCAAAACTCTGAAAGCTAAGCTGGTCACAGCACCAGACTGGACATTACTATTTGAACTAATATGTGATGCCAGTGACCATGCCATTGGTGCAGTACTGGGACATAGGCATGACAAGCTTCTGCATGTCATTTATTATGCTAGCCGCGTTTTAAATGATGCCCAGAAAAACTACACAACCACAGAAAAAGAATTGCTTGCAGTGGTTTATGCCATTGACAAGTTTAGATCATACTTAGTAGGATCCAAAGTGATTGTGTACACTGACCATGTTACTCTTAAATATCTACTCACAAAGCAGGATTCAAAACCCAGGCTCATAAGATGGGTGTTGCTTCTGCAGGAGTTTGACATAGAAATAAGAGACACAAAAGGGACAGAAAACCAAGTGGCTAACCATCTGTCCCGGATAGAGCCAGTAGAAGGGGCGTCCTCTCCCTCTATTGAAATCTCTGAAACTTTTTCGGATGAGCATTTTTTTGCCATTCAAGAAACACCATGGTTTGCAGACATTGCAAACTATAAAGCTGCAAGGTTCATACCCAAGGAGTACAGCAGGAAACAAAAGAAAAAATTAATTACTGATGCAAAGTACTACTTGTGGGATGAACCCTATCTCTTTAAGAGATGTGCAGACGGAATAATCCGTAGGTGTGTGCTTAGAGAAGAAGAACAGAGGATCTTATGGTATTAACATGGATCACAATATGGAGGCCATTTCGGAGGTGAGCGAATAGCCACCAAGGTCCTCCAATGTGGCTTCTACTGGCCTATACTCTACAGAGATTCCCGAGAGTTTATACGTAACCGTGACAGTTGCCAGAGAGCTGGTAATTTGCCTCATAGTTACGCCATGCCTCAACAAGGAATCTTGGAGATTGAGTTGTTTGATGTATGGGGTATTGATTTCATGGGAACTTTCCCACCATCATGCTCAAACACTTATATTCTGGTGGCAATTGACTATGTATCAAAAGGGGTAGAAGCCATTGCCATACCCACCAATGATACTAAAACAGTGCTGAAGTTCCTCCAGAAACATATCTTCAGCAGGTTTGGTGTCCCTAGGGTACTAATCAGTGATGGGGGCACTCACTTCTGCAACAAATAACTTTACTCTGCCATGGTCCGGTATGGGATTCGCCACAAGGTGGAGACTCCATATCATCCACAGACAAATGGGCAAGCTGAAGTTTCTAACAGAGAACTAAAAAGGATCATGGAACGGACTGTAAGTACCTGTAGAAAGGATTGGGCACGGAGCTTGGATGATGCTCTGTGGGCTTACAGAACAGCATTCAAGACTCCTATAGGGACCCCTCCGTATCAACTAGTGTATGGTAAGGCTTGTCACCTGCCCGTGGAACTGGAGCATAAGGCCTACTGGGCAACCAGATTCCTAAACTTTGATGCCAAATTAGCTGGAGAAAAAAGATTGCTCCAGCTGAATGAGCTAGAGGAATTCAAATTCACTGCTTTCGAAAATGCCAAGATTTATAAAGAGAAATAAAAAAGGTGGCATGACAGAAAGCTATCATCTAGAATCTTTGAACCAGGACAAAAAGTTCTGCTGTTTAACTCTAGGCTCAGGCTATTCCCCGGGAAACTTAAATCCCGGTGGAGGGGACCATATATGATCACAAGTGTATCACCATATGGTTATGTGGAGCTTCAAGACATTGATTCTGATAAGAAGTTCATTGTTAATGGACAGAGAATCAAGCACTATCTTGAAGGCAATGTTGAGCAAGAGTGCTCAAGGCTGAAGCTAGATTAAAAGCTCAGCAAGGTCCAGCTAAAGACAATAAAAAAGCGCTTGTTGGGAGGCAACCCATCCATTGGCAACACTTTTTCTGTTATTTTACCCTATTCTTGATTTTGTTTATTTATTTTTAAATGATATAAGTTTAATTTTAATAAGGTAAAGAGTCAATTGCATAGGTTTACAGGGTTACAGAAGGATTCAGCACACAAAACAGAGAAAAAAAAGGCTCACTGGCAAGAAAACGCCACTAAGAGGCACAATTGGGCGTTCAACGCCCAAAAGAAGCATCCACTGGGCGTTGAACGCCAGTAAGGATAGCCATCTGGGCGTTAAACGCCAGAAAGAAGCCTCTTCTGGGCATTGAACGCCAGAAAGAAGCACCTTCTGGGCGTTTAACGATGGATTTACAGCATCCTGGGCGTTCAGAAAAACGCCCAGTGACAAAGGAGTTTCTGGCGTTGAAAGAGTGGAAGATTGATGGTTTAGAGGTTATAGCAAACTCTCGTTGTAAGTATAGTTACTAAACCAAGCAATCAACCTTTCTTACAAAAGTTTTGGTTGTCACAAGTAACAAACCTCTTAAAATTGATAACCGAGTATTTAAACCTCGGGTCGTCTTCTCAAGAAATTGCAGGGAGGTGTTCTTATTATTGGTTATGAAAAAGTGTGTTTTGGGGTTTTGGATTAAGGTAAAAAGTTAGTTGAATGACAAGTAAAATAAAATAATAATAACTATAAAATAAACTCTTGGTAAAGTATGAAAATTCAGAAGTCCTATCCTAGTTATCCTTATCAATTGTGATGAGAATTGGATTTTTTTCCGACTTTGTTAACCTCTAACTATGAAGGTAAGTTAAATGGATGAATTAATTCTGATTCCTCAAGTCTTAGTCTTTCCTTAGTAAAAGTTAGAGTTAGTGGAGCTCGAATTAATTCTTGAAGAATTCCAATTTTCAATTGACAATGAGTTTGATAACTCAAGAGTCTCGAATTATTTAACCAAAGCCAAAAGAAAAAAATCTAAATTAAATTAAAAATATTTATAAATGAAGCAAAGCAAAATTAAATTTGAAAATACCTCAAATTGCATTCACAAAAGAACTTAAATCTAACATGGACATTCATAAATTAAATTAGGAAAATAAATAAAAAGAACATTGAACCTGGGATTGAGAGTCACTCCTAAAACTAAGAGAAGTCCTAAATCTTAATCCTAAGAGAGAGGAGAGAACCTCTCTCTCTAAAAACTACATCTACTCCTAAAATTGTGAATGTGAAAGCCTTTTTTTATGAATGGATGCATTCCCCCACTTTATAGCCTCTAATATGTGTTTTCTGGGCCGCAAACTAGGTTAAAAACAGCCCAGAAATCGCCCCCAACATATTCTGGTACGTACAGGTCGCGGAAAAGTGACGCGCAGGCGTCGTCTACGCGTCCGCGCGGGTTGCGTTCCTGCCAGGTCATGCATCAACGTGACTCGCGTTCGCGTCGCCTGGCGTCGGGGCAACTATGGCAAATTATATATCAAATCGAAGCCCGGACGTTAGCTTTCCAACACAACTGGAACCGCGTCGTTTGGACCTCTGTATCTAAAGTTATAACCGTTTGAGTGCAAAGAGGTCAGGCTGGACAGCTTAGCAGTTTCTCTAACTTCTTGTATTCCTTCTACTTTTGCATGCTTCTTTTCCATCCTCTAAGCCATTCTTGCCCTGTAATCTCTGAAATCACTTAACACACATATCAAGGCATCTAATGGTAATGAGAGAGGATTAATAATAGTAATTTAAAGGCCAGAGAAGCATGTTTTCAATCAAAGCACATAATCAGGAAGGCAAATGTAAAACCATGCAAATAGTATGAATAAGTGGGTAATGATTGATAAAATCCACTCAATTGAGCACAAGATAAACCATAAAATAGTGGTTTATCAACCTCCCCACACTTAAACATTAGCATGTCCTCATGCTAAGCTCAAGAGAAACTATAATGATGAAGAGGAATGGTAGGATGTATGAAATGCAACCTATCTATATGAATGCAACTACATGCAAAAATGTTTCTACCTACTTGGTTAAAAGTAAATAAGTTCTCCAAGACAAAAATAGTTCAAATTCCACTAATTTAAATCATATAAAATAAAGACAAGTAAACTTGTAAGAAGATAGCTCATGAAAGCAGGGAAAATAGAATCAAGCATTGAACCCTCACTGGTAGTATATATCACTCTAATCTCTCAAGTGTCTAGGGTCAATCACTCTTCTCTTCTCTAATCATGCTTTCAAAACCTTGTTCTTTATCTAACCAATCAACAAATATTTAGCATACCAATGCAAACATCATGAGGTCTTTTCAGGGTTGTAATGGGGCTGAGGTAAAGGTAAGGGTATATATAAGGTTAAGTGAGCTAGTGAAGTGAATCCTTAATTAGTCTAAGATCTCACCTAACATATACATACTTTATACAATTTTAAAATACTTTACCTAACTACCCAAATTTTTCCCACTTTTGTATTACATGCTCATGTATCAAACTTATTTTTGAATTTTGTCCCATGTGCATTGATTCTTTTTATTTTGCATTTGGGGTAATATATTTTTTTATTTTTCTTTTCTTTTCTTCTCTTTTTTTTTTGTATCCCCTTATTTAATTACTTAATATTTTTTTTTTCAATGCACATGGTGATTTAATTATTTTGATTTCACATGAGCATGCTTCCCAAAATTTTTATTTTGAATTATTTTATTCTTTTTAACTTTCTACCCTTTGTTTTTATCATCCATGTTCCCAATAGGTTTCCCACATTTAAACAATACACACTTTCTATCTTAAGCTAACCAAGGATTCAACTTGGGATTTTTATTTTATTTTTCTGCTTAAGGCTAGTATTGTGGTTTATAGAATAAGAGGGGATTTAAAGGCTCAAGGGGGCTAACAAGGGTGATGTGAAAGGTAGGCTAATTTGGGATAAGTGAGTAAAAATTCAAATAATGGCCTCAATCATATGCAAGCATGTAAATACACTAAATAATGGATATATAGAATGGAACAAAGCAAAGATTGCAATCATAAAGAATAAAACACACAAGAATAAAAATTTATGGTTAAATAATGTAACCATGTAAATAAGCTCAAATCTCACAGGTTGTGTGTTCTTTAGCTCAAAAACCATGTTCCAAATACAACTTCCAAATAAGTTTTAATAGAAAAGTTTTTTTTTTAATTTAAATTAATGAAATACTATAAAAATTTCTTAAAAAAAATATTATTTCAACCAAGTAGTAACTAAATGCACAAAATCAAATAAACATGCAATTAAATATGCAAATGCAACAACTAACAAGAAAAATAAAATATTGGTGTTGAGAAGAAAATAACTAACCCATGGAGATCGGTATCGACCTCCCCACACTTAAAGATTGCATCGTCCTCGGTGCATGCTAAGACGTGCAAGTGGACGGGTTGTTCCAACTGATGCTTTTCTCCAAAGATTGTGCAGGTGGACTTGTCTTGTCTCCCCATGTAAACGTCTTCCGGTTCTCTTCTGGGTGGCCATCCTGAAAGAAAAAGGGAAGAAAAGTAACCCAGAAATAAAAAATAAGAAAATAAATGAAGTATGGTTGGGTTAATACCAAAGGATATGGGTCTCGTTTACATGGTAGCTACAACATGTACGTGAGAAAACAATAGAAGCCATGGCATGCCAGTGGTGCAAGATTTGAAACAATGGGGAAAGAGGGTGTGGGTAATGCAAAATAGTGTAAGTACATATCAAAGCAAAAGGACTATCAGTATTATAAAAATTAGCATTGACTTATGAATAATAATACCCAATTAGAATAAAACAAGTGATGAAGCACTAAGATAATACCAAAAAAGATATAACAGTTGAATAAGAACATTTGAACACGAATAATAAAATTAGAAAAGAAAAATATGCACAAAATTAAAATGCAATGAATGAAATATGCAAATAAATTAAGTAAAATAAAATGAAAAAAAAAAGAATATGAGAAGTTTAAAGAAAATAAGAAAGGAAGAAGAAGTAAGTAAGAAAGGAAGGAGGAAAAATTAGGATTGGGGAAGAAAAGATAAGATATTTGGCAAATTAGGATAAGCTGTGCGGTCGCGTGACTTGCACTTATAAGGATTGACGTGGTCGCGTCGGTCACGCGGTCGTGTGACACAGTTTATGCTACTGGCGCGAGGGCAGCCTCGCGCTCGCACAACTCTCTGTTCAAAATCATATTAGTGCCAAATTTTAAGTGACACGATCGCATGGGGCATGCAATCGCGTGAGTGGGATTTAAAGGAATATGATGCGGTCGCGTGGGTCACGCGGCCGCGTGGGAAGGATTATGCGTTCAGCACCAATCCAGCACCACTCTCGCACAACTTTCGGGTGTGCACCACTTTGACGTCGAAATCTTGGTCACGGGGCCGCGTGGGGCACGCGGTCGCGTGGGAGGCCATTATTCCTATATGATGCAGTCGCATCAGCGATGCGGTCACATGGGACAATTTGTGCCATTGGCACGCCTCCAGCCACGCTCTCGCGTGACTTTCTGTTCGTTTTCTTTTCTTCCCATTGCACTGGTGACGCGGACGCGTCAGCAACACTGCCGCGTCGCGTGCGTGCTTTTTTTTTTTTGATGCAAGATGCAGAATGCAATGCTTAATGTGAATGCTATGAAAACTTCCAAGTTCAATGAAAATTAAAATAAAATAAAAACAAACAACATGAATTAAAATTGAAAAAGAAATGATCATACCATGGTGGGTTGTCTCCCAGCTAGCACTTTTAGTTAAAGTCCTTAAGTTGGACATTTGGTGAGCTCCCTGTTATGATGGCTTGTGTTTGAACTCATCCAAGAATCTCCACCAATATTTGTTTCTCCAGTAACCTCCGGGGTCCCAAACTAAGCATGTAAAGCCCTTAAGAAGCTTCAAACAGATTCTTAGGCTCCCGGGGTAACAAGTGTCAGAGCAGATTCCAGGATCCCAAATCTTGCTTTTACACCTGTCTTTATGTTGATCATCATGATTCCATCCGGGTAGCAAGCAATCTGAATTCTCACTAAAGCGGCCAAACAACTTCCTAGACCCATTCAGTTGAGCTCTACACCAACATTTGCATTTAAACTTTGAGCACACAACCATGTTGAACCTTGCTTGACAATTCCAACCACTAACCATCTTCCTCTTACTCTTAATGTCACAAAGAGCTCTAAGTTGACCATCCGTCTCCAGTAGCCCATATTCAAGTGGAATTAGAAAGCTGAGGGATATGAATTTTACCCACTTGAATGTTGTGAAGGATGATGGTAACTTAGGGGGAGGGGGTCTCCAATAACTTTGGCAAGGTAATTTCAAGCTCCACTCCCTTGTGCTCTTTGACAACTTCCACCTCTTTGCAAGCTTCTTCAATTTCAACCTCTTCCTCTTTGTAGCTTTCTTCCAATTCAATCTCTTCTTTATTACTTACCAAGGGCATGGGAGGCTGTGCTTTTTCTTCTTTACTCTCCATCTCTTGACCAACCTCTTCCAAGTCTTCAACTATGATATGCCCTGGAGGTTGTACACCCTCCTTAACATCAAATGCAACCGTCTTGGAAGGAGGTTCTACGTCTTGACTTTCCCATAGAGGTTCAGCATCTCCTAAGTCTTCAACCACTTCTTCCTCTGCAACTATTATGGCTTCCTCCACTTGTTTCAATACAAAGCCATGTTCCTCATTGTCCACCAAAGTTTCTAGTGTCTCCTTCATGCTTTGCTCTTCTTTTGATTCTCCACATGTAGCCATGGGAGTTCTTTGAGTGCTCAGATATTGGGAAGCTATTATATTTATTAACTCGCCGAAGGCGGCCGCGAAATTTGCATACTCTTATTCATCCTTTCTTGCCTTTGAAGAATAACACGGAGTCTGTCATCCATTGGAAGTTGGGGTGGATGTGAGGATTCATTGGTTGGGAGAGAGGGTTCATAATAGGAAGGTGGTTCTTCTTGATAATGATATGGAGATGGTGAATATTGAGGTGGTGGTTCATGAGAGTAGTTGTGTTGGAAAGGTGGTGGTTCTGTGTATGGTTCATTTGGCTCATAAGGTGGTTGGTATGGTGGATGTGGGTTAGGGTCATATGGAGGTGAATGGTGGAAAGGGGCTTGTGAGTATGGTGGTCCAAAGTCATGTTGAGGAAAGGGTTCATAGGCATATGGTGGTGGTTGTTGATAGTCCATTGGAGGTGGTTGTTGCCATGAGGGTTGATCAAATCCTTGTGGCTCCTCCTATCTTTGATTGTTCCAACCATGATGCCTGTTCTCATTGTAATTTCTTCTTCCTGCAACATAATTGTAACCAGACTCATAGCCAAAGGGGTGAGAGTTCATAGTAGCAAATAAAAATTAAAAACAAAAATAAAAACAAATTTAAATTAAAAGGTTATTTAAATTTTGAATTTGAAAATTAAATTTTGAAATTTTGAATTTTAAATTTTTGAATTTTGAATTTTTGAAATTTGAAATTTGAAAATTTTTAAAATTTAAATTTTGAAAAATTTTTTGATTTGAATTTTGAAATTTGATTTTTGAAATAAGATAAGATAAAATAAAAATTTTAAAATAAAAAACAATAACCTTTTAACTTAAGGCACACGTTTGAAATTCCCCGGCAACGGCGCCATTTTGAAAGAGCGGAAGATTGATGGTTTAGAGGTTATAGCAAACTCTCGTTGTAAGTATAGTTACTAAACCAAGCAATCAACCTTTCTTACAAAAGTTTTGGTTGTCACAAGTAACAAACCCCTTAAAATTGATAACCGAGTATTTAAACCTCGGGTCGTCTTCTCAAGGAATTGCAGGGAGGTGTTCTTATTATTGGTTATGAAAAAGTGTGTTTTGGGGTTTTGGATTAAGGTAAAAAGTTAGTTGAATGACAAGTAAAATAAAATAATAATAACTATAAAATAAACTCTTGGCAAAGTACGAAAATTCGGAAGTCCTATCCTAGTTATCCTTATCAATTATGATGAGAATTGGAGTTTTTCCCACTTTGTTAACCTTTAACTATGAAGGTAAGTTAAATGGATGAATTAATTCTGATTCCTCAAGTCCTAGTCTTTCCTTAGGAAAAGTTAAAGTTAGTGGAGCTCGAATTAATTCTTGAAGAATTCCAATTTTCAATCGACAATGAGTTTGATAACTCAAGAGTCTCCAATTATTTAACCAAAGTCAAAAGGGAAAATATCTAAATTAAATTAAAAACATTTATAAATGAAGCAAAGCAAAATTAAATCTTAAAATACCTCGAATTGCATTCACAAAAGAACTTAAATCTGACATGGACATTCATAAATTAAATTAGGAAAATAAATAAAAAGAACATTGAACCTGGGATTGAGAGTCACTCCTAAAACTAAGAGAAGTCCTAAATCCTAATCCTAAGAGAGAAGAGAGAACCTCTCTCTCTAAAAACTACATCTACTCCTAAAATTGTGAATGTGAAAGCCTTTTTTATGAATGGATGCATTCCCCCACTTTATAGCCTCTAATATGTGTTTTCTGGGCCGCAAACTAGGTCAAAAATAGCCCAGAAATCGCCCCCAGCGTATTCTGGTACGTACAGGTCGTGGAAAAGTGACACGGAGGCGTCGTCCACGCGTCCGCGCGGGTTGCGTTCCTGCCAGGTCATGCGTCCGCGTGACTCATGCGTTCGCGTCACTTGGCATTGGGGCAACTATGACAAATTATATATCAAATCAAAGCTCCGGACGTTAGCTTTCCAACGCAACTGGACAGCTTAGCAGTTTGAGTGCGAAGAGGTCAGGCTGGACAGCTTAGCCGTTTCTCCAACTTCTTGTATTCCTTCCACTTTTGCATGCTTCTTTTCCATCCTCTAAGCAATTCCTGCCCTGTAATCTCTGAAATCACTTAACACACATATCAAAGCATCTAATGGTAATGAGAGAGGATTAATATTAGTAATTTAAAGGCCAGAGGAGCATGTTTTCAATCAAAGCACATAATCAGGAAGGCAAATGTAAAACCATGCAAATAGTATGAATAAGTGGGTAAAGATTGATAAAATCCACTCAATTGAGCACAAGATAAACCATAAAATAGTGGTTTATCAGGTGTTCAATGCCAGAAAGAAGCAACAGCTGGGCGTTGAACGCCCAGGAGAAGCAGCATTTGGGCGTTAAATGCCCAAAACATGCAGCATTTGGGCGTTTAACGCCAGGATGGTGTGGAGGAGGTAAATTCATTTTTATTTCATATTTTTCTAAGTTTGGTGTGTTTATCCGTGATCACTAAACTATACCCACTAAGATCATGGCTCCTAAAGGAAAACAACCCACTCCAAGAGGCAAGAAAGAGAGTATTCCAAAACCACTTTGGAATCAAGAGAAGTTCTTAACCAAAGAACATTCAGACCATTACTACAAAATAATGGGTCTAAGATCAGTGATCCCGGAAGTCAAGTTCGATCTGAAAGAAGATGAATATCCGGAGATCCAAGAGCAGATTCGAAACAGAAACTGGAAAGTCCTAGCTAATCCTGAAACAAAAGTGGGAAGGAATATGGTTCAGGAGTTCTATGCTAATCTGTGGCAAATAGACAGGCAGAGAATATCTGGAACTGCCCTCTATGACTATCGGACTGTGGTCGGAGGAAAGATTGTTCACATCCACCTTGACAAAATCAGGGAGATCTTTAGGCTACCTTAGCTGAAAGATGACCCAGATTCCTTCAATAGGAGAATGATGAGAACAAACAAGGGCCTGGATAAGATTCTAGAGGATATATGCATCCCTGGAGCCAGGTGGACCACCAGCAGCAAGGGTGTCCCAAATCAACTCAAGAGAGAAGATCTCAAACTAGTCGCCAAAGGATGGCTGGACTTTATTGGGTGTTCTATATTGCCCACTAGCAACCGTTCTGAAGTCACCGTTAAAAGAGCAGTGATGATCCATTGCATTATGTTGGGAAAAGAAGTGGAAGTTCATCAACTGGTTCCATCTGAATTTTACATACTTGCAAACAAGAACTCCAAAGATGCCAGGTTGGCTTATCCAAGCCTAATCTCTATGCTCTGCAAAGATGCTGGAGTAAGGATGGGAATAACGAAGTACATCTCAGCGGAGCAACCAATCACTAAAACCACAATGGAAAAACAACAAGTGCAGGATGACCCCATCAAGAGGAGGGCGCAAGAATTTCTCACGGAAGTCCCTCAATTTGAATATTGGGAACAGCTTGAAGCATTTGTTACCAAGTTGCAAGAATCTATGGACCAAATATAGGAAGAACAGCAAAATCAAAATAGTATGCTCTACAAACTGCTCAGGGAATAAGAAGAGCAAGGGCGTGACTTAAAGGAACTGAAGCGTCAGAAGTTATCTCTTGAAGGACCAAGCACCCCACAGACTAGAGGAACATCCACATCCCAAACTCAAGATTGTTGAGTTCTAATCTTAGCCTTAACTCTGTGATAATTGTTCTTATTTGAGTTTTACCTTAGAAGTTATAGTAGTAATTAGTAGTTATTTTATCTCCAATTAAGCTATAATTTATTTTTCTCATCATCATTAAACATGAATAAAATAGAAGATTTTCTTTAGAATAAGGAGGCAATATTTTTTGAATTTTTAATAAAAGAAATTCTAATTATTTACATGTGGTGGCAATGCTTTCTGCCTTCTGAATGAATGCCTGAACAGAGCATATGTCTTTGGAATTTGATGTTCTTGAATTTTAAATATGTTGGCTCTCGAAAGAATGATGAACATGAGACATGTTATTGATAATCTGAAAAAATCATAAAAATGATTCTTGAAGCAAGAAAAAGCAGTGAATACAAAGCTTGCAAAAAAAAAAAGAGAGAGAGAGAAAAAGCAAGCAGAAAAAGCCAATAGCCCTTAAAACCAAAAGGCAAGGGTAATAAAAAGGATTCAAGGCTTTGAGCATCAGTAGATAGGAAGGCCTAAGGGAATCAAATCCTGGTCTAAGCGGCTAAACCAAGCTGTTCCTAACCATGTGCTTGTGGCGTGAAGGTGTCAAGTGAAAACTTGAGACTGAGCGGTTAAAGTTGATGGTGTTTTTGTGGAAAAACAAATTTCCAAGCACACACAAATCTAACTGGCAAGTATATCGGGTCGCATCAAGTAGTAAAACTCACTTAGAGTGAGGTCGATCCCACAGGGATTGATGGATCAAGCAACTTTAGTGGGTGATTAGTTTAGTCAAGCTAACATTGAGTGAATTGTGTGAAATGTAGCCAACAGAAAGTAAATTACCAGGAATTTAAAAGATGCAAAAAGTAAAATTACAAGTAACTTAAAGAACAAGAAAGTAAAATAGCTGAAACTTAAATTTGCAAGAAATGTAAATTGCATTAAATGTAAAGGGGAGTGGGTGCTGGAAATTAAAGAAAGGAGTAAAGCAAGCAATTGAAGAGATCTTGAGAATATGTAACAGGAAATTTAAAGTGCAATAAAATTTAATTCAGATCACAGTAGCTCAAATGTAAAGTGTAGATGAACAAAAGTGCAGGAAAATAAATTGAGAGCAATAGGAACAGAAAGCAAAAATCACAGAGAAAGAAATTGCAGCAGGAAAGTAATTCAGCAATCTAAAATCTCAAAGAGGAATTAACAATTTCACTGAAACAGTAAAAACAGAAGAATAGCCAAGAGCTCAACTCAATTGCAAAATAAAATTGAAGATCTCTGGGAATCAGAGAGACTAGAAAACAAGTCTAGATCTCACTCCCTTCCTAGATCCAACAGAGAACAAGATGAAGGAAATTAAAGATGAAAGTAATAAATGAAAACTCAGATTTACTTCTCAATTCTCTGAAATTATGCAGAAGAACAACCAAGAGAAATCTTAGACCAAGAGGGAAACAGAATTCCTTCACTCCTCAATCCAAGATTCAAATCAAAAAGGAAAACTAAAAGAGAGAGCTCTCTACTCCTAATGCTCCCTAGTGGAGCCAGCCTTTAATAGTCTCTAATGGAGCTCCCCTAATGAGATGGAATTGATGCCTTTATATAGGCTTTACAAAGTGAAAAATGAAAATAAAATTGAAATGAGAAACAAATTAAATGAAAATCCTAATTCTAGCTTGTTCTTGTGCCTTTGAGTGATGATGTGGGCTTTGCTTGCTTTGGATTTGAGGAGAAATGGGTTTGGTTGACCTTGATTCAATTTGGAGAGGAATTGAATTTAAATGGAATTTTGGTTGAATTTTGGCCCATGTGAAAATTGCTCCCAGGAGGATGCTCTGCTCTTGTGGGGAGCGGAGCATTGAAGCTTCTCTTGGGGATCCTTGTTGCGTGCCAAGCTTCCTCTTGGTCCGTGTCATGTTGCTTGTGTTGCACCAAGGAGTAGTGCTCTGCTCTCCTTGTGAGCGGAGCACTGGTGCTTCAAGAGTGAGGTTCTAGGTTCAAGCCTTAGTGGAGGCATTTCATCTCAAATTCCTTGTATTTTCTTTGGGAGAGAGCACGACAATGCTCTCTTGGAGAGCACAACGCTCTCTAATTTGAGCGCTACTTTGCTTTGGAGTGAGGCTCCAGCTTCGAACCTTGGTGGAAGCATTAGCTGATTTTTTTGCTTGTTTTTGGCCCTTAAAGATGCATTTCATTCGTGCCTCAATTTCATTGCAAATATATATTTTCATACATCGTTGGAAAGCTCTGAATGTCAGCTTTCCAACACAACTGAAAGCACATCAATCGGACATCTGTAGCTCAAGTTATAGCCCTTTGAAGGAGGCATAGTTATGCTGTGAGCGCCCAGATTTTAACTTAGCGAAAATTTTGCTTCCAAGTTGAAATTGCATCAGGATGATGCTCCGCTCTTGGCATGAGCGGAGCTTTGTGTGCTGATTGCAAATTTTCCTTTAATTTGGTCATGGGCCACGCTTTTAAAAGCGTGGCCTAAGCCTTCAAAGTGTGCTACAACTTCAAAGTGTACCCCAAAACTCTTTTTTTTTCTCCTTTTTAGCTTATTTTGTGCTTTTTGCTTCTTTTTCTTCTTATTTCCTACAAAATTTATAAAATCAAAAGATCAAGGTAATGTATCATTTAGGTACAAAAGCATTCATTATTCAAGCACAAATCATCAATTTCTTGTATGAAAAAGCATAAAAAAACATGACATGGTGACATGTCATCATAACATCAAACTTAAACCTTGCTTGTCCTCAATCAAGAAAAGAATCATGCAATAAAGATTGACAATCCAAGGTAAGAAGAATAGCAACTCAATGTTCATGGTTAGCTAGTTTTCTAAGCATGCTACAATCACAAAAGAAATGTAAATGATTGATGCTTCTATTTAGCTCATTTTATGAAATCTTTCTCTTATATTTCTTCCTTGAAACAAGCTTTTGATTTTTTTTATTTAGCTTCTCCTTTTGGGTGATTTACCCCATGAGTTGATAACAAAGCTACGACTTCTAAATGCTTTGTTTTCAAGTATTACCACTTGATACATAAGCACCACAAGCATTTGATTAGAGGACTTCATTAAGCTCATTTTTCTTTTCTTTTCTTGACTCTCTAATCATTGATGCTCAGAACCTTTAGCTTTGAGAGAGTGCTTTTGCACTTGAGTCTAGCCTTGACTTCTAAGTGTCTTGTTTTCAACCATTTGGCTTGATAAATAAACACCACAAGTACTTAGCAAATAAATTGCCATTGGTACTCAGAGCCTTCAGCTTTCTCATTCTTTCCCTTTTTCTTTTCTTGCTTTAATTGTATTTGCTTCTTCAAGGTTTTCATGATTTTCAAAAGATTTCACAAAATGTCCTAGATGAAAACTTCAATTAAATAAAATCCAACGCAATTGAGCAACAATTAATCATACTATCTTTCCAATACTTGTATGCACATGCTAAAATCTTTTTTAATTCCTTGTTTGTTTATGATCATGATGCTTTATTGCTTTTGAACTCACAAAACTCAAGTTGGTAGTCATAATGCCACATCAATATATTACAAATCATGATTCAAGCTATGCTTTATTCATACACACATGTAAACAGAAAAGATGAAACAATCATGCAATTTAAGTGCTGGAAACAAATGAGAAGAAAAGGAACTCTACAACCTTGTAATTCATCTTCATTATTGTTGTCCTTTTTTCTCTATTTTTCATCTTTCCCTTGCCAAACTCATAATGCTTGCTCATTCTCAAGCAACAATTAGAACACTGGCTATGGGGCTAAGATGGATCATGAGTGTCTCACACAATGAAATGTTAGCAATACATGTGTTTCAAGCAAGCCAAATTAAAGATAACAATCAAGGCACAAGAGACAGAGACATTTTTATTGCAAACATAAGAAGGTGTGCATGATACATTGCATAAAGATATAAGTGGCACACCAAACTTATTGTGACACTTTAACTTGGAATTAATGCAAGTATCCAATAAAGATTGGAATCAAATTTTGTTGCATAGCAACACCAAACTTAGAATGCAATCCTATGTCCATTTTATTTAAAACAAAACTAAGTGAAACTGTTGTATGTTAAATACAATCACCAAGCCAAGAATCTGTCATGAATAAAGCTCTCTTGGTAATGTATTAACAAACACAGTAAATAAAAGAAAGCATTTAAAACAAGGAAATGACTAAAAACACAGAGAAAACTAAAATTGTCTAACTAAAAGAATGATGACAGTGTAAAGAACATTATGATTATGCAAACAAGTGGTATTGCTGAATGATTTGCATAGAAAAATAAGTGGCACACCAAAATTAGAATCTTGGTGTGTCACTTTCATTTTTGATTTGATGCAATCATCCAAAAAGATTGAAAGCAATTTGTTGCAAGGCAACACCAAACTTAGAATGTAACCATATGCCAATTTATTGAATTTAAACAGAGCAAAGAAAGAAAACAATGCAGAGAAGAAATGTTACCTACGGTTGGGTTACCTCCCAACAAGTGCTCTTTTAGTGTCATTGGCTTGACATGTTGTTCTTCACTTTCTTCCTCTTCTTCCAATTTGTTAAGAGGTATGACCTCAAAGGAGAAAAAGATTCAGCTAGTGTCCCTTGTCTTGGCGTTTCCTCAGCAAGCTTCCTTTTGTAAATAGCTTGATTGAGCTTGCTTGCTGGATTAGGGACAGAATTGGTGCTCTTGCTAGTTGCCTTCACTTCTTTGGATTCAAGATTTGGTTGCTGTGTTATTATTGGAGTTTTGTCTTCATCAAGAGTCCCTTGCAATGGCGGTTCCATGAGCTTTTCCTCTATGTACTTCTCTGCTTCACTTGAGTTAGGAATGACTTCCTCACTTTCTTGCTCCTCCACTCTTTTCTTTGCACCCAACATTTGACTTAATTGCTTTTTCATTGAGGAGGTTTGTTGATCTTCCCAATATTTCTTCATCTTCTCTTTATATTTTTCAATCACAGATTCAATTGTTCAGAGTTTTTGGGTCAGGGAGGTTTGTGAGAGTTGGGAGTATTCATGTTCCCTTGTCACCTCAAGTGCAGTTTCATTTTCAACCACCTCATTCTTCCTTTAAAGTTCACTTGATGCAGTAGCCTCCTCATCTTGCTCTTCCACTTTATCCTTCACATCCATCAATTGGTCTTCATTTTCCTTGCTTAGTAGTTCTAAGTGTTTATCTGTGTCCTCTAATTGCTCATCCGTCTCCTGAGAAAGGATTTCTAGTTCCCTCCGGGATTGTTGATATTCCTCCATCATTCTATTGAACATGGACTCAAGTTTTGAGATTCTTTGGCTTGTGGAGGTTTGTGTTGAGGCATATTTAGGTGATGAAGAATTTTCAAATGTAGAAGTGGGAGGTGAGGTTGGGCAATTTTTCATGTGAGTTGACTGCTCAGGACTTGCATTTTCTTGGAAACACTCCCAGCCACCATTGGAATAATGACTTGAATCATTTTGTGGTGGAAGGAAATATTCTATATGATTTTCTTTCTCATCTTGTGTTTCTGAAGCAATTCTCCATGAATTGGAGTGCTTAGAATTTGTATTTTCTTGGTGATATTCCCAGCCACCATTAGAGATTAGTGATGGTGGGTAATATCCCATAAAATTTGTTTAATCATAAGATGAGTTGAACTCCATTTGAATTTTGGAAAACGCAACACCAAGGAAAATTGAAATTACTCATATCAGAGATGAGAATTTCTTAGTGAGGCAAAAACTCAAACACCTTGGTTTCAATCTAAAACAGAAAATAAAAATAAAGAAAAAGCTTGATCTAGACCTCTCACCCACTTAATCATTGTTGATCTAAATCAATCCCCGGCAACGGCGCCAAAAACTTGATGGTGTTTTTGTGGAAAAACAAATTTCCAAGCACACACAAATCTAACCGGCAAGTATACCGGGTCACATCAAGTAGTAAAACTCACTTAAAGTGAGGTCGATCCCATAGGGATTGATGGATCAAGCAACTTTAGTGGGTGATTAATTTAGTCAAGCTAACATTGAGTGAATTGTGTGAAATGTAGCCAACAAAAAGTAAATTGCAAGGAATTTAAAAGATGCAGAAAGTAAAATTGCAAGTAACTTAAAGAACAAGAAAGTAAAATAGCTGAAACTTAAATTTGCAAGAAATGTAAATTGCATTAAATGTAAAGGGGAGTGGGTGCTAGAAATTAAAGAAAGCAGTAAAGCAAGCAATTGAAGAGATCTTGAGAATAAGTAACAGGAAATTTAAAGTGCAAGAAAATTTAATTCAGATCACAGTAGCTCAAATGTAAAGTGTAGATGAACAAAAGTGCAGGAAAATAAATTGAGAGCAATAGGAACAGAAAGCAAAAATCACAGAGAAGGAAATTGTAGCAGGAAAGTAATTCAACAATCTGAAATCTCAAAGAGAAATTAACAATTTCACTGAAACAGTAAAAATAGAAGAACATCCAAGAGCTCAACTCAATTACAAAATAAAATTGAAGATCTCTGGGAATCAGAGAGACTAGAAAACAAGTCTAGATCTCACTCCCTTCCTAGATCCAACAGAAATCTTAAACCAAGAGGGAAACAGAATTCCTTCACTCCTCAATCCAAGATTTAAATCAAAAAGGAAAACTAAAAGGGAGAGCTCTCTACTCCTAATGCTCCCTAATGGAGCCAGCCCTCAATACTCTCTAATGGAGCTCCCTTAATGAGATGGAATTGATGCCTTTATATAGGCTTTACAAAGTGAAAAATGAAAATGAAATTGAAATGATAAACAAATTAAATAAAAATCCTAATTCTAGCTTGTTCTTGTGCCTTTGAGTGATGATGTGGGCTTTGCTTGCTTTGGATTTGAGGAGAAATGGGTTTGGTTGACCTTGATTCAATTTGGAGAGGAATTGAATTTAAATGGAATTTTGGTTGAATTTTGGCCCATGTGAAAATTGCTCCCAGGAGGATGCTCTGCCCTTGTGGGGAGCGGAGCATTGAAGCTTCTCTTGGGGATCTTTCTTGCGTGCCAAGCTTCCTCTTGGTCCGTGTCATGTTGCTTGTGTTGCACCAAGGAGTAGTGCTCTGCTCTCCTTGTGAGCGGAGCATTGGTGCTTCAAGAGTGAGGTTCCAGGTTCAAGCCTTAGTGGAGGCATTTCATCTCAAATTCCTTGTATTTTCTTTGGGAGAGAGCATGACAATGCTCTCTTGGAGAGCACAACGCTCTCTAATTTGAGCGCTACTTTGCTTTGGAGTGAGGCTCCAGCTTCGAACCTTGGTGGAAGCATTGGCTGATTTTTTTGCTTGTCTTTGGCCCTTAAAGATGCATTTCATTCGTGCCTCAATTTCATCCCAAATATAGATTGCCATACATCGTTGGAAAGCTCTGAATGTCAGATTTCCAACGCAACTAGAAGCACATCAATCGGACATCTGTGGCTCAAGTTATAGCCGTTTGTAGGAGGCATGGTTATGCTGTGAGCGCCCAGATTTTAACTTAGCGAAAATTTTGCTTCCAAGTTGAAATTGCATCAGGATGATGCTCTGCTCTTGGCATGAGCGGAGCTTTGTGTGCTGATTTCAAATTTTCCTTTAATTTGGTCATGGGCCACGCTTTTAAAAGCGTGGCCTAAACCTCCAAAGTGTGCTCCAACTTCAAAGTGTACCCCAAAACTCTTTTTTTTCACCTTTTTAGCTTATTTTGTGCTTTTTGCTTCTTTTTCTTCTTATTTCCTACAAAATTTATAAAATCAAAAGATCAAGGAAATGTATCATTTAAGTACAAAAGCATTCATTATTCAAGCACAAATCATCAATTTCTTGTATGAAAAAGCATAAAAAAACATGACATGGTGACATGTCATCAAAAGTCAAGGTCCAAAGCAAAAAGAAGAGTGTGCTTAAGAACCCTGGGCACCTCTAATTGGGGACTTTAGCAAAGCTGAGTCACAATCCGAAAAGGTTCACCCAATTATGTGTCTGTGGCATTTATGTATCCGGTGGTAATACTGGAAAACAAAGTGCATAGGGCCACAGCCAAGACTCATAAAGTAGCTGTGTTCAAGAATCAACATACTGAACTAGGAGAATCAATAATATTATCTAAATTCTAAGTTCCTATAGATGCCAATCATTCTGAGCTTCAATGGATAAAGTGAGATGCCAAAACTGTTCGGAAGCAAAAAGCTACTAGTCCCGCTCATCTAATTAGAATCTGAGCTTCACTCAAGAACTCTGAGATATTATTGCTTCGTGACTTATTTGTATTCTATTTTATTTGTCTAGTTGCTTGGGGAGAAGCAACAGTTAAAGTTTGGTGTTGTGATGAGCGGATATTTTATACGCTTTTTAGGGTTAATTTCATATAGTTTTTAGTATGATTTAGTTTGTTTTTAGTATATTTCCATTAGTTTTTAGGATAAATTCATATTTCTGGACTTTACTATGAGTTTGTGTGTTTTTCTGTAATTTCAAGTATTTTCTGGCTGAAATTGAGGGAGTTGAGCAAAAATCTGATTCAGGCTGAAAAAGGACTGCTGATGTTGTTGGATTCTGACCTCTCAGCACTCGGAATGAATTTTCTGGAGTTACAGAAGTCCAATTGGCGCGCTTCCAATTGCTTTGGAAAGTAGACATCCAGGGCTTTCCAGCAATATATAATAGTTTATACTTTGCTCAAGGATAGATGACATAAACTGTCGTTCAACGCTAGTTCTATGTTGCAGTCTGGCGTCCAGCGCCAGAAACAAGTTACAAGTTGGAGTTCAACGCTAGAAACAGGTTACAACCTGACATTGAACGCCCAAAACAGCCCAGGCACGTGAGAAGCTTAAGTCTCAGCCCCAGCACACACTAAGTGGGCCCCAGAAGTGGATTTCTGCACTATCTATCATAGTTTACTCATTTTCTGTAAACCTAAGTTACTAGTTTAGTATTTAAATAACTTTTAGAGATTTATTTTGCACCTCATGACATTTTAGATCTGAACTTTGTAATCTCTGACGGCATGAGTCTCTAAACTCCATTGTTGGGGGTGAGGAGCTCTGCTGTGTTTCGATGAATTAATGCAACTATTTCTATTTTCTATTCAAACACACTTGTTTCTATCTAAGATGTTTATTCGCACTTCAATATGATGGATGTGAACACTCATCACACTCATCATCATCCTCAACCTATGAACGCGTGCTTGACAACCACCTCCGTTCTACCTTCGATTGAATGAATATCTCTTGGATTCCTTAATCAGAATCTTCGTGGCATAAGCTAGAATCCATTGGCAGCATTCTTGAGAATCTGGAAAGTCTGAACCTTGTCTGTGGTATTCTGAGTAGGATTCAGGGATTGAATGACTGTGACGAGGTTCAAACTCACAAGGGCTGGGCATAGTGATAGACGCAAAAGGATCAATGGATCCTATTCCAGCATGAGTGGGAACCGACAGATGATTAGCCGTGCGGTGACAGCGCACATGGACCTTTTTCACTGAGCGAACGAATAGTAGCCATTGACAACGGTGATCTACCAACACACAGCTTGCCATAAGAGGAACCTTGTGTGCATGAAGAAGAAGACAGGGAGAAAGCAAAGATTCAGAAGACAGAGCATCTCCAAAACTCCAACATATTCTCCATTACTGCATAACAAGTATCTTTTTCACGCTCTCTTATTTTTCGCAATTCAAACTGATAAATATAATTGATATCCTAACTAAGAGTTACAAGATAACCATAGATTGCTTCAAGCCAACAATCTCCGTGGGATTCGACCCTTACTCACGTAAGGTATTACTTGGACGACCCAGTGCACTTGCTGGTTAGTGGTACGAGTTGTGAAAAGTGTGATTCACAATTCGTGCACCATCAAGTAATCAACTTTAATTTTCAAAATCAAATCTTTTTAAATTTCTTTTTCAAATCTTTTTCAAAATAAGTTTCAATCGCATCTTTTTCAAATTCAATTTCAAAATCTTTTCTAACTTCTCATTTTTTCAAAAATTGATTTTCAAATCTTTTTCAAATTCCATATTTTCTTTTCTATTTTCTTCTTTTTCATATGAGCAGGAACAAGGATAAGAACATTCTTGTTGAAGCTGATCCTGAACCTGAAAGGACTCTGAAGAGGAAGCTAAGGGAAGCTAAAGCATAACTCACTGGAGAAAATCTGACAGAAATTTTCGAAAAAGAAGGAGACATGGCCAAAAATAATAACAATGCAAGGAAGATGCTTGGTGACTTTACTGCACCAAATTCCAATTTACATGCAAGAAGCATCTCAATCCCTGCCATTGGAGCAAACAATTTTGAGCTAAAGCCTCAATTAGTTTCTCTGATGCAATAGAACTACAAGTTTCATGGACTTCCATCAGAAGATCCTTTTTAGTTCTTAACTGAATTCTTGCATATCTGTGACACTGTTAAGACCAATAGGGTTGATCCTGAGGTCTACAGGCTTATGCTTTTCCCGTTTGCTGTAAGAGACAGAGCTAGAATATGGTTGGGCTCTCAACCTAAGGATAGGCTGAACTCTTGGGATAAGCTGGTCACGGCTTTCTTAGCCAAGTTCTTTCCACCTCAGAAGCTTAGTAAGCTTAGAGTGGATGTTCAAACCTTCAAACAAAAAGAAGATGAATCCCTCTATGAAGCTTGGGAGAGATATAAGCAACTGACCAAAAAGTGTCATTCTGACATGCTTTCAGAATGGACCATCCTGGATATATTCTATGATAGTCTGTCTGAATTATCAAAGATGTCATTGGACCATTCTACAGGTGGATCCATTCACTTAAAGAAAACGCCTGTAGAAGCTTAAAAATTCATTGACATGGTTGCAAATAACCAGTTCATGTACACTTCTAAAAGGAATCCTATGAGTAATGGGATGCCTCAGAGGAAGGGAGTTCTTGAAATTGATACTCTGAATGCCATATTGGCTCAGAATAAAATATTGACTCAGCAAGTCAATATGATTTCTCAGAGTCTGAATGGATTGCAAGCTGTATCCAACAGTACTCAAGGGGCATCTTCTGAAGAAGAAGCTTATGATCCTGAGAACCCTGCAATAGAAGAGGTGAATTACATGGGGGAACCCTATGGAAATACCTATAATCCCTCATGGATAAATCATCCAAATTTCTCATGGAAGGATCAACAAAAGCCTCAACAAGGTTTTAATAATGGTGGAAGAAACAGGTTTAGCAATAGCAAGCCTTTTCCTTCATCCACTCAACAACAGACAGCGAATTATGAGTAGAATCCATCTAGCTTAGCAAATATAGTCTCTGATCTATCTAAGGCCACACCAAGTTTCATGAATGAAACAAGGTCCTCCATTAGAAATTTGGAGGCACAAGTGGGTCAGCTGAGTAAAAGGGTCACTGAAACTCCTCCTAGTACTCTCCCAAGCAATACAGAAGAGAATCCAAAAAGAGAGTGCAAGGCCATTACCTTACCTGGTGTGGCCGAACCCAAAGAGGAGGAGGAGGACCTCCTGGGACGCTCAGTGACCAATAAGGAGTTTTCCTCTAAGGAACCAAAGGAATCTAAGGCTCATCTAGAGACCATAGAGATTCCATTGAACCTACTTCTGCCCTTCATGAGCTCTGATGAGTATTCATCCTCTGAAGAGGATGAAGACATTACTGAAGAGCAAATTGCAAAGTACCTTGGTGCAATCATGAAGCTGAATGCCAAATTATTTGGTAACGAGACTTGGGAAGATGAACCTCCCTTGCTCACCAATGAACTAAATGCATTGGATAGGCAGAAATTACCTCAAAAGAAACAGGATCCTGGTAAATTCCTAATTCCCTGTAAGATAGGCACCATGACCTTTGAGAAGGCTCTGTGTGACCTAGTGTTAGGAATAAACTTAATGCCACTCTCTGTAATAGAGAAACTTGGGATCTTTGAGGTGTAAGCTGCCAAAATCTCTTTAGAGATGGCAGACAACTCAAGAAAATAGGCTTATGGACAAGTAGAGGACGTGTTAGTAAAGGTTGAAGGCCTTTACATCCCTGCTAATTTCATAATCCTAGACACTGGGATGGATGAGGATGAATCCATCATCTTTGGAAGACCCTTCCTAGCCACAGCAAGAGCTGTGATTGATGTGGACAGAGGAGAATTGGTCCTTCAACTGAATAAGGACAACCTTGTATTTAAAACTCAAGGATCTCCTTCTGTAACCATGGAGAGTAAGCATGAAAAGCTTCTCTCACTGCAGAGTCAACCAAAGCCCCCACAGTCAAACTCTAAATTTGATGTTGGGAGGCCACAACCAAACTCTAAGTTTGGTGTTGAACCCCCACATTCAAACTCTAAGTTTGGTGTTGGGAGGTTCCAACAATGCTCTGAATATCTGTGAGGCTCCATGAGAGCTCACTGTCAAGCTATTGACATTAAAGAAGCGCTTGCTGGGAGGCAACCCAATGTTATTTAATTATATCTATTTTATTTTTATTTTATGTTTTTTTAGGTTGATGATCATGTGGAGTCACAAAAACTACTGAAAAATTAAAAACAAAATGAAAAACAGCATTAAAAATAGCTCACTCTGGAGGAAGAACTTACTGGCATTTAAACGCCAGTAAGAAGCATCAAACTGGCGTTTAACGCCAGAACAGAGCATGGAAGTGGCATTAAACGCCAGAAACAGGCTACATTTGGGCGTTTAACGCCGAAAACAAGCAGCAAGCTGGCATTTAACGCCAGATATGCATGCTAAGGGCGTTTTACACACCTAATTGGAGTAGGGATGTTAAGTCCTTGACCCCACAGGATTCCCACCTCTTCTTCTCTCCTCCTCACACCTTTTCATAACTCTCTTCCCCAAATACCCTTCACCAATCACCTCAATCACTCTTCCCCATCACCTCTTCACCACTCACATCCATCATCTCTTCCCCAAAAACCCTACCTACCTCCAAAATTCAAACTCTTTTCCCTCCCAAACCCAACCCTAATGGCCGAACCCTAAACTGTAACGACCCAATTTCTGGTACGTCATGATCATACTAGAAACTGAGTGCTAACAACTTGTCAACCTAATTATTATCTATTATTTATTATATGAGCCTGATTCGTTGTTAAAAGCGTAGTTATTTTACGAGGTACTTTTTTTTTAAAAACATTTGGATTAAAAACAGAATCATTTATAATCAATCCACAAATAGTAACAGATAAAACATTTATAAACAACCATACATAAATATATCAGAAGCAGTTGATATCATTCCGTGATCCAACCTTTATTAGAGTATAGCCTTTTAGTTAGAACACCCCTAGATATAGCTAAATAATATCTATATACATATATATACATACAACATCCCAGGTCCTGACCTGTTCAAGAAGTCCCTAAGCTGGCACCCAGGCTAGCCTAAACTCTATACTCACCTAGTCCCTCTAAACTACTAAAGCGAGGGAAAGTACGTTCTAGGTCTTCAAAACTCAAGTCAGGTGGAACGTCATCAAAAGGTGGAAGGTCGTCTACTACTCCTCTGCACGATCATATGTCATCAAAGAGCATCTCTCAAGTACTTCATCGAGTGGCCACATAACAGCAACATCGTACGGAGGACTTAAGTTAAAGTTTGTGTACAAACGGGGTGCAGACATTGGCTGGTCTCATAGTATATACATATAAACAGAGAACAAGATTCACCCTAGACTCAGAAGACTACCTAGAGCGAAATCCTCTTTGCGAAACGGTCATCAGTAGGTTACGGAAGGGTACTCCTGCTTCCATCTGAAGGGGGAAGGGAGAGAGAAGGGGTAAGAACTGGGGAGTTCTTAGTAGGGCCGGGGTTATTAGTTAAGTTTATTAATCTGTGTCGCTTAGCAGACATATAGCAGAATATAGAGATGCAGTAAATAGAAGACAGATGAATAGAGAAAATAGAGTAAACTGAAAATAGATCACAAACAGAAGAATATAAGAAAGTAAAACACAAACACAGAGAACAGAATACAAACAAGGAAAGCATACATTCATACAACAATCATAACAGAGGAAATGCACAACCAAGTATGATGCATGTCTGTCCTATGCAGGCCATGAGCTCACGTGTCGGTTTACACCCTGCAACCCGACATTACCCAGGAACTACTCCAAGATATGGCTTTATCTCTGTAGGTGAACTTCGGCCTACAGAAATAGCACTCCCATAAGTGAACTTCGGCTTACAGGAATAGTATAAACACAACAGAACAACTTTCTGTAGGTGAACTTCGGCCTACAGAAATGGCATCTTTGTAAGTGAACTTCGGCTTACAGAAATAGTGCCCCTGTAAGTGAACTTCGGCTTACAGGAATAATCTAAACACAACAAAACAACTTTCTGTAGGTGAACTTCGGCCTACAGAAATAGCACTCCTGTAAGTGAACTTCGGCTTACAGAAATGGCAACTCTCTGTAGGTGAACTTCGTCCTACAGGAGCAACATCTTGAGATACACAATTGATATTCACTGCAGGTGAACTTCGGCCTACAGGAATAACAACTCACTGTAGGTGAACTTGGGCCTATAGGACCTCTAGGGCCAACAGAAAAGCAGCAGATGAATATACCATAGAATATCATGCCTCAAGGCTTAACTCTTTATTTTTTTTACACTCTTTTCCTCTATTCTCTTTGTTATATTACTCTTTTCTCTTTGTCTCTTTGCTCTGCTCTAGTTACTCTTTTCTCTGTATCTCTTTAATCTGTTCTATTTACTCTGTTTAACATATGTATTTGAAGCTTATGTAAATTTCGGTATGAATAGTTAGCCTGTCCCAAGTATAGGTTCATTAAGTCTATATTGAAATAGTTTAACTTTTCATATTATACCTAACCCTAGTCACAACTCAAGGACTAACTATGTTGCCCTAGTTCGTTCACTAATTTCTGTCTGTTTTTCTGTCATTAGAACTTTACAGACTTTTCCTTGATTTTTATCTCTTCTTTAACTTTTTATCTTTCCTTTATCTTTGCCTCACTAATATGTTTTTACCACTCCTTAAGTGTTTTATGAAGGTAATTATGAGATTCTGCGCTTAAAGTTGTCTTTCTAAAGCTTTTACAGAAAACTGCCTTTTCCGTATTATTTTATTATTTTTATTAAAATATTATTTTTAATTAAATATTATTATTTAATATTTTATTATTATTTATTATTTTATCATTAATTTTCGAAAATTAACTTACCTTTTACTTTTAACCTTTAAAATTCACTTTTTACCTCCCGTAACTTTTAATATTTCTACTTTAACCACCCTAACTTTTAGAAATTACAAAATAACCCCTCAAACACCAAAATAATTACAACCATGCCCTTTTTAAGATCTAAAAGGTGTTCTTCATTGTTCTTCACCACACTCAAAGTGTTCTTCATGTTCTTCATAAATTCTTCAAATTTTTCTCTGTTTTCACTCGTTTTTAAGTTTTTTCAACAACCGATTTTTACCAAAATTCAAAATAAATTCCCAGCCACTAAAACCCCATCTTTTCTACATGATTTTTTACACAAATTGAACCCCAATTTAAGGCCTAGGGTTCGTTTTTCCAGCAGCCCTCAAGAACAACATTCATAGCTTGAATATCATAAAATTTCATCAAAATTTCAACAAGCTTTCACCAAGAATAACTCATATAAGCAATCAATTTCAAGCATAACCAAACCATATCATAATCACACATCTCAAACACAATCAATCAAGATTAAATTTGTCACACCCTACCTTGATTTGCTGCTCCAAATCTGGTCACTCTTTGAAGTGTTCTTAAAGCATTTTTTCTTCCTAAAACACATCAAGAACAACTTTAAAACACTAAACCATCAACTAAACGAACTTCAATAGCATCTTAGGAAGGTTATCCTCACCTTAAACGTGCAGGAAATCAAAGATCATTGGCCCACAAGTCAAGCTAAGCAAGAAATATAGGGAAGAATGGTGCACGAAATTGTGATTCACACTTTTCACAACTCCGCACAACTAACCAGCAAGTGTACTGGGTCGTCCAAGTAATACCTTACGTGAGTAAGGGTCGATCCCACGGAGATTGTTGGCTTGAAGCAATATATGGTTACCTTGTAAATCTTAGTCAGGAGATTAATTATGATTATCAGTTTGAATTGCGAAAAATAAAAGAGCATGAAATAAATACTTGTTATGTAGTAATCGAGAATACGTTGGAGTTTTGGAGATGCTTTGTCTTCTGAATCTCTGCCTTCCCCCTGTCATCTTCTTCACGCACGCAAGGTTCCTCCTATGGCAAGCTGTGTATTGGTGGATCACTGTTGTCAATGGCTACCATCCGTCCTCTCAGTGAAAATGGTCCAGGTGCGCTGTCACCACATGGCGAATCATCTGTCGGTTCTTACTCATGTTGGAATAGGATCCATTGATCCTTTTGCGTTTGTCACTATGCCCAGCCCTTGTGAGTTTGAAGCTCGTAACAGTCATTCGATCCCTGAATCCTACTCGGAATACCACAGACAAGGTTTAGACTTTCCGGATTCTCAAGAATGCTGCCAATGGATTCTAGCTTATACCACAAAGATTCTGATTAAGGAATCCAAGAGATACTCATTCAATCGAAGGTAGAACGGGAGTGGTTGTCAGGCACGCGTTCATAGATTGAGAATGGTGATGAGTGTCACGGATCATCACATTCATCATATTGAAGTGCGAATGAACATCTTAGATAGAAACAAGCGTGTTTGAATAGAAAACAGAAATAATTGCATTAATTCATTAAGACACAGCAGAGCTCCTCACCCCCAACTATGGAGTTTAGAGACTCATGCCATGAAAGAGTACAAAGTTCAGATCTAAAAATGTCATGAGGTGCAAAATAAATCTCTAAAAGTTGTTTAAATACTAAACTAGTAACCTAGGTTTACAGAAAATGAGTAAACTAAGATAGATAGTGCAGAAATCCACTTCTGGGGCCCACCTGGTGTGTGCTGGGGCTGAGACTTGAGCTTTACACGTGCCTAGGCTGTTTCTAGAGTTAAACGCCAGGTTGTAACCTGTTTCTGGCGTTTAACGCCATAATGTAACATGGAATTGGCATTGAACGCCAGTTTACGTCATCTATCCTTGAGCAAAGTATGGACTATTATATATTGCTGGAAAGCCTTGGATGTCTACTTTCCAACGCAATTAAGAGCGCGCTAATTGGAATCATGTAGCTCCAAAAAATCTATTCCGAGTGCAGGGAGGTCAGAATCCAACAACATCAACAGTCCTTTTTCAGCCTGGATCAGATTTTTGCTCAGCTCCCTCAATTTCAGCTAGAAATTACCTGAAATCATAGAAAAACACACAAACTCATAGTAAAGTCCAAAAATGTGATTTTTATTTAAAAACTAATAAAAAGTGACTAAAACATATTAAAAACTACCTAAAAACAATGCCAAAAAGCATATAAATTATCCGCTCATCACAACACCAAACTTAAATTGTTGCTTGTCCCCAAGCAACTAAAAACAAAGTAGGATAAAAAGAAGAGATTATACAATGAATTCCAAAAACATCTATGAAGATCAGTCTTAATTAGATGAGCGGGGCTATTAGCTTTTTGCTTCTGAACAGTTTTGGCATCTCACTTTATCCTTTGAAGTTCAGAATGATTGGTATCTATAGGAACTCATAATTCAGATGGTGTTATTGATTCTCCTAGTTCAGTATGTTGATTCTTGAACACAGCGACTTTATGAGTCTTGGCCGTGGCCCTAAGCACTCTGTTTTCCAGTATTACCACTGGATACATACCTGCCACAGACACATAACTGGCTGAACCTTTTTAGATTGTGACTCAGCTTTGCTAAAGTCCCCAATTAGAGGTGTCCAGGGTTCTTAAGCACATTCTGTTTTTGCTTTGGACCTCGACTTTAACCGCTCAGTCTCAAGTTTTCACTTGACACCTTCACGCCACAAGCACATGGTTAGGGACAGCTTGGTTTAGCCGCTTAGGCCAGGATTTTATTCCTTTAGGCCCTCCTATCCACTGATGCTCAAAGCCTTGGATCCTTTTTATTACCCTTCCCTTTTGGTTTTAAGGGCTATTTGCTTTTTGCTCTTGCCTTTTGGTTTAAAGAGCTTTTAGCTTTTTCTGCTTGCTTTTTCTTTTTCTTGCGCTTTTTTTTCTCGCATTTTTTTGCAAGCTTTGTTCTTCACTGCTTTTTCTTGCTTCAAGAATCATTTTTATGATTTTTCAGATTATCAAATAACATTTCTCCTTTTTCATCATTCTTTCAAGAGCCAACAATTTTAACATTCATAAACAACAAATTCAAAAGACATATGCACTGTTCATGCATTCATTCAGAAAATAAAAAGTATTGCCACCACATCAAAATAATTAAACTATTTTAAAATTCAAAATTCATATACTTCTTTTTCTTTTTCAGAAAACATTTTTCATTTAAGAAAAGTGATGGATTCATAGGACATTCAAATCTTTAAGACATAGACACTTAGATACTAGTGATCATGTAATAAGACCCAAACATAAATAAACATAAAGCATAGTAAACGAAAAACAGAGAAATAAGAACAAGGAGATTAAGGAACGGGTCCACCTTAGTGAGGGTGGCGTCTTCCTCTTCTTGAAGAACCAATGGTGCTCTTGAGCTTCTCTATGTCTCTTCCTTGTCTACGTTGCTCCTTCCTTATAGCTCTTTGATATGCAGTCAAATGCTCTACCACTGAACTATGGTCCCTTGAGATGAACCTCTCCATCTCTCATGACTCGGGGGTGGAAGCAACTGCCTTCCTTTTCCTCTTTCTAGAGGTTTTTCTGGTCTTAGGTGCCATAAATGGTTATGGAAAAACAAAAAGCAACGCTTTTTTCCACACCAAACTTAAAAGGTTTGCTCGTCCTCAAGCAAAAGAAGATAGAAGGGAGTAGAAGGAGAAGTGGGGGAGAAGGTGGTGTGTGAATGGGTGGGTATGGGAGGGGAATGGTGAGGTAGGTGGGGATCATGTGGGGTCCACAGATCCAGAGGGGTCAAGGACATAGCATCCTTGCTCCATTTAGACATGCAAAACGCCCTTAGAATGCATGTCTGGCGTTAAACGCCAGCTTGCTGCTTGTTTCTGGTGTTTAACGCCAATTCCATGCTCTGTTCTGGCGTTAAACGCCAGTCTGGTGCTTCTTTCTGGCGTTTAACGCCAGCTTGATGCTTCTTTCTGGTGTTAAACGCCAGCTTGTTGCTTCTTACTGGCGTTTAAACGGCAGTATGCTCTTCCTCCAGGGTGAGATATTTCTAATGCTGTTTTTCATTATGTTTTTGATTTTTCAATAGTTTTTTGTGACTTCACATGATCATCAACCTACAGAAAACATAAAATAGCAATGGAAACTAAATATATATGGTTAAATAACATTGGGTTGCCTCCCAACAAGCGCTTCTTTATTGTTTTTAGCTGGACCTTGCTGAGCTTTTAATCTAGCCTCAGCCTTGAGCACTCTTGCTCAATATTGCCTTCAAGATAATGCTTGATTCTCTGTCCATTAACAATGAACTTCTTATCAGAATCAATGTCTTGAAGCTCCACATAGCCATATGGTGACACACTTGTAATCACATATGGTCCCCTCCACCAGGATTTCAGTTTTCCAGGGAATAGCCTGAGCTTAGAGTTAAACAACAGAACTTTCTGTCTTGGTTCAAAGACTCTAGGTGATAGCTTTCTGTCATGCCAAGTTTTTGCTTTCTCTTTGTAAAGCTTGGCATTTTCGAAAGCAGTGAGTCTGAATTCCTCTAGCTCATTCAGCTGGAGAAATCTTTTTTCTCCAGCTAATTTGGCATCAAAGTTTAGAAATCTGGTTGCCCAGTAGGCCTTATGCTCCAGTTTCACGGGCAGATGACAGGCCTTACCATACACAAGCTGGTATGGAGAGGTCCCTATAGGAGTCTTGAATGCTGTTCTGTAAGCCCACAGAGCATCATCCAAGCTTCTCGCCCAATCCTTTCGACGGGTACTTACAGTCTGTTCCAGGATTCTTTTTATTTCTCCATTAGAGACTTCAGCTTACCCATTTGTCTGTGGATGATACGGAGTTGCCACCTTGTGACTAATTCCATAATGGACCATAGCAGAGTAAAGCTGTTTGTTGCAAAAGTGGGTGCCTCCATCACTAATTAGTGCTCTAGGGACACCAAACCTGCTGAAGATATGTTTCTGGAGGAATTTCAGCACTGTCTTAGTATCATTAGTGGGTGTGGCAATGGCCTCCACCCATTTGGATACATAGTCGACTGCCACCAGAATATAAGTGTTTGAGTATGATGGTGGGAAAGGCCCCATGAAGTCAATACCCCATACGTCAAACAACTCAATCTCTAAGATTCCTTGCTGAGGCATGGTGTAACTGTGAGGCAGATTACCAGCTCTCTGGTAGCTATCACAGTTACGTAGCAACTCTCGGGAGTCTTTATAGAGAGTGGGCCAGTAAAAGCCACATTGGAGGACTTTTGTGGCTGTTCGCTCACCTCCGAAATGTCCTCCATATTGTGATCCATGACAATGCCATAGGATCTTCTGTGCTTCTTCTCTAGGCACACACCTACAGATTATTCTGTCTGCACATCTCTTAAAGAGATATGGTTCATCCCACAAGTAATACTTTGCATTAGTAATTAATCTTTTCCTTTGTTGCCTGCTGTACTCCTTGGGTATGAACCTTGCAGCTTTATAGTTTGCAATGTCCGCAAACCATGGTGTTTCCTGAATGGCAAACAAATGCTCATCAGAAAGGTTTCAGAGATTTTAATAGAGGGAAAGGACGCCCCTTCTACTGGCTCTATCTGGGACAGATGATCAGCCACTTGGTTTTCTATCCATTTTCTGTCTCTTATTTCTATATCAAACTCTTGCAGAAGCAACACCCATCTTATGAGCCTGGGTTTTGAATCCTGCTTTGTAAGTAGATATTTAAGAGCAGCATGGTCAGTGTACACAATCACTTTTGATCCTACTAAGTATGATCTAAACTTATCAATGGCTTAAACCACTGCAAGCAATTCCTTTTCTGTGGTTGTGTAATTTTTCTGGGCATCATTTAAAACATGGCTAGCATAATAAATGACATGCAGGAGCTTGTCATGCCTCTGCCCCAATACTGCACCAATGGCATGGTCACTGGCATCACACATTAATTCGAATGGTAATGTCCAGTCTGGTGCAGAAATAACTGGTGCTGTGACCAGCTTAACTTTCAGGGATTCAAACGCCTGCAGACACTCTGTGTCAAACACAAATGGCATGTCAGCAGCTAGCAGATTGCTCAGAGGTTTTGCGATTTTTGAAAAATCCTTTATAAACCTCCTATAGAATCCTGCATGCCCCAAAACGCTTCTGATTGCCTTAACATTGGCAGGTGGTGGTAATTTTTCAATTACTTCCACTTTAGCTTGATCCACCTCTATTCCCTTGTTTGAAATTTTATGCCCAAGGACAATCCCTTCAGTAACCATAAAGTGACATTTTTCCCAGTTTAAAACCAGGTTAGTTTCTTGGCATCTTTTCAGAATTAGTGTCAGGTGATCAAGACAGGAGCTGAATGAGTCTCCATATACTGAGAAGTCATCCATGAAGACTTCCAGAAAATTTTCCACCATATCAGAGAAAATAGAGAGCATGCATCTCTGAAAGGTTGCAGGTGCATTACACAGCCCAAATGGCATCCTTCTGTAGGCAAATACTCCAGATGGACATGTAAATGCAGTTTTCTCTTGATCCTGGAGATCTACTGCAATTTGGTTGTAACCTGAATAGCCATCCAAAAAGCAGTAAAAATCATGACCTGCTAGTCTCTCTAGCATCTGGTCTATGAATGGTAAAGGAAAATGATCCTTTCTGGTGGCTGTATTGAGCCTTCTGTAGTCAATACACATGCGCCACCCTGTAACTGTTCTTGTAGGAACCAGTTCATTTTTTTCATTATGAAACACTGTCATGCCTCCCTTGTTGGGGACAACTTGAACAGGGCTCACCCAGGGGCTATCAGAAATAGGATAAATAATCCTAGCCTCCAGTAACTTGGTGACCTCTTTCTGCACCACTTCTTTCATGGCTGGATTTAACCGCCTCTGTGGTTGAACCACTGGCTTAGCATCATCCTCCAATAGGATCTTGTGCATGCATCTAGCTAGGCTTATGCCCTTAAGGTCACTTATGGACCACCCAAGAGCTGTCTTGTGTGTCCTTAGCACTTGAAGTAGTGCTTCCTCTTCCTGTGAATTCAAAGCAGAGCTTATGATCACTGGAAAAGTGTCACCTTCTCCCAGAAATGCATATTTCAGGGATGGTGGTAATGGTTTGAGCTCGAGTTTAGGAGGTTTTTCCTCTTCTTGAGGAATTTCCAGACGCTCTTTCAATTCCTCCGAATCCTCCAGATCAGGCTGAACATCTTTAAAGATATCTTCCAGCTCTGATTCGAGACTCGCAGCCATGTTGATCTCTTCTACTAAAGAGTCAATAAGATCAACTTTCATGCAGTCTTTTGGTGTGTCTGGATACTGCATGGCTTTGACATCATTCAACTTAAACTCATCCTCATTGACTCTCAGGGTTACTTCCCCCTTTTGGACATCAATGAGAGTTCGTCCAGTTGCTACGAAAGGTCTTCCTAGAATGAGAGTAGCACTCTTGTGCTCCTCCATTTCCAGCACTACAAAGTCAGTGGGGAAGGCGAATGGCCCAACCCTGACAATCATGTCTTCAATCACGCCTGATGGGTATTTAATGGAGCCATCAGCAAGTTGGAGACATATCCAGGTTGGTTTGACTTCTTCAGTTAAACCAAGCTTTCTGATAGTGGATGCAGGTATTAGATTGATACCTGTCCCAAGATCACATAAAGCTGTCTTGGTGCAATTACCCTCTAATGTGCATGGTATCATGAAGCTCCCGGGATCTTTAAGCTTTTCTGGAAAGCTTTTCAAAATAACTGCACTGCATTCTTCAGTGAGGAGAACTCTTTCAGGTTCTCTCTAATCCTTCTTATCACTCAAGATCTCTTTCATGAACTTGGCATAAGAAGGTATTTACTCAAGTGCCTCTGCAAATGGAATCTTTATTTCAAGAGTCATGAGATAGTCTGCAAAGCGAGCAAATTGCCTATCCTGCTCCTCTTGGCGGAGTTTTTGAGGATAAGACATTTTGGCATTGTATTCTTCAACCTTGGTTGTTGCAGGTTTATTTCCTATAGAGGTGGTTGGAGGAGCCTTTTTAGAGGGGTTGTTATCAGCACTTGTGTGTGTCTGATCCCTCACTGGCGTTTCAATGCCAGAGGTGGAAGCTGGATTGGCATTGGACGCCAACTCCTTACCTGTTCCTGGTGTTTGAATGCCAGAACTGAGCTTCCTTTGGGCGTTTAGCGCCAACTTATTGCTTGTTTGTGGCGTTTGAACGCCAGAACTGAGCATGGGTTAGGCGTTTAACACCAGCCCTCCATCCTTTTCTGGCGTTTGAGCGCCAGAATTATTCCTCTCTGGGCTCTTACTGTCCTCAGAGGGATTTTTTATGATATTTTGCTCATCCTCTATCAGTTGTTCTTTCCTTGGCTTTTTGCTGCTCTGAAGCGAGGTATTTAATGTTTTCCCACTTCTTAATTGAACTGCCTGGCACTCTTCTATTATCTGCTTTGATAACTGCTATTTTGTCTGATTCAATTGTGCCTCCATATTTTTATTAGCATTTTTAGTGTCTTGTAACATCTCCTTGAATTCTGCTAGCTGTTTTATTAGAAAGCACAATTGTTGATTGAGTTCAGCAACTTGTTCTGGAGGACCAAGTTCAGTAGACACTGCTTTGGCTTCTTCTTTTATGGAGGACCCATTACTTATGTACAGATGTTGGTTTCTGGCAACTATATCAAAATAAGCTCTTGAGCCTCTTCAATAGTTTTTCTCATGTGTATAGATCCACCAGCTGAGTAGTCTAAGGACATCTGAGCTCCTTCTGTAAGCCCATAGTAGAAGATGTCTAATTGCACCCACTCTGAAAACATTTCAGAGGGGCATTTCCTTAGCATCCCTCTGTACCTCTCCCAGGCATTATAAAGGAATTCGTCATCCTCTTTTTTAAAGCCTTGGATGTCCAGCCTTACCTGTGTCATCCTTTTTGGAGGGAAATATTGATTCAGGAATTTGTTTGATAACTGTTTCCATGTCCTTATGCTTGCTATGGGTTGGTTATTTAACCACCTTTTAGCTTGATCTTTTACAGCAAACGGAAACAGTAACAGTCTATATACATCCTGATCTACCTCCTTGTCACGTACTGTGTCAGCAATTTGCAAGAATTGTGCCAGAAACTCAGTAGGTTCTTCCTGTGGAAGACCAGAATACTGGCAATTTTGCTGCACCATGACAATGAGCTGCGGATTTAGCTCAAAACTGCATGCCTTGATGGGGGGTATACAGATACTACTCCCATATGCAGCATTAGTGGGATTAGCATATGATCTCAGAGTCCTTCTGGACTGTTCATTTCCACTTAGGTCCATGATGGAGAAAGTGAGATGTTGTGAATTGCAAATAAAATATATTTTTTTGAAAACCGAAATTAAAATAAAATAAAATAAAATAAATGAAAAATTGATTATAATTTCAAAAATTTTAAGAAAAAATAAATAAAAGAAAATTGAAAACTAAATTAATTAATTAAAAAGATTTGAGAAAGATGTGGGTGAGAATTTTCAAAAAAAAATTGAATAGAGAGAAATTGGTTAAGAAGTTTTGAAAAAGATATGTCTTAAAGTTAAAGATACTTGTAAGAAAATAAAATAAAATAAAATAAAATAAAAGATATGAAAAAGATTTGATTTTAATATTTGAGATTAGAAAAGATAAGATAAGCTAGGTAAGAGAAGATAAGGAATTTAAAATAAAAAGTTTTGAAATTTGAATTTTGAATTTTGGAAGTTGAAATTTGAAATTTGAAATAAGATAAGATAAGATTTTGAAAAAGATATGATTTTTTTTTTTTGAAAAAGATTTGAATTTTGAAAATTTAAAACTAAGATAAGATAAAATAAAAAATTTTAAAATAAAATCTGAATTTTTAAAAGGAAAATTCGAAAAATCAATTAAAATAAAGGAAAGAGATATTTTTGAATTCAATGAGGAAAGAGAAAAACAATAAAAAGACACAAAACTTAAAATTTTTAGATCTAATGCTCCTTATTTTCGAAAATTTGGAGGAAAAACACCAAGGAACACCAAACTTAAAAATTTTAAGATCAAAACACAAGGAAGACTCAAGAACACTTTGAAGACTTACAAGAACAACAAGAACATGAAGAAAGAACACCAAACTTAAAATTTTTAGAAAACCAAAATAAAATTTTTGAAAACTAAAGAAAAGTTAACAGGAGAACACCAAACTTAAAGTTTGGCACAAGATTTATTCAAAGAAAAATTATTTTTGAAAAAGTTTTAAAAAGAAGATAGTCAATTACCAAGAACATAAGCACAACGCTATAGCCAATTGAGCTATAAATTTAACGTGTTTTAATAAGGTATTTAATAAATAAAAATATATTTTTTTTTTGAAAACTGATTTTTTTGAAAAAGCACAAGAAAAACAAGAAAAGACACAGAACAAGAAAACTAAAGATCAAACAAGAAAACTTGACAAGAACAACTTGAAGATCAAGGAAGAACAAAGAACATGCAATTCGAAAATTGAAAGACAAAGAAAAGCATGCAATTGACACCAAACTTAAAACATGACACTAAACTCAAACAGAAAAACTCAATTATTAGTTTAAAAAATTCTCAAAAAATTTAAAAAGAGATAATAAGGATTTAAAAAAATAATTTCAACCAAAAACAATAATAGAAGACTCTAAACCAAAAAGAAAAATTTTTCCTAATCTAAACAACAAAATAAACCGTCAGTTGTCCAAACTCGAATAATCCCCGGGAACGGCGCCAAAAATTCAAGAAAACACATGTTTTGCTTGGTTTTCCTTGAAAACCGAATTGAAGAGGGAGGGAGATAGCCATCTCACCTTATTTCCATCCTTGATATGTTATATGGTTATGTAGAGGAAGAAGAGAGGATCATTTTGGTGAAATCGGAATTTTGATTTGAGTTTTAGTTCCGAAGAAATCAAGCTTTGAAGATTAAGTGTTCATGAAAGTTTCTCTCTTTTCTCTCTTGTTATTTTCAGCCAAAATGAAGAAATGAGACAGCCTTGGAGTGTCTTGGGGTGTATGGTGAGTTGTGATTGGTTGGCTTGGAGGTGGGTTAAAATAATATTAAAATATCTCAGGTGTATAACTACTAAAACTAGATGTATCGGAACACTTGTAAAAACATCTCTAAAAATTATTTTCTGAGCTACTAGCATAAATGACACTAGTAACATATTTATTATGAGAATAAAACATGTATAATGAGGCCTTAGCATTGCTAAAGTCATCAGAGAGTGCTGGTGCTAAGCTGCACCAGTAAACTGTGAACCCGGTTAAACCAATTTCCTGTTTTTAACTAAAACAGACCAGGTAACCTTAAATTATCATTCAAGCATCTTTTAATACAAATATAATACTAATATTATACTATTATCTCTATTCTCTCATGAATCGAGTCCGGTTCGTCAAACTGAGACTACTTACGAAAATCAGAATTAAAACTCCTAACCGGTACGGTTCAAAAACTAGGTTCTTCATGATTGCGTTATCGAGCTTGCCTCAAAAGAGGTTCTAGCTTAAGGATGACATAATGACAATGAGGATCGAGATACTTGTTGATATAGAAGAGGTGTTCCCTTTACTGATCTTTCGGAAGAATCCGTGCCTTTAGAAAAGATCTCGCATACTCGAAAATCAGGGTTGTTACATAAACCTTCCCCCACTCCTATATAAACCCCTCATTCCTTCTTCATTTTCACACAACACAACCCTCTCTTCTTTCCCTTGGCCGAATACACCTTCTCCCTCCATCTCCTCCATTTTCTTCCTCTTCTCCTTCTTTCTTTCTTCTTTTACTCGAGGACGAGCAAACATTTTAAGTTTGGTGTGTTAAAAGCATAGCTTTTTGTTTTTCCATAACCATCAATGGCACCTAAGGCCAGAGAAACCTTAAGAAAGAGGAAAGGGAAGGCAATTGCTTCCACCTCTGAGTCATGGGAGATGGAAAGATTCATCTCAAAGGTCCATCAAGACCACTTCTATGAAGTTGTGGCCAAGAAGAAAGTGATCCCTGAGGTTCCTTTCAAGCTCAAAAAGAATGAGTATCTGGAGATCCGACATGAGATCCGAAGAAGAGATTGGGAAGTTCTCACCAACCCCATTCAACAAGTTGAAATATTAATGGTTCAAGAGTTCTATGCAAACGCATGGATCACTAGGAACCATGATCAAAGTGTGAACCCGAATCCAAAGCATTGGCTTACCATGGTTCGGGGGAAATACTTAGATTTCAGTCCGGAAAATGTAAGGCTAGCGTTCGACTTGCCAATGATGGAAGAAAACGCACGCCCCTACACTAGAAGGGTCAACTTTGATCAAAGGTTGGACCAAGTCCTCATGGACATATGTGTGGAAGGAGCTCAATGAAAAGTTGACTCAAGAGGCAAGCCGATTCAATTGAGAAGACTGGACCTTAAGCCTGTAGCTAGAGGATGGTTGGAGTTTATTCAACGCTCAATCATTCCTACTAGCAACCGGTCTGAAGTTACTATAGACCGGGCCATCATGATCCATAGTATCATGATTGGGGAGGAAGTGGAAGTTCATGAGATTATACCTCAAGAACTCTACAAGGTGGATGACAAGTCCTCTACTTTGGTAAGGTTAGCCTTTCCTCACCTCATCTGCCACCTCTGCAATTCGGCTGGAATTGACATAGAGGGAGACATCCTCATTGAAGAGGACAAGCCTATCACTAAGAAAAGGATGAAGCAAACAAGAGATCATGGGCCTCAACAAGAGCATGAGGAATTCCCTCATCAAGAAATCCCTGAGATCTCAAGGGATACATTTGCCTCCCCACAATTATTGGAGCGACTAAGGATAGGAGCACCAAAAGCACAAAGGAGGAGCAACAAAGACAAGGAAGAGACATAGAGGAGCTCAAGAGCACCATTGGTTCTTCAAGAAGAGGAAGACGTCACCCTCACTAAGGTAGACCCATTCCTTAATCTCCTTTTTCTTATTTTCCTATTTTTTGTTTATTATGCTTCATGTTTATTTATGTTTGTGTCTTATTACATGATCATTAGTATCTAATTGTCTATGCCTTAAAGTTATGAATGTCCTATGAATCCATCACCTTTCTTAAATGAAAAATGTTCTAAAAAAACAAAAGAACAAGAAGTACATAGTTTCGAATTCATCCTTGAAACTAGTTTAATTATTTTGATGTGGTGACAATACTTTTTGTTTTCTGAATGAATGCTTGAACACTGCATATGTCTTTTGATATTGTGGTTTATGAATGTTAAATATGTTGGCTCTTGAAGAATAAGGAAAAAGGAGAAATGTTATTGATAATCTGAAAAATCATAAAATTAATTCTCGAAGCAAGAAAAAGAAGTGAATACAAAAGCTTGCCAAAAAAAAAAGGAAAAGAGAAAAGAAAAATGGCAAAAAAAAAGAGAGAAAGAAAAAGAAAAAGCAAGCAGAAAAAGCCAAAAGCTCTTTAAACCAAAAGGCAATAGCAAAAAGCCAATAGCCCTTAAAACCAAAAGGCAAGGGTAATAAAAAGGATACAAGGCTTTGAGCATCAGTGGATAGGAGGGCCTAAAGGAATAAAATCTTGGCCTAAGCGGCTAAACCAAGCTGTCCCTAACCATGTGCTTGTGGCGTGAAGGTGTCAAGTGAAAACTTGAGACTGAGCGGTTAAAGTCAAGGTCCAAAGCAAAAGAAGAGTGTGCTTAAGAACCCTGGACACCTTTAATTGGGGACTTTAGCAAAGCTGAGTCACAATCCGAAAAGGTTCACCCAATTATGTGTCTGTGGCATTTATGTATCCGGTGATAATACTGGAAAACAAAGTTCTTAGGGCCACGGCCAAGACTCATAAAGTAGCTGTGTTCAAGAATCAACATACTGAACTAGGAGAATCAATAACACTATCTAAATTCTAAGTTCCTATAGATGCCAATCATTTTGAACTTCAATGGATAAAGTGAGATGCCAAAACTATTCAAGAGGCAAAAAGCTACTAGTCCCACTCATTTGATTGGAGCTAAGTTTCATTGATTTTCAGTTGCTTGGGGACAAGCAACAATTTAAGTTTGGTGTTGTGATGAGCGGATAATTTATACGCTTTTTGGCATTGTTTTTACATAGTTTTTAGTATGATTTAGTTAGTTTTTAGTATATTTTTATTAGTTTTTAAATAAAATTCACATTTCTGGACTTTACTAGGAGTTTGTGCATTTTTCTATGATTTCAGGTAATTTCTGGCTGAAATTGAGGGACTTGAGCAAAAATCAGATTCAGAGGTTGAAGAAGGACTGCAGATGCTGTTGGATTCTGACCTACCTGCACTCAAAGTGGATTTTCTGGAGCTTCAGAAGTCCAAATGGTGCGCTCTCAATTGCGTTGGAAAGTGGACATGCAGGGATTTCTAGCAATATATAATAGTCCATACTTTTCCCGAGTTTAGATGACGCAAACTGGCGTTCAACTCTAGCTCTCTGCCCTATTCTGGAGTTAAACACCTGAAACAGGTTGCAAAGTAGAGTTAAACGCCAGAAACAGGTTACAAACTGGTGTTTAACTCTAAGGAAGACCTCTACACGTGAAATCTTCAATGCTCAGCCCAAGCACACACCAAGTGGGCCCGGAAGTGGATTTCTGCATCATTTACTCATTTCTATAAACCCTAGTAACTAGTTTAGTATAAATAGAACTTTTTACTATTGTGTTAGAGAGCTTTAATCTTTAGTTTTATCTTTGGACGTTTAGTCCCTAGACCTTGGAGGCTGGCCATTCGGCCATGCCTGGACCTTCATCACATATGTATTTTCAACGGTAGAGTTTCTACACACTATAGATTAAGGTGTGGAGCTCTGTTGTTCCTCATGAATTAATGCAAAGTACTATTGATTTTCTATTATATTCAAGCCTATTTCTTCTCTAAGATATTTATTCGCACACAAGAACATGATGAATGTGATGATTATGTGACGCTCATCATCATTCTCACTTATGAACGCGTGCCTGACAAACACTTCCGTTCTACATGTAAACAAGCTTGAATGTGTATCTCTTAGCCTTCTGATCGTGAGATCAGAGTTTTCGTGGGATAGGCTAGAACTATTGGCGGCCATTCTTGAGATCCGGAAAGTCTAAACCTTGTCTGTGGTATTCCGAGTAGGATCTGGGAAGGGGTGGCTATGACGAGCTTCAAACTCGCGAGTGCTGGGCGAAGTGACAGATGCAAAAGGATTACTGAATCCTATTCTAGCAGGATCGAGAACCGACAGATGATTAGCCGTGTGGTGACAGAGCATTTTGGATTATTTTCACTGAGAGGACGGGATGTAGCCATTGACAATAGTGATGCCCAATATACAGCTTGCCATGAAAAGGAGTAGGATTGATTGGATGAAGACAGCAGGAAGCAGAGGTTCAGGAGGAACAAAAGCATCTCTATACGCTTATCTGAAATTCTCACCAATGAATTACATAAGTATTTCTATCCTATTTTATATTTTAATTATCAATTCACCATAACCATTTGAATCCGCCTGACTGAGATTTACAAGGTGACCATAGCTTGCTTAAAGCCGACAATCTCCGTGGGATCGACCCTTGCTCACGTAAGGTTTATTACTTGGACGACCCAGTGCACTTGCTGGTTAGTTGTGCGAAGTTGTGACGAAGAACTAAGATTATGAACGTGCGTATTATGTTTTTGACACCGTTACCAAGGAATGAACGATCACGATTTCCCACACCAGTTACCAAAAGGCTGAGGAGGATATGCGCTTTATGAGATTTGACTGGGATGCTGTCAAGCAGAGAATAGCCCTTGATCCTACTGTCCCTTAGGTCATGGGGAAGAACACAATGATGCCTAAGGGAATCAACCTAATTTACCTGAATGATGAGGCTAAGCTCTGGCACCATATTCTGAGCAACTATGTGATGCCGAGTACTCATGAGACAGAGCTGCCCGCTGCTATGATCACCCACATCTGGTGTGTAATGGAGGGTAAGGACCTGTATCTGCCACGATTCATCTGGCACTATATGGCCAGGGTCCATGTCAGAGGCACCCTTCCTTTCCCTTATTTGATCACCCAGCTAGGCCATCGAGTTGACGTGCCTTGGGAGCTTGCTGATGAGAAGCCACCTGCTGCAGACTGCAAGAAGATTATCCCTCACAACAGAAAATTTTAGGCTTTAGGCTATAGACCCCCATTCCTCCCCGCTTCTAGTGAGGCAGCCACATCTTCAGCTGTCCCTTCTACCTCCACTGCTGCACCAGCCTCATCCACTACCCATCTACCTGCCCCTGAGCCCATTTATCATTTGGTGCATCAACTCTTCGCCCGCTTGGATCGTATAGAGTGTCGCAACAAGTGACGCTATGAGCACCTCAAGTTGATGATCCAATCCGGCGGCGACATCCCCTCCGAGCCTGACACCCCATCTGATACATCTGAGGCGGAGGCGAGTGATCATGCGGAGGAGACACATGCCCAGGCTGAGCAGGCAGGACCAGAGCAGGCTGCGCCACAGCAGGAGGAGCCACACCAGATACAGGCCGCAGATCCAGAGATTCCTATACAGTCAGAGCCTCCACTACAGCAGACAGATCCTCCTACCCTTATCCAGTCTGTGGATCTTCAGGCCACTATAGAGACTCCAGTAGCACATCCTTCCCGTGATGAGACTCCTTCACACCCAGCTTAAGTGAGCATCGAGGACGATGCTTTATTTTAAGTGTGGGGAGGTCGCCATCTCTAGTGTATCTTTTTGGTGAACCACTACAGACTCTTTTATCTGATTTTATTTATTTTTCTGTATTTTTATCTTTATTTTTATTTTTCAGTACTTATACTTTGTTCTTTTCATGTATTTTTACTTTATTTCCGCATTTTGCACTTTAGTTCATATTTTAGCTATTTAGTTTAGTTTGCAATTCTAAACCTATTAGTTACAGAATATGTGGATTCATTAGTATAGTTTACCCTTTTAGCATATAATACTTTGGTTCAATTGAAAATAAAAGGAAGTAAACTAGAAACTTTAGTAAATCAAAACAATCCACACACCTTGTATATATAGCATTACATATTAGTTAGTTAACAATATTTCTTCAAATAGGAACACTAAGATTTTAAGGGCTACCCTAAGATTTACATTGAGAAAAATGGGAACTCTTAATTTTTACTTGCATGACATATATAACTGATATATGATTTTTGAGCTGGAGAACACACAGCCTGTGAGTTTTGAGCTTAATTGTATGGTTGCATTCAAACCATAAATTTTATTCTTGTGTGTTTTACCCTTCTTTTTCATTCTAATGTTCTTTACTTTGTTTTAATCTATATGTCCAATATAGAATATAGATACATACCAAGATATGATTGAGGCCATCATTTGAATTTTTACTCACTTATCCCAAATTAGCCTACCTTTTACGTCACCCTTGTTAGCCCCCTTGAGCTTTTTAATCCCCTCTTGTTCTATAAACCACATTACTAGCCTTAAGCAGAAAAATAAAATAAAAATCCCAAGTTGAATCCTTGGTTAGCTTAAGATAGAAACTGTGTATTATTTAAGTGTGGGGAATTTTATGGGAACATGGGATGACAGAAACAAAGTAGGAATTTAAAAAGAATAAGTTGTTTCAAAAACAAAATTTGGGAAGCATGCTCTTGTGAAATCAAAACAATTGAATTACCATGTGCATTGATGATTCAAAAAAAAAAAAGAGAGATTTTCAAGTATTTAAATAAAGGAGATACAAAAAAATTCTCCAATTACAAAATAAAAAGAATCAATGCACATGGGACAAAATCAAAATTAATGCATGAGTTTGCAAAACAAAGTGGAAAAATTTGGGTAAATAGGTAAATGAACTTTAAAATTATATAAAGTATGTATGTTAGGTGAGATCTTAGACTAATCAAGGATTCACTTATTAGCTCACTTAGCCTTATACATATACCCTTTACCTTGGCCCCATTACAACCTTGAAAAAGACCTCATGATTTTTGTATGTCTGTATTCTATAATTGTTGATTGGTTAGATGAAAAACAAAGTTATAGAAAGTAAGGATAGAAAAAGAATAGAGTGATTAACCCAATAAACACTGAGTGACTAGAGAGTAAACACAAATTCCAGTGAGGGTTCAATAGCTCATCACCATATATCTCTGCTTAACTGCTGATTGTCTTGCAAGTTTGTGAAATATTTTTACCCCATCTCAATTGTAAAAAGTGCTTTAACATTATCTAGGGTTTGGCTATGCATATATGATTCCTTGAGGATAAGAATTAATTTGACTACATGTAAGCTTTATATACAAGTGAATAATAACTAGAATTGCATGACTCATTTAGGTAGTTTGCATTTATAATAGAATGCATTGCATGAGATTCCACCACTTTAACCTTACCTTATTGCTGCGCAGAAATCATGATGGTTCATTCCTTGGTAACGGCGCTAAAAGCTTAATACGCACGTTCATAATCTTAGTTCTTTGTCACAACTTTGCACAACTAACCAGCAAGTGCACTGGGTCGTCCACGTAATAAACCTTACGTGAGCAAGGGTCGATCCTACGGAGATTGTCGGCTTGAAGCAAGCTATGGTCATCTTGCAATTCTCAGTCAGGCAGATTCATATGGTTATGGATATTTGATAATTAAAATATAATTAAAATATAAATAAAACATAAATTAAAGATAGAGATACTTATGTAATTCATTGGTGAGAGTTTCAGATAAGCGTATGAAGATGCTTGTTCCTCCTGAACCTCTGCTTTCCTATTTTCTTCATCCAATCATTCATACTCCTTTCTATGGAAAGCTGTATGTTAGGCGTCACCGTTGTCAATGGCTACATCCTGTCCTCTCAGTGAAAATGGTCCAATGTGCTGTCACTGCATGGCTAACCATCTGTCGGTTCTCGATTATAATGGAATAGGATCCATTGATCCTTTTGCGTCTGTCACTATGCCCAGCACTCGCGAGTTTGAAGCTCGTCGTAGCCATCCCTTCCCAGATCCTACTCGGAATACCACAGACAAGGTTTAGACTTTCCGGATCTCAAGAATGGCCATCCATGGATTCTAACTTATACCACGAAGACTCTGATTAAGGAATCCCAGAGATATTCATTCAATCTAAGGTAGAACGGAAGTGGTTGTCAGGCACGCGTTCATAGGTTGGGAATGATGATGACTGTCACGATCATCACATTCATATTGAAGTGTGAATGAATATCTTAGAATCGGAATAAGCTTGAATTGAATAGAAAAACAATAGTACTTTGTATTAATTCATGAGGAACAGCAGAGCTCCACACCTTAATATATTGTGTGTAGAAACTCTACCGTTGAAAATACATAAGAACAAGGTCCAGGCATGGCCAAGTGGCCAGCCCCCATAAAGGTCTAAGATAGTATAAAACTGATCAAAGATGTCTAATACAATAGTAAAAGGTCCTATTTATATCAGACTAGTTACTAGGGTTTACAGAAATGAGTAAATAATGCAGAAATCCACTTCTGGGGCCCACTTGGTGTGTGCTTGGGCTGAGCATTGAGCTTTACACGTGTAGAAGCTTCTCTTGTAGTTGAACACCAGTTTGTAACCTGTTTCTGGCGTTTAACTCCACTTTGCAACCTGTTTCTGGCGTTTAACTCCAGAATGCAACACGGAACTGGAGTTGAACGCCAGGTTGCGTCGTCTAAACTCAGGAAAAGTATGGACTATTATATATTGCTGGAAAGCCTTAGATGTCTACTTTCCAACGCAATTGAGAGCGCGCCATTTAGAGTTTTGTAGCTCCAGAAAATTTACTTTGAGTGAAGGGAGGTCAGAATCCAGCAGCATCTGCAGTCCTTTTTCAACCTCTGAATCTGATTTTTGCTCAAATCCCTCAATTTCAGCCAAAAAATACCTGAAATTACAGAAAAACACACAAACTCATAGTAAAGTTCAGAAATTTGATTTTTTATTAAAAACTAATAAAAATATACTAAAAACTAACTAAATCATACTAAAAACTATGTAAAAATAATGCCAAAAAGGATATAAATTATCCACTCATCACAACACCAAACTTAAATTGTTGCTTGTCCCCAAGCAACTGAAAATCAAATAGGATAAAAAGAAGAGAATATACTATGAATTCTAAAATATCAATGAAACGTAGCTCCAATCAGATGAGTGGGACCTATAGCTTTTTGCCTATTGAATAGTTTTGGCTTCTCACTTTATCCTTTAAAGTTCAGAATGATTGGCATCTATAGGAACTTAGAATTCAGATAGTGTTATTGATTCTCCTAGTTCAGTATGTTGATTCTTGAACACAGCTACTTTATGAGTCTTGGTCGTGGCCCTAAGCACTTTTTTTTCCAGTATTACCACAGGATATATAAATGCCACAGACACATAACTGGGTGAACCTTTTCAGATTGTGACTCAGCTTTGATAGAGTCCCCAATTAGAAGTGTCCAGGGTTCTTAAGCACACTCTTCTTTTTGCTTTGGACCTCGACTTTAACCGCTCAATCTCAAGTTTTCACTTGACACCTTCATGCCACAAGCACATGGTTAGGGACAACTTGGTTTAGCCGCTTAGGCCAGAATTTTATTCCTTTAGGCCCTCCTATCCACTAATGCTCAAAGCCTTGGATCCTTTTTACCCTTGCATTTTGGTTTTAAGGGATGTTGGCTTTTTCTGCTTGCTTTTTATTTTTCTTTTTCTCTTTTTTTTTCGCCATTTTCTTTTTTCTCTTTTTTTTTTTCTTCAAGCTTTTGTATTCACTGCTTTTTCTTGCTTCAAGAATCATTTTTATGATTTTTCAGATTATCAAATAACATGTCTCCTTTTTCATCATTATTTCAAGAGCCAACATATTTAACATTCATAAACAACAATTTCAAATGACATATGCACTGTTCAAGCATTCATTCAGAAAACAAAAAGTATTGTCACCACATCAAAATAACTAAACTAGTTTCAAGAATGAATTCGAAACCATGTACTTCTTGTTCTATTGTAATTAAAGCATTTTTCATTTAAGAAAGGTGATGGATTCAAAGGACATTCATAGCTTTAAGACATAGACGCTTAAACACTAGTGATCATGTAATAAGACACAAACATAAATAAACATAAATCATAATAAACGAAAAACAGTAAAATAAATAGACAAGGAGATTAAGGAATGAGTCCACCTTAGTGAGGGCGGCGTCTTCCTCTTCTTGAAGAACCAATGGTGCTTTTGAGCTCCTCTATGTCTCTTCCTTGGCTTTGTTGCTCCTCCCTCATAGCTCTTTGATCTTCTCTAATCTCATGAAGGATGATGGAGTGCTCTTGATGCTCCACCTTAGTTGTCCCATGTTGGAACTTAATTCTCCTAGGGAGGTGTTGATTTGCTCCCAATAGTATTATGGAGGAAGGTGCATCCCTTGAGGTATCTTAGGGATTTCATGGTGGGGAATTTCCTCATGCTCTTGTTGAGGTCCATGATCTCTTATTTGCTCCATCCTTTTCTTAGTGATGGGCTTGTCCTCTTCAATGAGGATGTCTCCCTCTATGTCAATTCCAGCCGAATTGTAGAGGTGGCATATGAGGTGGGGAAAGGCTAACCTTGCCCAAGTGGAGGACTTGTCAGCCGCCTTGTAAAGTTCTTGAGGTATAATCTCATGAACTTCCACCTCCTCTCCAATCATGATACTATGGATCATGATGGCCCGGTCTATAGTAACTTCAGACCGATTACTAGTAGGAATGATTGAGCGTTGAATGAACTCTAGCCATCCCCTAGCCACTGGTTTGAGGTCATGCCTTCTTAATTGAGCTCCTTCCTCACATATGTCTATGAGGACTTGGTCCAACCTTTGATCAAAGTTAACCCTTCTTGTGTAGGAGCGTGCGTTCTCTTCCATCATTGGCAAGTTGAACACTAGCCTTACATTTTCCGGACTGAAGTCTAAGTATTTCCCCCGAACCATGGTGAGCCAATGCTTTGGATTCGGGTTCACACTTTGATCATGGATCCTAATGATCCATGCGTTTGCATAGAACTGTTGAACCATTAAGATCCCGACTTGTTAAATGGGGTTGGTGAGAACTTCCCAACCTCTTCTTCGGATCTCATGTCAAATCTCCAGATACTCATTCTTTTTGAGCTTGAAAGGAACCTCAGGGATCACTTTCTTCTTGGCCACAACTTCATAGAAGTTGTCTTGATGGACCTTTGAGATGAATCTCTCCATCTCCCATGACTCAGAGGTGGAAGCAATTGCCTTCCCTTTTCTCTTTCTAGAGGTTTCACTGGCCTTAGGTGCCATAAATAGTTATGGAAAACCAAAAAGCTATTCTTTTACCATACCAAACTTAAAATTTTTGCTCGTCTCGGAGCAAAAGAATAAAGAAAGTAGTAGAAGAAGAAGAAGAATGGGGGAGAGGGAGAGAGGTGTGTATTCGGCCAAGGGGAAGAAGAGAGGGTTGTGTTGTGTGAAAATGAACAAGGAATGAGGGGTTTATATAGGAATGAGGAGAGGTTGAAAGAGTGATTGAGGTGATTGGTGAAGAGTATTTGGGGAAGAGGGTTATGAAAAGGTGTGAAGAAGAGAGAAGAAGATGTAGGGATCCTGTGGGGTCCACAGATCCTGAGGGATCCTGTGGGGTCCACAGATCAAGTGGGGTCAAGGACTTAACATCCCTACTCCAATTAGGCGTGTAAAACGCCCTTGCTGTGCAATCCTGGCATTTAACGCCAGATTGCTGCTTGTTTCTGGCATTAAACACCCAAATGTAGCCTGTTTCTGGCGTTTAACACCAGGCAGATGCTTGTTTCTGGCGTTAAACGCCAGACAGATGCTTGTTTCTGGCGTTTAAATGCCAGACTGCTCTCCTCCAGGGTGTGCTATTTTTAATGCTATTTTTCATTATGTTTTTGATTTTTCAGTAGTTTTTGTAACTCCACATGATCATCAACCTAATAAAACACGAAATAACACAAGGAAAATAAAATAGATATAATTAAATAACATTGGGTTGCCTCCCAATAAACGCTTCTTTAACATCAATAGCTTGGCAGTGAGCTCTCATGGAGCCTCACAGATGTTCAGAGCATTGTTGGAACCTCCCAACACCAAACTTAGAGTTTGACTGTGGGGGCTTTGGTTGACTCTGCAATGAGAGAAGCTTTTCATGCTTCCTTTCCATGGTTATAGAGAGAGATCCTTGAGTTTTAAACACAAGGTTGTCCTCGTTCAGTTGAAGGACTAGTTCTCCTCTGTCCACATCAATCACAACTCTTGCTGTGGCTAGGAAGGGTCTTCCAAGGATGATGGATTCATCCTCTTCCTTCCTACTGTCTAGGATTATGAAATCAGCAGGGATGTAATGGCCTTCAACCTTTACTAACACTTCCTCTACTTGTCCATAAGCCTGTTTTCTTGAGTTGTCTGCCATCTCTAATGAGATTCTGGCAGCTTGCACCTCAAAGATCCCAAGTTTCTCCATTACAGAGAGTGGCATTAAGTTTATTCCTGACCCTAGGTCACACAGAGCCTTCTCAAAGGTCATGGTGCCTATGGTACAGGGTATTAAGAATTTGCCAGGATCCTGTTTCTTTTGAGGTAATTTCTGCCTATCCAATGCATTCAGTTCATTGGTGAGCAAGGGAGGTTCATCTTCCCGAGTCTCATCACCAAATAATTTGGCATTCAGCTTCATGATTGCACCAAGGTACTTAGCAACTTGCTCTTCAGTAATTTCTTCATCCTTTTCAGAGGACGAATACTCATCAAAGCTCATGAAGGGCAGAAGGAGGTTCAACGAAATCTCTATGGTCTCTAATTGAGCCTCAGATTCCTTTGGTTCCTCGAAGGGAAACTTCTTATTGGTCACTGGACATCTAAGGAGGTCTTCCTCACTAGGATTCACGTCCTCCTCCTCCCTTGTGGGTTCGGCCATGATGGTTAAATCAATGACCTTGCACTCTCTTTTTGGATTTTCTTCTGTATTGCTTGGGAGAGTACTAGGAGGAGTTTCAGTGACTCTTTTACTCAGCTGGCCCACTTGTGCCTCCAAATTTCTAATGGAGGACCTTGTTTCATTCATGAAACTTACAGTGGCCTTAGATAGATCAGAGACTATATTTGCTAAACTAGATGGATTCTGCTCTGAATTCTCTGTCTGTTACTGAGTGGATGATAGAAAAGGCTTGCTATTGCTAAACCTATTTCTTCCACCATTATTAAAGCCTTGTTGAGGCTTTTGTTGATCCTTCCACGAGAAATTTGGATGATTTCTCCATGAGGGATTATAGGTGTTTCCATAGCGTTCACCCATGTAATTCACCTCTGCTATTGCAGGGTTCTCAGGATCATAAGCTTCTTCTTCAGAAGATGCCTCTTTAGTACTGTTGGATGATTCCTTCAATCCATTTAGACTCTGAGAGATCATATTGACTTGCTGAGTCAATATTTTATTTTGAGCCAGTATGGCATTCAGAGTATCAATTTCAAGAACTCCCTTCCTCTGAGGCGTCCCATTACTCACAGGATTCCTTTCAGAAGTGTACATGAACTGGTTATTTGCAACCATGTCAATGAGCTCTTGAGCTTCTGTAGGCATTTTCTTTAGGTGAATGGATCCACCTGTAGAATGGTCCAATGACATCTTCGATAATTCAAACAGACCATCATAGAATATATCCAGGATGGTCCATTCTGAAAGCATATCAGAAGGACACTTTTTGGTCAGTTTCTTGTATCTCTCCCAAGCTTCATAGAGGGAATCACCTTCCTTCTGTCTGAAGGTTTGAACATCCACTCTAAGCTTGCTATGCTTTTGAGGAGGAAAGAACTTGGCTAAGAAAGCCGTGACCAGCTTATCCCAAGAGTTCAGGATGTCCTTAGGTTGAGAGTCCAACCATATTCTAGCTCTGTCTCTTACAGCAAATGGGAAAAGCATAAGCCTGTAGACCTCGGGATCAACCTCATTGGTCTTAACAGTATCACAGATCTGCAAGAATTCAGTTAAGAACTGAAAGGGATCTTCGGATGGAAGTCCATAAAATTTGCAATTCTGTTGCATCAGAGAAACTAATTGAGGTTTCAGCTCAAAATTGTTTGCTCCAATGGCAGGGATTGAGATGCTTCTTCCATGTAAATTGGAATTAGGTGCAGTAAAGTCACCAAGCATCTTCCTTGCATTGTTATTATTTTCGGCCATGTCTCCTTCTTTTTCGAAAATTTCTGTCAGATTTTCTCCAGAGAGTTGTGCTTTAGCTTCCCCTAGCTTCCTCTTCAGAGTCCTTTCAGGTTCAGGGTTAGCTTCAACAAGAATGTTTTTATCCTTGTTCCTGCTCATATGAAAAAGAAAAAAATAGAAAAGAAGAGGAATCCTCTATGTCACAGTATAGAGATTCCTTATGTAAGTATAAGAAGAGAATAATGGAGGAAGGAAGAGATAAGAATCCAAACACAAGGGAGAGGAATGAATTCGAATTCTTGGGTGAAAGAAGGGTGTTAGTAGATGAATAAATAATTAGAAAGAGATGAGGAGAAGAAAAATTCGAAAATTAAATAAATTAAAATAAAAGTATTTTTGTTTTTAAATT